>NW_023425531.1:2727660-3057660 GCF_014108245.1 Pipistrellus kuhlii
CCTGCTCATGGGCAGGGGACTTCTTTTTGGAGCAATGGAAATGTTCTGACAGAGTGGATGGCTGCACAACACTGTGAATGTACAGCACTAAAAAGCACAGAATTGTATATTTTAAAAGGATGGATCTTATGGTATATGAAGTATATCTCAATAAAGCTGTTATTTAAAAAAATACACATATAGACATCTCAATTTTTATTTCCAGAAATTAAAAGTATTTTGAAATTTGAAGTGTGAAAGCAAGCTTCTTTAAAAATGCAAATTCTTAATCCAAATCTGATCACGTCACTTCCCAGAAGCCTTCGGATAAAATCCAAAAAGCTCAATCTGGTTTAGGAAGCTCTGCATGATGAGCCCATTCTGCCACAGCCTCCCCTCAGGACAGTCCCTACCACCCCACTAACACCGGCGGCTCCTCTCCCTGCTGCCTCCCAGGGCACCTGTTCTGTTCCCTAGGTTTATCACCACCTTCTCCCTTCCTCTTCACCTGGTTAATTCAATTCTTGCCTAAACATTTCAACTACGGTTCCTTTGAACTTCTACACCAGGTTGAGAACCCCATTCTAACACCCTCTCTTCAGAAACATCTATGACCACTGAACTAAAAAAAAAACTACATACTTGCATGTTCAGTGTCAACCATCCCAGGAAGACAGAAAGTTTCATAAAACCAGGACAATGAATGACTTCATTGCCTGGCACGGATACAGATGAATCATAAATGTCCATTGCAGGCAGTCCAACAGATAGAATGTGGACTTTGTCGACTCCTAAAGCTCCAAGGGTTTTGCACAGCCTTGCTTACATCCAGTTCTGCAAGGGGTGGCTGGCTCCACTGTCCACCACAAAACTGTGTTACCTGAGCAGGCAACGGACACTGGCTGAGGCCCCCAGCCAAGCACCTCCTGGCTTCTGTGTGGGGCAGCTGGGCCTGGGCAGCTCCCGCAGGCTCACGTTCCTGGTCAAGACGTATGCTTTAGAAGGAGTTTCTTTCACAGAAGCGTCCCTTCACCTCACCCAGTTTGTCTGCTTGAGACTCACTTTCAGAGAAGCAGGACTATTCTGCCCAATTAAATTGGACTGGATGAGCTTAGAGAAGAGGTATTCTCATCTACACAGTAACTAAGTTATTACAGGACAGGGTTTCTCAACTCAACACCCCTGGCATCTGGGCCGATAACCCTTGTCACCAGGCCGTCCTGGGCACCGCAGGGTGTTAGCAGCAGCCCTGTTTCTACTCGTCAGCGCCAGTAGCAGCCCCTCGTGTGACAGCCAAAATGTCCCAGGCATTGCCACAGGTCCTCCAGGAGGCAGAATCCCCACTGCTTGTGATCCCTACATGGACTTCCACAGGAAATGTCATCGTTCTGGCTTTCCAGCAGCGTTTCCTATCTAAGCTTAACAGTGATGTCAGGAACTTATGGTCCAGAGTGGGAATCAGAAACCAAAAGAAACAAGTAATGGGATTATGATGGCGGCCAGGCTTAAATGAGTGGCCCCTTGCCCTTAAGGCGAGATGCTGACTAGAGAGAAATCTTTGTGGGAGCCCCTGCGACCTGGAGCAGTCCCCCTGGAGTTCTGCCTGAGACAACCCAGCTTCAATGAACAGCTGTAATGAGCTCGCAGCACGTGTGCAGACTCCTGTGCACTTTCAAGCCAGTGAGTCCCTTGAATGTGTGCTCCTCCAAGACCATAAAGACAAAGGTGCACAGATCAGAACAAAGATTATGCCTGTAAATTCTCACTCCAACTTTGTTTAATCTAAATAATTAAATAAATATTTTAAATAAAAAATTCTAATCAACCCAGAGTTATGCTATGTGGTCATCTGCTGATGTCAAGTATAAAATGGGGTTGGATGTGATAAATAAACATAACATCTTCTAAAAATGACAGCAACTAGCAGTGTCCTCCCTACTTGCAACAAGACTTCAAATAGACTAACAATTAGCCAAACAATGAATAGCCGAATCAGGTAGATGATATAGTTTTGAAGGTACTGATGGTAAAAATCAAAATAATTAAGTACTGCCTGCTGAATCACTCCTTCAAAGTGTAGAAATGCAATTTTCTTACGAAGCTATTAAGACGCCTGGTGCACAAAATTCATGCACAGGGGGGTGGTTCCCTCAGCTGAGCTTGCACCCTCTCCAATCTGGGACCCCTTGGGGAATGTCCGACAGCCTCTCACAATCCGGGGCCACTGGCTGTTATCAGCTCACCTGCCTGATCGCCCCTAATCACCTCTGCCTGCCTGCCTGATCACCCCTAACTGCTCCCCTGCTGGCCTGATTCCCCTAACCATCCTGCCTCATCCCACACCCAGAACCCAGGATTCCCTCCTCCACCTGGTCGCAGGCACCCAAGAACTAGGCTTCCCTCCCTCTGGCCGGCTGCAGGCACCCAGGACCCGGGCCGGTTTCACACAGGCTGGCTGCAGCCGCAGGGGATTGAGGGGCAGGCCGCTTGTCCCTCTCCCAGCGGGAGGCACAGGAGCAGCCACTGGCATCCAGGACTGTGGGGCGGGCAGCTTGTCCCTCTCCCGGGCCACAGCCTGGCTGGTCCTCATTCCTCTCTTGTGAGCTCATTTGTGCTTAGCTGGTCCCCATTCCTCTCCCCAGTGTTGAGTGTCTGAGCTGTTCCGGCTTGAGGGTGTGAGGGCGAAACAACCATTTGCATATTAGCTCTTTATTATATAGGAGGATATTTGCTTATCAGCCTGAGGGATAGTTAAAATTTTTTCTGAAATTATTTTTTGGAGTTCCTCAACTAGTCAAACATGAGCTTTATAATATAATGGTCTTTTATTCCGAAAAATAAAGGATTTGAGCACATAAGAACTAGAAAATTATTTTTAAAAACCAACTTCCTAATGTTTGGTAATGTGGTATAATAAAAAATAAGTATTTGGTCTTTATCCCTGGTTCCAGGCGGAGGCCCAAAAACTCTTGAGTGCTAAGAGCAACTTCTGTAAGCTAGTGAGACAGAGTGTGGAATTTTCAGCCCAGCCCCCAACCTCCAGGAAGGGGCAGGGGCTAGAGACTGAGTTCAATCTCTAAAGGCCAGTGATTTAAATCACACCTAATTATGAAACTTACACAAAAGTCCCAACAACAGGGTTTGGGAATTGGTGCTGCTGAACGCACTGGTGAACTGGGAGGGTGGTACAAGGAGAGGGGTGGACTCTGCCCTCCCCCTGCCCACCCCAGCCCCGCTGTCTCCTGTGTGGCTGTTCCTGAGTTGTACCCTTTTAATAAACCAGTAAACATAAATGAAGTTTTTCCTTAAACTCTATGGGAATCTTTCTAGCAAATTGCCTAACCAGAATTTGTAGTTGAGTGGACCATGACAGTGGGCAGCACCCAAGGTGAGGACAATCTGTGAGCGGACAGCAAGCTCTAGTCACTGATGTGAGAACAGGACTCATCTGCAGGACATCCAGTTGATGTCAGAGAACTGGAGAATGGGTCAGTGACAGAAAAAAAGACACCACAGGTAAGAGTTTTTTCCTGACATTAAATATGATGAAAAGCATACAAACTGGATGAAGGCCAGCACTGAGAGCGTTGTCCCACCCTTGTTTGATGAATGGCAAACACTGCAGCTGGCATTTCTGCACACCTCGGCATAACTTCCCACCCACACAGAGGGGCACAGAAGCCAGGCCATTTCCTATTGCGAAGGCAACCTGTTTCACAGGTTTCTTAGGTGGGGCATCATGAACAATGGAAAAAGCATTGCTCATGATGCTCAAAACCCAGCTCCACCATCCTCTTGAACAATCTGTAAAGTAGGGGTGTGCCACCTACCTGCCAGAGTTGTCAGGAAGATTAGAAGGGATAAAGCATGTAAAGTGCCTGGCACACAACAGAAGACAATAACTGCAGATGTCCTTCCCTTTCCTGTCCAACGTCCACAAAATCCGGTCAGAGGAGAACTGAAGTTCAAGGGTACGCCTAAAATCACACTGTCATTGGTCTGGGCATGTAGCCCTTCTCAAAAGCAATAAGTAACCAAAGATCTGAGGTATCCAAAGCCACTAAAAACCATCAGGAAGGCTCCACTGATGGGGTCCTTGAACACAAAATCTTTTCTTCTACAAGGATAGCCAGATCAAGTCCAATGACATTGACTTGACAGTGAAGAACTCAAAAATCATATTCTACATTTTTGCAATACAAACCCGTGCACACATCTCATCATTAACACCTTCGTGCATCTAAACTCAGCACAGGCAGCCCTCGGCTGGTGTGGCTCAGTTGGCTGGGCATTGTCCTGTGCACCAAGAGGTCACTGGTTCGATTCCCCAACAAAGTACATGCCCAGGTTTGGAGTTCAATGCCCTGGCGGGGTGTGTACAGGGGACAACTGATAGGCGTTTTTCTCTCAGAATTATGTTTCTCTCTCTCTCCCTTCCTCTCTCTGTAAGATCAATAAAACCATAATAAAATAAATAAACACAGCACAGGCATAAACAGTTAAACGTTCACTATTTTTCTACTAATGGTACAAATCAACCCAAGGCCCCCACACATTCATGAGGGGAACAATTTATACCGATTAGATTAAGTTGCTTCAGCTTTGCTTTCATAAACAATTGTCAATTATTCCTTTCAGATAGTTAGTGTTAGTATTTTATAATAATGTCACCGACCAATTCTCCAGTTCAAAACCCAACTCCACCATCACATCCTCAGATGTGAACAAAGCTTCAGAGGCTCTAAAGAACAGTCTTTTGCTAGAAGCTGCCATCCTTGTTTAACTCACAACCTTCAGCCGGTTTTGTTTTTTTTTTATAAGTTTTTATTGTTCATATTACAAATGTTCCTTTTTTTCCCCCCCACCATTGCTCTCCTCCACCAGGTTCCCACCCCACCCTCTGCCCTTTCCCCTCTCCCCATTGTCCTCATCCATAGGTGCACAGTTTATGTTCAGTCTCTTCCCACGCCCCTCTCTCCCCTTTTCCCCAAGAATCGTCAGTTCACTCCCCTTCCATACCTCTGATTCTATTATATTCAATAGTTAATATTGTTCATCAGATTTTTTTAATTTCCTTGGTTTTTAGATTCACTTGTTGATAGTTACGTATTTGTTGTTCATAATTTTTATCTTTGTTTACTTTCTTTTCTGAAAGAACCCCCTTCAGCAATTCATATAATTCTGGTTTGGCGGTGATGAACTCCTTTAGCTTTTTTTTATTAGTGAAGCTCTTTATCTGGCCTTCGATTCTGAGTGATAGCTTTGCTGGGTAGATTATTTTTGGCTGTAGGTTCTTGCTATTCATCACCTTGAATATTTCTTGCCATTCCCTTCTGGCCTGCATGGTTTCTGTTGAGAAATCAGCTGACAATCGTATAGGTGCTCCTTTATAGATTACTACCTTCTTTGCTCTTGCTTCTTTTAATATTCTCTCTTTGTCTTTTGCTCTTGGAATTTTAATAATGATGTGTCTCGGTGTGGTCCTCTTTGGATTCCTTTTGTTTGGGGTTCTATGCGCTTCCTGGACTTGTAAGTCTAATTCTTTCACCAGGTGGGGGAAGTTTTCTGTCACTATTTCTTTCAGTATGTTTTCGATATCTTGCTTTCTCTCATCTTCTGGGACCCCAATAATTCTGATGTTGGTTCGCTTGAAGTTGTCCCAGAGGTTTCTTACATTATCTTCAATTTTCTGGATTCTCTTGCCTTCTAACTTCTGTGGAGGAGTGTCTTCTGGCTCTTTATGTTCCAAATCTTTGACTTGATTCTTGTGATCTTCCCTTCTGTTTTTAGGACTCTGTAAAATATTTTTTATTTCAGACAATGTATTCTTTTATTTCTTGTTGATCCCTTATCATTTCTCGATGACTCCTTATTAATTCTAGTTGATCTCTTTTCATATCCTCATAGGCCTTATCCATCTTTTCTAGGAAATTCTTGAAAAACCTTATAAGCATAGATTTGAACTCTATATCCAGACGCTTTTTGTCCTCCATTTCTTTCGTTTGTGATCTATTTTGTTGTCGCATTTCGCAGTTACTGATGGGATGGGGTTTCAGGGTGGAGCCTGCAGCTTTGGCTTCCGTCAGCCCTGCCCTATGCGGGTCCGTCAGTGCTCGCTGCCGGCGCCTCTGAGAGAAACGGTGCCCTCGATTTTCGCCTGCTGCCAAACAGTCTATGCTCTCCCCCAATGAGCCCGGTATTGGGGTTCAGTTCAGTTGGAAGTGGAGTTGGAGGTGGCGTTCAGAGCAGTCTGAAGCCCCAGTCTCCTTCCCGTCAGGGCAATCCTGCGGCACAGCCGACCATCCCTTCTCTGTGCGCAGTGTGCGCACCGCGGGGACCTCCTTTCGCCACTTCCCCGGGGTTCCGCCTTACAGCCCGGCTCCCTATGGCTGAGCCTGAGTCCCCGGGGTCTGGCTTAAAACTGGGGATCAGAGCAGTCGGGGGCCCAGCACAGTCGGAGTTTTATCTCCTTTCCGCTAGGGAACGCCCGCCAGGCACTCGGCCTCCCTCCTTTCAGCCGGTGTTTTTTAGGGCAGTGCCTCCAGAGCTGGCTTTGAAGGTCTCCGGACATTTTATATGCCCTTTATGGCCCCTGGTATATCCAGCAGGAGAGAAATCCCAGTGTTCCAGGAAATCAGAGCAAACGTTTGTTTAGGGTTTCAGCGCAGGTTATTGGGAAGGAAATAACCCCTTTCCAAAGTCTCTTTGGTGTCCAGCTGCAAAGGCCTCCAGGCTCTTGAAGGCAGCACAGAGGACGGGGTCTGCCAGCGTCTGTCTGGCTAGCTGGCTGACTGCCCTGAGCATTAACTTGTGCCTGACTTCAGTCCACCTCCACAGGTAAATGGAGAGCTAGGTTTCCGAGTCTGTCCTTTAGCACAACCTCTGACCTCTGGCTGTGATGTCCAAGTATTTTTCCATTTAGGAAAAACCCCCAAATCATATCAATTCTATCTTGAATCCATCATCACCTGCATAGCACAGTTATAGGCTTATATTATGTGAAAACATAAAGTCAAACACACATACACTTGCAATTTTAGGTTACACCTTAATAATTGCAGATATTGAATGTTGTCTGTGCTTGTAAAAAAAACATATGGCATGTCATCTGGAGAATTCTCTTGGCTTTGGCTCTGGGGAGTTCTATAGTAATTCTCTTTTCACTCCATCAGTTAAGAAACTATTGAGCCCTAGCTGGTTTGGCTCCACGGATAGAGCGTCAGCCTGCAGACTAAGGGTCCCAGGTTGGATTCTGGTCAAGGGCACATGCCTAGGTTTCAGGCTTGATCTTCCATGAGGGGCATGCAGAAGGCAGCCAATCAATAATTCTTTCTCATCATTGATGTTTCTATCTCTCTCCCTCTCCCTTCTTCTCTGAAATATATATGCTATTGATTGACTGTTATTTCCAGGAACCTAGTTGGTGGGGCATAAGGGTCCTTTCAAGTTTCAACAGGTCTATAATATGTTCATTAGCTTAAAGTACTAGATACAATACATAGAAAAGACTAGATACAAAGTTTCTGTTGTCATTTGCTTAAAAGTTCCAAGTCTGCCAACACAGAAAAGCGATATAATTAGTTTTTCCCCAATCTATCTGCCTTGCAACCTGTAATTAAGAATGTTCTAATAAACCGGTTTGGCTCAGTGAGTAGAGCATCAGCCTGCGGACTGAAAGGTCCCGGGTTCGATTCCGGTCAAGGGCATGTATCTTGGTTGCGGGCACATCCCCAGTGGAGGGTGTGCAGGAGGCAACTGATCAATGTTTCTCTCTCATTGATGTTTCCCTCTCAATTCCTCTCTGTAAAAATCAGTAAAATATTTTTTTTTTTTTTAAAGTTCTGATTAAGGAAGCTGAAGTTTTTCTCTGGGAAAACTCTTTTTTTGGTAAAGGACCAAATAGTACATATTTTAGGCTTGCAGGTCACAAAGCAGCAATTACCTTACTACTCTGCTGTTGCAGACGGCAAGCACTCGCAGACAACAGGTAAATAAATATGGTTGCTCTGGTCTAACAAAACCTTATTTGTGGACACTGAAATTTAAATTTCATAAGAAATTTTCATGTTACAAAATATTGTCTTTTTTGCAATCACTTAAAAATATAATTT
Organism: Pipistrellus kuhlii; assembly: GCF_014108245.1. Classification (NCBI taxonomy): domain Eukaryota; kingdom Metazoa; phylum Chordata; class Mammalia; order Chiroptera; family Vespertilionidae; genus Pipistrellus; species Pipistrellus kuhlii. The sequence continues at coordinate 2,735,751 of NW_023425531.1, forward strand.
GCTTCACAAAAATAAATGAGCGTACTTTGGCCCACAAGCCATAGCCTTGCTCTGAGGTAAGTCAGTCCTTGCTTCTCAATTGCCCAAAGCAAAACATAATCTGTTTTGAAGCAAGCACACCAAACCGAGTTACTAAAATGGCGCTGCTGCAGTTTCAGAGCTGCTGTGGCTCAAAGGAGTCTGGCATCCCTAGCTCTCATAACTAAATAGCAATTGCTAATGACTAAAATTGCCCCCCAAGTGGAAGAGGATTCTTTTATCCATAGAATCCTCCATTTTAAATCTTAATAAAAGTAGCCATAAGGAAAAACGATCTAAGTATGGTCCAATCAAATCCATAACCCTGCTTTCCTGCAATCCAAAATAATCAGAGGTGACTGGCTATGGACCCACACACACAAATGAACACTGGAAGACCTGATGTAAAACTATTAATTTGAAGAGGGTAAAAAACACTAGAGTTAAATTACTTCACAAGCAACACAGTTTATAAAGTAAATCCAAGATCCCGGAATATGGGGTGTTGGGGGACAGGAGTAAGTTTACAGTTGTTTATGTGGTTTCTATACCTACATTTCTTGTGCTCATTTTAACCTTTTTCATGGACATTTTCATAATGTAGCTGTATAATTTCAAATTAATGTCAAGACTGATTATTCTAAGGAAAAGAGCTTAGCTCCCCCTAAATATACAGAAGGCACGAAATCAAGTCTTCACCTTGGAGAAATTAGCTGCCAAACTGTTAGTAAAACTGATTAAAACAAACACACACATGCACACTCATACACACACCAAAACACACGTGAGCATCTGTGAAGCATAATGAAGTAAATGAAGTATCTGAAACCAATATTCGTTTTTCTTAGACGCTGACTCATTAGACAGCATGGGGGGACCTGGGGAATAGTAAGCTGAGGGAAATAAGCCAGAGAAAGACAAATACCACATGATCTATCTCACCTACATGTGGAATCTAATGAACAAAATAAACTGACAGACAAAATAGGTGCAGAGACATGGATACCTGGAACAGACTGACAGGTCTCAGAGGGGAGAGGGGTGGAAGTGGGGACAGAAAGAAATTAACCAAAAAACTTGTATGTATAGCCCGTGGACACAAATAATGCAGTGGAGGACTGGGGTGGGGCCAGGGCCGGGTAGAGGGGGGCAAAAGGGAAAAAATGGGGAACATTTATAATACTGTCAACAATAAAAATTTTAAAAACTTTTTAAAAGTACACCACTAAAAAAGGCTCTATTCTGAGGCTGTATCTTTGGCTACAATTGTACCCAGATTCCATAAAAATCAAAGAACTGAAACAGTTTTTTGTTTTTTAAAATCCCTCCAATTTTATGAACATTGAAGGCATCAAGCAAGCTGCAGGAGAGGTCGCAGACCAACTGTGAGAGCAAACACCTGCAGCTGAGAGACTCACTCACCCTAAGCACGGCATCGGAAATATCGATAGCTGCCTGTGGACCCTCTCCAGAGCAGCATTTCCACCAGCTGCTGAAACGGCTTTTCTAACTCATCATTTACACCACTATCTGTATTCCAGATGGAGATGTGACATTTTGGTAAGTTTACATAATCACTACAGTGCACCAGAGTTATCTAAAAATGACTAGCTATGTGAGTAATTAATTCACACCAGAGAATGTGGCTTTACAACTTAAGGTCACCTACTAGCTTCATGTTCACTCCTAACAATATCATAGGAGTTATTACCTAACAAATTGCAATCTCTGTGAGATTACCCCCCCCCCAAAAAAAGTATGAAAATATATTTCTTTTAAAAGTAGAAAAAGGACCACTATAACTATTTGCTAATTAAGAATTAAATGCTATTTTTCTAAATGAATTGTTTTACCTCCTTAGATAATTCTTTACTTTCATTAAAATGCATGAAATCGACCTGAGTGTAAACTCGCTGAACTCCCGGCACAATAAGAAAACAATAGAAGAAAATGAGAAATCTATGAAAATGATGTGACATAAAATGGGGAATAATAGTTTCTGCTTTCCGGAATGGCAAACTGTACTATAAATGCTAGCCATCCAGGCCAACAATCTGGCAGAGTTCAAAAGCCCGTTTTCAATGAATGCAAACTGTGAATGGCATTTCGGTCACATTGGGAATATCTCACCCTGAACTCTCCGCTGACCTGCACAGACTTCGGGAAGTGGCACAAAACGAAGCTAATGAAGAGGACCGGCCGGCCCCACTGCATCCACAACTCTCAGAATTCACTGGGGCCCGGTCCGGTTTAACACCCGCCAGAACGAGCTGGCACCCTCCGTCCTCCCATCTTGCCGGACACGCGCCAACATCAAAGTTCGGAGGACACGTCGCTGGGTGGAGGAGAGGACGGGGGGTGAGGGGGGAGCGAGGCCGGTCAGACCCATTTTTAAGTGCTCCAGGCAAATGTCACCGGATAAGCCCATCCCGGAGGGCTGAGCGGCTGGCGACACACGGTTACACTCTTTCCGGCCCTTTGTATGCGCTGAGCTTCAGCCAGACAAAAAGAGGGGCCGAGGCGGCAGCGCGTCACGGCTCGGCCCGGTCCCACCTCGGGCCCGGCCGCGCGGGAACAATGCGGGTCCGGGAGGCCGGGGCGCCCACGCCCGGGCCCGCGGCGGGGACACCGGAGGCCTCCGCAGCCGGGCCGGCAACAAAGGCGTCCGGGGCCGCGGCCGAGGGCCGGGCGGGGAAACTTTCGGAGGCCCAACCGCCGCCCCGTACAATGGCCGCGAGCGCGCGAGGGCCGGCCGCCACGCCCCCGCCCCGCCGCGTACCTGGTGGTTCTCCTTCCCGCCGCCCGCAGGCGCCGCCGGCCCGCCCGGGCCGCTCGTCATGTTCCCGTACAGCGAGCGGGAGAGCGGGCTCCGCAGCGTCCACATCCTCCGCGCCAGCCACACGGCCGCCAGGCTCAGGAGCAGCCAGCCCGCCAGCAGTCTCATCGGGGGCCGCGCTCGCTCCGATCACCGCCGGCGCCGCGGCGAGGAGCAGGACGCGCCGCCGCCTCCGGCCGCCGCCGCCGCCCGGGCTCGAGCCATCGAGCCCAACTCGCCCATCCAGCCCCTGCAGGGCCGAGGCGGGTGGGAGGGGCGGGCCGCGCGCAGCCTTCCCGCCGGCCCTGCCTTCCCGCCCGCGGAACGCCACTGCGCCGGCACGCGTTTCCAGTCGGAGCACGAACCAGCGGGCGCGCTCCTTCCGCCCAATCAGCGGGCCGGGCGGCCGGGAGGCGGGACCGGGAGCGCGCAGGCGCCTGGAGCGCGCCCTCACGCATGTGGGCCTGTGCTCCTCGGAATGGCGGAGGTGGTTTTAATTTCTCAGGGTAGGTGCGATCCCTTCCGAAGGCGGTAGCTGGAGCCTCCAGGCCTTTCCAAGGGGTGGCCGCAGGGTTCCTGGTCTTTTCTAGCTTTGGTGGTTGTCTTTGGGCCACTCGGCGCACCCCGCGGCCAGAATTTTACCTGGCTGTGCAGATGGGCCGGGAACTAAGCTGGGAGTCTCACCTCCCTGGACGCTCAGACCAAGGCCTTGGCCACGGACACTGCCCGCAGGGGAGGGCAGTTTGGGGCAGCCAGGCCTGCAGGGGAGGGCAGTTGGGGGTTGACAGGCTGGCAGGGGTGGGATGGCAGTTAGTGGCTTCCTATTTGCATTCAGAACCCACCACGAGCTAGACCAACACCCGATGCGTCCACCCTTTGCCAGGGCTGCAAATCATCAGACAGGAATTTGGGGAGAAAGGATACCACCTCTTCTGGTCCCCCAAGCTGGGGTAGTTGCAACTGGTTTCCAAGAGGCACCAGTGAAAGTTCTGCCTTTGTTGGAAGCTGCTGCAGCTGAAGCAACCTGCAAGCCATGTTTCCGTGTATTGATGACAATTTACAATAGCTAAGATTTGGAAACAGTGTAAGTGCCCATCAGCAGATGAGTGAATTAGAAAACTGTGGTACATCTACACGATGGAATACTACGCTGCTGTAAAAAGGAAGGAACTCCTACCATTTGCAACAGCATGGATGGACCTGGAGAGCATTATGCTAAGCGAAATAAGCCCATCGAGAAAGAGAAGTTATCACATAATCTCACTCATTTGTGGAATATAATGAGCATAAACTGATGAACAAAAATAGAAACCAGAGGAAGAGAGAAACCAAGATGGCAACATAGGGTACACACCCGAATGTAGCCTACCACAACAAATTTGAATTTAGAACTGGAAAACAGGAGAGGCATTGCCCTGAAGCACCAGACGGCTAGCTGGGAAGGAGAGAGAAGGCGCGCTGACCCTCAGAAACTGTGAAGGTACGGAGAACTGCGTGTGAAAAGGCGCTGGCTTACTCCTGGTGCATGGAGAGGGCGGACAGCTAAAGCGCAGCTGGCTTTCTTGTTTGAGAGGAAAACAGAACCACTCTATTGCTCTGATAGACAGCCCCAGTCAGGGAGAGGCCAGACTGTCAGGCAGCAGGCAGAGATCTCTCAGAGGTATGTGAAGCCAGTGGCCATTACTGTGGGACTTGGGGAGGAGCCGGCGGGAAAACAAAGCTTGTCTGCACCAACCCGAGACTCCGCCCCATCTGTGGCTGAGCACAGAAGCTCTCCCAGAGGCTGGCTTTCTCTAAGGAGGGACTGGCCGGAATCCAAAGCTTGTCTGCACCTTCACCAAAGAGATGCTCGTTCCTGCAACCAATCTTGCGAGACTCACTGCAAACAGGACTTTTCTAAGGTGAGACTGTCAGGGAACCAAAGATTGTCTGCGCCACCCTGAGACTCTACCTCATCCAAGTGGAGTACAGAAGCCCTCCTAGCTGAGACACTGCTGATCCTCACAGCCAATTGGCTTGGAGACCAACACTTCTCAGTGATACCAACAATAAGCAAGGCTTAACAACAAGACTGCACACACAGCCCACAAAGGGCTATACCAAGACTGTCCACCGCAGGTAACTGGGAAGGCTGTGCTGCTGGGCTCTACCAGAACACCTAGCACACAAAGCCATTCCATCAAATCAGGGAAACAACTAAAATGCAGACAAGAGGCAGGACAGGAAGGAGATAGAGGAAAAGAAAAGAATGGACATTGAGTTCAAAACTACAGTTATAAGGTTTTTCAAGAATATCCTAAAAAAAAAAAAAAAGGCAGATAAAATAAATGAGATCTATGAGGATATGAAAAGGGATCAACTAGAAACAAAGAAAACATTGTCTGAAATAAAAAATATTACACAGAGACCTGAAAACAGACTGGAAGATCGCAAGAATCAAGACAAAGATTTAGAACACAAAGAGCCAGAGGACACTCCTCTGCAGAAGCAAGAAGATAAGAGAATCCAGAAAGATGAAGATAGTGTAAGAAACCTCTGGGACAATTTCAAGCAAACCAACATCAGAATTATGGGGATTCTAGAATAGGGGTGCCGAACTCAATCAGAGAAGGGGCCAAAATCTAAAATCCAGCCTAAATCGCGGGCCGAATGGTTTACTGAACAGTCATAAACTGACAATGTTAACCAGAAATGTGAATTTAAAATGAGTGGAACAATCTTTTCCTTAACAGTGCTGTTAACCAACTCACATGCTATCAAGCAAAACAGTAATATTGGTATCAAGCAAAACAGTAATATTGGAATGTACCTAAAATGCTCATTGTTTTGTTTTCTGGCTGGATGTCTGACACCGTTTTCCCCGGATCAATGAGTCAATGTTCGGTTTTATTTCTTGGGCTGTAGCAACCCGCAAAACAGCATGGAGGTTGTCATCGGTAATGCGTGATCTGTGCTTGTTTTTGTTCAGATTCATTATTGAAAACATCTGTTCACAAAGATAGGTGCTCCCGAACATGGGTAGAATACGGGCAGCATGAAGTCGGAGCTCTGGCATTGAGTCAGGGGGCAGTAGAGGGTAGAAGTCCTCAATTTCAACATCCTGAAACCTTGATTTCAGGCCACTGTCAGACTGAAGCTCGATTATCTCCATCTGAAGGTGATTGGGCACATTGTTGACATCAACTGTAAAAGGATTGGCAAAGATGTCAAAGCCTGAGTGCTGTGTTCTAAAGTCACAGAAGCGCCGCTCAAATTCACTTAGTAAACGGCTAACTTTGGTAGCCAGCCGACTGCAAGGAAAAGTACCAGAAATAGTGGTTGAGATACTCAAACAAACGGGAAAGTGGGCAAGATTATCCTGTTCCAGTTGGGACTTCCATAGTTGAAGTTTACGCTGGAATGCTGTGATCATGTCAGACATCTTCGTGATGACTTGTTTGCGTCCCTGCAGCTTCAGATTCAGTTGGGCGAGATGCTCGCATATGTCACACATCATAGCAAAATCACATAGCCAGGCGGGATCCAACAGTTCAGGCAAGGGCTTTCCTTTACTTTCCATGAAAAGAGCAATTTGTTCTCTGAGCTCAAAAAATCTTTTGAGGACTGCGCTCTTGCTCAGCCATCTTACTTCTGTGTGGTATGGCACGTCTCCATGCTCTGCACCCACCTCCTGTAAAAACTGCTGGAACTGGCGATGATTCAGGCCATGTGCCCGTATAAAGTTAATAGTTTTAATGACTGTGGTCATTACGTCATTCATGTCCAGAACATTTCCACACATAGCCTCTTGGTGGATAATGCAATGATAAGTAATCAAGGGTGTGTGGCAGTGACTTTTTTGCATTCTTTCCTTCATTAGTCCAACCAAGCCTTTCTTTTCTCCGCACATTGAAGGTGCGCCATCGGTAGTTAGCCCCACCAACTTTTCCCAGGGTAATTTAAAATTATTTATAGATTTCTCCACAGCCTCAAATATATCTCTACCAGTCGTCGTCCCATGCATGGCAGCTACATCCAAAAGTTCCTCAGTGACAGAGAGGTCGGTCTTCGTAGCACGTATAAAGATGGACAGCTGCGCTGTATCAGTGTTGTCTGTGCTTTCATCGATAGCAAGTGAAAAAGCGAGATAACTGCATGCCTGTTCGGCCAGCTGTGATGATAGATTTCCTGAGAGTTCTTGAACTCTATCTGCGATGGTGTTTCTTGACAAACTGACATTTTGAAAACTCTGTATCTGGTCTGGGCATACTTGCTCACACACTTTTAGCATGCATTGCTTCAAAAAGGCACCCTCTGAAAAACACCTTGAAGTACGGGCAATTTCTTCAGCCACTATAAAGCTTGCTTTCACTGCAGCATCATTTTTCGCTGTAGCCTTTGTAAACATTTGCTGCTGTGATTGTAGTTTGCCTTTTAGTTCTTTAACAATTTTATGCCTTTCTTCCAAAGTATATTTGCCATACTTAACATTATGTTTGGTGTCAAAATGACGACGTATATTGTACTCTTTCATCACCGACACTGTCTCATAACACAATATACACACTGGTTTGCCCTCTCTAAGCACAAACATGTATTCATTTTCCCATTTGTCATTAAATAGTCTGCCTTCACCGTCAACTTTTCTTTTCCTGGACATTTTGGGATCAATATTGACAGTAAAAGATGTAGTTTATTGGAAATCTGCGTTGGAAGGAAAAAGTTGAAAACTGCACAGGGATAGCTTGATTTGGCAGATGGAGAGGAGAAAAAAAAAGTCAGTCAATAAATGCCTGGCTGGGTATAGATAGCAGATTCTGTTGCGATTTTTATGCCTGCACTTTATGCCAGGAACTGGCAGCTTCTGCTGTGTATTTTTTATGCCCGCACACTCACTCTCTCCTGTGCTCTGCCACCCGCACAACCACATCGGATGCCGGACTATAGGTCACGCCTCCTGAATCTCGCGTGACTTGTTATCTATGCGTAATAGATAGCAAGAGATCACAAGCCTCCTATGTCACCGCGCGTCATTGTGATGGAACGCAGCGGAGTGCAGTGATGACAGCGCGGTGCGGGCCACATTGCAAGGCCTGGCGGGCCGGATTTGGCCCGCGGGCCTTGTGTTTGACATGTGTGTTCTAGAAGAAGAGAGAGAGCAAGATACCGAAAGAATACTGGAAGAAATAGTGACAGAAAACTTCCCCCACCTGGTGAAAGAAAGACTTACAAGTCCAGGAAGTGTGCAGAACCCCAAACAAAAGGAATCCAAAGAGGACCACACCAAGACACCTCATAATTAAAATCCCAAGAGCAAAAGACAAAGAGAGAATATTAAAAGCAGCAAGAGAAAAGCAGGTAGTTACCGATAAAGGAGCACCCATATGATTGTCAGCTGATTTCTCAACAGAAACCATGCAGGCCAGATGGGAATGGCAAGAAATATTCAAGGCGATGAATAGCAAGAACCTACAGCCAAAAATACCCAGCAAAGCTATCACTCAGAATCGAAGGCCAGATAAAGAGCTTCACAAATAAAAAAAAAGCTAAAGGAGTTCATCACCGCCAAACCAGAATTATATGAATTGCTGAAGGGGGTTATTTTGGAAGAGGAAGAAGATAAAGTTAAAAATTATGAACAACAAATACATAACTGTCAACAAGTGAAACTAAAAACCAAGGGAATTAAAAAACCTGATGAACAATATTAACTAGTGAATATAATAGAATCAGAGGTATGGAAGGGGAGTGGACTGACGACTCTCGGGGAAAAGGGGAGTGGGGGTGCAGGAAGAGACTGAACATAAACTGTGCACCTATGGATGAGGACAATAGGGGGTGGGGAAAGGGCAGAGGGTGGGGTGGGAACCTGGTGGAGCAGAGCAGTGGGGGCGGGGGGGGGGTGGAAAGGAACATTTGTAATATGAACAATAAAAATTTATTTTAAAAAAATTGTGCACCTATGGATGAGGACAATGGGGGATGGGGAAAGGACGGGGTGGGGTGGAAACCTGGTGGAGGGGAGCAATTGAGGGGGGGGAAAGAGGTACACATTTGTAATAATATGAACAATAAAGATTTATTTTTTTAAAAAGCCAGAGGAAAATACTATCTTATATACTAAAGAGGTAATATGCAAATTGACAATCACTTCAACACACAAGATGGCTGCCCCCATGTGGACACAAGGTGGCCAGAAGGGGAGGGCAGTTGGGAGAGACCAGGCCAGCAGGGAAGGGAAGTCAGAGGTGACCAGGCCTGCAAGGGAGGGCAGTTTGGGGGGACCAGGTCTGCAGGGGAAGGCAGTTGGGAGGGACCAGGTCTGCAGGGGAGGGCAGTTGGGGGGGACCAGGTCTGCAGGGGAGAGCAGTTAGGGGGGGGACCAGGCCAGCAGGGGAGGTCAGTTAGAAGTGACCAGGTCTGCAGGAGAGTCTGACAATAGAGGGAAGTTAGGGGTGACTGTGCCAGCAGGGGAGGGCAGTTGGGGGCAGCCGGCCTGCAGGGGAGGGCAATTGGGGGATGACAGACCGGCGGGGGGGGGGGGGGGCAGTTAGGGGAAATAGGGCCATCAGGGGAACAATTAGGCATCTATCAGGCTGGCAGGAGAGTGGTTAGGGGGTGATCAGGCTGGCAGGGGAAGGCAGTTAGGAGCAACCAGGCTGGCAAGAGAGGGCAGTTAGGGGAGGGCAGTTCGGGGCAACCAGACCTGCAGGGGAGGACAGGGGTGACCATGATGACCAGGGAGGGCAGTTAGAGGCAATATGGCCAGCAGGGGAGCAGTTAGGCATTGATCAGGCTGGCAGGAGAGTGGTTAGGGGTTGATCAGGCTGGCAGGCAGGCAGAAGCGGTTAGGGGCAGGCGAGCAATTGGGAGCCAGCAGTCTGGATTGTGAAACGGATGTCTGATTCCCTGTTTAGTCCCAATCCCTCAAGGGGTCCCAGATTGGAGAGGGTGCAAACTGGGCTGAGGGACACACACACACTCTCCTTGCCCCCTGTGCATGAATTTCATGCACTGGGCCTCTAGTTTTAGAATATAATAGAAGTAATCCTGTTATTTGCAGGTTTTTATTATTTCCTACAACTTCTGTGATATTACTACTATACTATGTTAGTACAGTTTGGGTAATATATTTAAAATATTTTCTTGAGATATTAATGTTTATTCCATGTAACATTATTATATTTAAAATCATTTTTCTTGAAATATTAATGTCTATTGCATGTAACATTAATCTTAAATCGCTTTTCTTGAAATATTAATGTTTATTGCATGTAACATTTCAAATCTTTTTTTTTGAAATAATGTTTATTGCATGTAAATGGCTAATTATTTTGTATCTACAATCTGGTAATAGATTTATTTTGTATATTGTAAAAAAAATAAAGAAAAAAAAGTCATTGGAGGGCTTAAATATGGGGGGGGGAGTATAAAAAAAATAAACAAAACTGAAACGAACTCATAGATACAAAGAACAAATTTTTGGAAGCCAGATGAAAGAGGGATGGGGAGCTGCGGGAAAATGCTGAAAGGATTGTCAAATTAGCAGTTACAAAATAGGGATTTAAAGTAGAGCATAGGGAATATACCGTATTTTTCGGACCATAAGACACACTCTTTTTCCCCCAGAAGTGGGGGGGAAAAGTCCCTGCGTCTTATGGTCCAAATATAGCCTACACATATACTTTAAAAAAAAAAGTTTTTTTACTTGCCCGGCTCTGTGTGGTCTCTGTGTGCTTGCCCGGCTCTAAAATGGTTCTAAATGCTGCTGTTTACTTTACAGGGTTGATTACATGTGTTTATGACTGTGATGTTGGGTTTTAATGCACATAAAATATTTTAGGACACTATTTGTTTCAGAATCTTTTTTTCTTCATTTCCCTTCTCTAAAAACTGGTGTGTCTTATGGTCCGGAGCGTCTTATGGTCCGAAAAATACGGTAGTCAGTAATATTGTAGTAATGGTGTTACAATATTGAATTATAGAGGATTCCTTTATAAGTTATATAGTTGTCTACGCTGTATATCTAAAACTAATATAATATTGAATGTCAACTAATTGAAAAAAATGTCATTTTAATTTTAAAAAGTCAAACATGTTTAATGTAAAAAAAAAAAAACACTGAAAGGTACACTTTAAAATGTATGGGAATAGAATGTGAATTGTATCTCAGTAAAAGGAGAAATGCAGTAATAGAAAATTTTTTAAAAGAATGAAAACCCCAAATGAGAGTCCGGGCTACAACCAACAGAAGGAAGATGGCACAGTACTCTCACAGAGCACTAAGCTCTGGGGACAGCATTACCCGGATGTCTCTTTGGTCATTTATAGCTCTGGGAGACCTAGCAACGTTTCAAAACTGAAGGGTTACGAAGGGTTACATTGTCTTCCTGTGTCTGAAGTTCCTGCTGCAACTAAGTTCAAGCATGCTGCAACTAAGGGGTAAGGCAGTTCATGGAGTCCCTAACTTTAACACTTTGCTAGATTTGTTTAGAAAATGCTTTTAATTTAGAAATACTGTACATACATTTTATCTTAGTTCAAAAGAAATCAGTCTTTCTGCCAAGACCGGTTTAGCTCAGTGGATAGAGCTTCAGCCTGCGGACTAGAAGGTCCTGGGTTCGATTCCGGTCAAGGGCATGTATCGTGGTTGCGGGCACATCTCCCTTATCGATGTTTCTAGCTTTCTATCCCTCTCCCTTCCTCTCTGTAAAAAATCAATAAAAATATATTTATTTAAAAAAATCAGTCTTTCTGTTAATTCCAGTGTTGACTTCAAAGCTGTTATTTTTTTTTCTTTTTTTTTTTTAAACATATTTCATTGATCTTTTACAGAGAGGAGGAGAGAGGGATAGAGAGCTAGAAACGTCGATGAGAGAGAAACATCGACCAGCTGCCTCCTGCACACCCCCCTCCGGGGATGCGCCCTCAACCAATGTACATGCCCCCGACCGGAATCGAACCCGGGACCCTTCAGTCCGCAGACCGACGCTCTACCACTGAGCCAAACCGGCTTTGGCAAAGCTGTTATTTTTTAAACAAAGTTGTCCTTTACCCACAAACATTTTTACTGGCTTCTAAGACTCTCGGGTGGCACCTTTCGCTGACAGGGTGGGGCCAGAAGGGGAAGGTACTTTGGGTTCTCTTCACAGTTACTCCCTGAGTGCTTCCTGCTAAGACCCTGAAGACCTGCCTCTTACTAACTCCAGTTCAGACCTCTAGTGGTCCTGGCCCAAATCGTCAAAAAGGAACTACAATGGCCCTAGCCAGTCTGCCTCAGTGGATAGAGCAGTTTGCTCGGCAAACTGCGGCTCGAGAGCCACATGCAGCTGTTTGGCCCCTTGAGTTTTTAGCAAAGGCCAGCTTAGGAGTACCTTAAGTCAATAACAATGTACCTACCCATAAGGTTTAAGTTTTAAAATTTTGGCTCTCAAAAGAAATTTCAATCATTGTACTGTTGATTTGGCTCTGTTGACTAATAAGTTTGCTGACCACTGGGATAGAGCATTGGTCTGCAGACTGAAGGGTCCCAGGTTCGATTCTGGTCAAGGGCACATGCCCAGGTTGCAGGCTCGATCCCCAGAAGAGGGCATGCAGGAGGCAGCTGATCTATGATTCTCTCCATCATTGATATTTAAATCTCTCCCTCTTGCTCTTTAAAATCAATAAAAATTTTATTTATTTAAAAAGGAACTATAGTAAGAAGTCCAAATAACTCAGTTTGTTTACCATGTCACCTCTCCCTCCTGTCTCTTGGGATAAAACAACTTTGTGCCCCAAACAAAACAAAAATGTTCCAAGGAGGTGGGGTGGGGTGGGGGTAGAGGTGAGGGGGGGGCAAAAGTAGCAAGAGTATATAAAATGGCATATTTCATTTCTGAAAACAAAGGAGACTAATAGGCATGTCCCCCAACTATAAGCCTGATGAACTGCAGCTCAAAGACTGAAACCTGTCGCATGAACAAGAAGCAAAGAAGCAGCCAGATGGCTGCTGTCTTCTGAAGGATAGGGAGCAGCTGACTGCCACAGCCTAGCAGCTCAAAAGGAGCAGATTTTCACTTTATACCTGAGTAGCGGGCCTGGAGAATTAGCCGCTCACCCATTATAATACTCTGTGATAATCACAAAACACTCAAACACTTAGCGAGCACAGGAAGAAACTAAAGCACAGTGTGATCAAATGAGCAAATTCAATAGCAGACCTTTTTATAGCGCCTGATATCCCAGCCCGTGGTCTTTCGCTCCATCTGGGAGGTCTCGCTGGCTCTCTTCAGAGAGCCTCCTGGATTTCAAACGAAGAGGAAGGAGAACAGCAGAGTAAAAGTGCTCAGCAGAAGTTGTGATTGCCCTCCGGAAATGCCCCCTTTCTTCATCTACTAGAACTAGAATGCCACTACTGCCTTAATTACCCAGCATGGAGGGGGAGGAGGCACACACAACACACAAAGACAAATGTGAGCCAATATCCTTTCTCCGGTGGCTTTGACAGGCAGGCAGTGATATTCAAAAGACGCCCTCTATGCCGAACTCTGCCTAGCTTGGGTCACAGCATGGCACAGGCCCAAAATCTTCACTGGATCACTTCTTCATCTGGAGTTCTAGGCAAGGGAGCTTTTTGTTGTAATTGTTCTTATCAGCTACAAATTATGGCATTTTCATGTTTTCTTTTCAAATACAAAATAGAGTGTAAAGAGAACCCGCAGGGAGAGAGGCTTGGACCTCTGGAAGGCAAAAAAGCGTGCCAGTCACTGTTGGTCATTGTCACCTTCCTGAGAATTAACAATCTAAAAGGATCTCATGTAATCATGTTTTCATTGACTTAGGTTTTTTATGCTTCTTAGCTATGTTGTAGAGTATCAGAGAAAGGAACAAGTTTTCCTCAATATATTCAATAGATGTGTCCAATGGTTATTAAGCAGTGTCTACCTCTAAAAAAGGAAATCAGTATATGTGTTCAACAATTTTTAAATTAGTAAATGTAGAGGATTCTTATCTAGACTTGATTGATATAATTTTAATCATATACAGTTATATCACGATAGCCACTGATTGATAAATTCTAAGCTAGAGTGAAACTGTAACTAGCTTTTTAAACATGGCAACAAAAAGTAACAGAATTGAACCAGCAGTTGGAAGACCTATAGTCGCAACAATGTATCTATTGGGAATCCCCCAATGCTATTCATTAGCATCTGGTTTATCCTCTGAGCTGATGAGACAGACTGCCTGGGTTTGATGCCTGACTCTTAAGTTCTTGGTTATGCAATTTGTGGCAAATTTGACCTCTAGGGCTCAGTCTCCTCACCTGTAAATTGGGAATAATAATCACAGAGATGTGGTGAGGATTAAATAATATATTCTAAATATAGAGGGCTTAATGTAGTGCCTCAACACAGAATGAGCTCTCAAAAAATGTTAATCTGCCATGATTCTGAGCTGCTTACTTTACAATATGTCTGTGAGGCTCAGTGATGTGAAAGCTTCATACATAAACTGTAAAAACATCAGCCAAGGTTATCAGATAGTCCTGAGGTGACTGTGGTCTCTGCAAAGTTTCTTTTCCATAGAACATCCTTAGAGCCCCTAATGGTAACCCCTCTTCATAATGTATCTACTCCCAGACCCTTTCCTGAGTCTTGAACTCAGGGAATGAGGATGGGAGTGGAGGAAAGGAATCTAAAATACAAAACTATGAACCTTTCAAACCTAAATCACAAAATCAAGCAGCAAACTCAAGTCATGTCTCTGTCAGGAATGCCAGTCTGTTTAGTGGGAAGTCTTCCCGCCTCTGACTTATGGAACTCTTGCCAGCTGGCTCATTCGTGTCCCTGTGTCAGCCACAGTGGCTCCCCTGCGCAGAAGCTTCTGAGCCCACAGCCTAGATCCAATGGCAAACTCATACCTGCTGCCGTTTCTGTCAGGAATTACAGCAGAAAGTCAAAGAAATGCCACTTTCACATAGTCGGTGAAGACTTACTGAGTACACACTAGCCATCTGACTAAATGAAAGGGAAAGTAAATAAACCCAGCGCATCAGCCTCACACAGCTGACTGTCTAGTGGGGAGGCAGACCTTCCAAGCAGCCACAGAAAGAGTACGCAGTGCGGCCTGCTGAGTGCTAGAAGGAATTGCATGTCCTTAGGGGAATTTAGACAGAGGAGACCTGACTGCAGTGGGGGTGGGTGAGGGGTGCAGCTGCTCCGGGAAAGCTGCCCTGAGGAAGGGTGCTCTGCGGCCGCGTTTGGACATATCCTTGCTAGGCTGGCGAGCTTCCGAGTTGCCCAAGTTCCTCTCCCTGCTGCGCCCTCCTAACCCAGTGTGCCCTCTGTTTCCTATCAGCCCAGGCAGTCGCCTGTGTGCTCCTGTTGTGCCCACACACCTGCTTTCTGGATCTCTAAAATAAATGCCACAGTTTAAGCCACTTAAAGGAATATGAGGGTTTTTAAATATATATATCCCAACTCACCAGGATCCCCTGATGGCGAGTCTGAGTCCAAGCACTGAAAAAAGAGCTTTTTCCTCTTGCTTTAAGTACGTTTTCTCTGTCCTGCTCTCTTCATTGTTGTCCCCTGATGGGTGTGGGTTTGGTGTCACGAATGGCTGCTTCCTCGCCACCCTCCCGCAAATCATGCCAATGTGTTTCCGTACATTTGTGTTGAAATTATAAAGCTTTCTTATTTTGCGACTATAAAACATTCAAACTATGTTTCTATGAAACAATTGGAAAAAAATGTCCGGTACCATGAGCAAGATTTGAAGACTTAAAATATAAATACCTCATAGGAGCCACCATATGTATGCGTGTCCATGAACATGGGGGCCTACAGAAGGTGTTAGCAGACCACAGGGCCACCTCCCTGGCCGCAGGGAGGCCACTGCTTTGCTTTTGCACAGCTCCCCGCGGCCTGAGAAGGAGGAAGAGCAGCTTATGAAAGAGGAGAGCCAGCCGAGCGATGGGCCAGTCTGCAAATCAGAGCCTCCCTGGCCTGGCGGAGGCCGAGATTGCCTGCCGGCGGCCACACTGGCGTGTCTGTGTGTCACCCTCCGCCGGCTCTTCCCTGAGCCCAGGGCCCAGATCTCCCACCCTGCAGGTGCCCCTCTCCCCTTCCTCCCAAACTGACCGGTCCGTGAAGCAGCAGTGAGCTCCACCAGAGAGACTGGAGCTGGCAGTTCAGTAGCTTTCTCTGCGCCTTTGGGAAAAGGTAGTTTATGTATGACAGGCGGGCGGGGAGCAACTCTCCTCCCCGTTTCCCTTAAGCTCCCCCCCACCCCACCCCCAGCCAGGACTCCCTGAGCCGCGGCTGGTGCTGGTGTGGTGCCCTCGGAGCCCCCCTCGCTGCTTCCCAGCGCCCCTGGCCGTGCTGAGAGGTGCGCGGTTCCTGCATGACGGGTCTCTGCCTTCACTGGCGGCAGGTTTCAGCCCCAGCACCTGCCTGGCTCCGGGCCGGAAGGCCTGCATGGCTGGGCCGTAAGCGGCGGGGTCACACGGGCGGGGCGTTCTCATCGGCACCGGTAGCCGCAGCTCGCGAGGCAGAACTTGTGTCTGTGCACACAGGGTCAGGAGCACCTTGTGTATGTTCACATGCCTGTTTAAGAATGTTTCAAGAAAAAAATTAAGTCAGGTCTTTATGACATAATAGGCAGTACATGAGTTGATCATAAAATTGCCATAAAAATGCTGGAAATGGGAAATAAAATTGCTGTCTGAGATCACACTTTTTAAAATATATATTTTATTGATATTTTACAGAGAGGAAGGGAGAGAGATAGAGAGCTAGAAACGTCGATAAAAGAGAAACATCGGCCAGCTGCCTCTTGCACACCCCCTACCGGGGATGTGCCCACAATGAGATCACACTTTTGAAAAAGCATGAATATCATGGATAGAGCAAAGAGAGGCAAAGTCACTTTAAAAAGGCAGGTCCCCAGCCAAGACGTGGCTGCCCATGAGCTGCAGGAGGAGCGCTCAGAGCAGCGCTCCGGCTCTGAAGGCGGGAGACGGGGGCTGATCGAACCTCCTCCGGGGAGACAGAAGCTGGTCTGCTTTTCGAGCTCCCGGTGTGGATGAGGAAGGGAGCAGCCATGGCTCCAAGGCTCCGGGACCTCATCCATTGCCGTCTTCCCACCGGCAGGTCCCTCATTCCAAGCTCCCCTCCCCCCGGGGGGCGGGGCAGGAATGTGCTGAGGGGGTAGGTAAGCATCTCAGTGTTCCTGTCAGCAGGTTTGAGTGTTGGGGCGGGGGAGCCGCGTTGCATCAGTTTTCCAGTTTAATCCACACGAATGTGCTGAGGCCCAGCCAGCCCTCCTCCCCAGCTGCATGGGCCTCGCTGCCTGCCAAGTGCAAGGGCAGGAACGAAGGCTTTCTCAGGTGCCCGCAGGCCTTTCCCAAGGCCTGTTTGCTCGGCCCACCACACTCTCTCACTCCTCAAACCCCAGGTCAATTGGTTCAGCCCTCCTCTTTATCATCAAACACAGGGTGAGCTTGCAGGAAACCCAAATTCTAGTGGCATTCCTGATATTTTTCATGTGACCCTGAAAAATCACATAATCTCAACACTTTTGTCTGTAAAAATGGTCATTAACAACCCGGCTGGCGTGGCTTAGTGGTTGAACGTCAACCTATAAACCAGAAGGTCACGGTTAGATTCTCAGGGCACATGCCCAGGTTGCAGGCTCAATCCCCAGCATGGGGCATGCAGGAGGCAGCTGATCCATGATTCTCTCTCATCATTGATGTTTCTGTCTCTCTCTCCTTCTTCTTTCCTCTCTGAAATCAATTTTAAAAACAATTTTTTAAAAAAGATCATAATAAAGACCTGTACAAAGTCACATACCCAGATCAGAGACTTTTCAAGCTCCTTCAATGAGTCATAGGCTCCATTCCTTCACCTGCTTACCTTCTTTAAGAAGTATGAAGTCTGTGGATTTTCCCACATGTTAATAAAAATAGACCTACACTTATCTATAATAATAGAAGTGTAATATGCTAATTAGACCAAACAGCCAAATGACCTTCTGAACATCATTCTGGACAAAGCGGCAGTAGTAGTGGGGGCCAAGGCAGAGGCAATTAGGGGTGATAAGGCAGGCAGGCAGGTGAGCAGTTAGAGGCAATCAGGCAGGCAGGTGAGTGGTTAGGAGCCAGCAGTCCCGAATTTTGGATTGGGCCTAAACTGGCAGTTAGACATTTCCCAAGAGGTCCCGGATTGTGAGAGGGTACAGGCTGGCTGAGGAACTCCTCCCCCCCCCCCCCCCCGCCTCCATGCACAAATTGCATGCACTGGGCCTCTAGGATAGTCCATAAGAGAAATGATATAATTCCCTGTATTTTTCCTTCACTCTCTAAAAACAAACCTTACAAATTCAGAGTTCCATAACACTCCATAAACCAGGAAATAATTCACTACAAACAGTACAGGCCTGCAAGAAAGTTTCTAAGTGGAGATTTCTTTTGTTTGGAGAGTTGGGTCCTGGACACAGTCAGCTCATGACCTGAAACCCAAACCCTCCCATTTCTTACGCCCCATATTCGCCACCCTCCCCTTTGCTGCCACCTGCTATTTCAGTGTGAGGCTAGTCTGTTCCCTTGGGGAGCACGCAAAAGGAAAAGAACTCTAGAAATAAAAGTGGACATATATTACCCCATGAAGTATTAGATCTGGGTACACAGCCTTGTTCTCTATGAAAAAGAGCCTCTTTCTTTATGGATAGATAGATTTTTTATTATTATTATTTATTTCAGAGAGGGAGAGAAGGAAAGAAATAGTAGTGATGAGAATCATTGATTGGCTGCTTCCTGCACACCCCCTACTGGGAATTGAGCCTGCAATGGGGGCAGGTGCCCTTGGCCAGAATCAAACTTGGGACCCTTCATTCCCCACGCTGATGCTCTATCCACTGAGCCAAACTGCTAGTGAGAGAGAGCTTCTTTCAACACCACTGCAAGGGTACCACACAAGCACCATTAACAACAAATGGCCATATTAGACACCCTTGGGATATGTCATCTTTTAAATCCTCATTGCAATCTACTGAGGCTGATAATATTGTTACCACTCCATCTATCATCTATCTATCTATCTATCTATCTATCTATCATTTATCTATTATCTATCTATCTCTCTATCATCTCTATCATCTATCATCTATCAATCTATCATCTATTTTTCTACCTATATATCTATCAATCATCTATTATCTATCATTTATCATCTATCATCTATCTAGCTGTCTATCTATTTATCTATCTAGCATCTACATATCTATCATCTATCTATCTATCATCTATTTGTTTGTCTGTCTATCTATTTATCTATTTATCTATCATCTATCTATCATCTATCAATCTATCCTCTATCTACCTACCTACCTATCTATCATCTCTCTATCATCTCTATCATCTATCTATCAATCATCTATCTATCATCTATCTATCTATCATCTATCTATCTATCATCTATCTATCATCTATCATCTATCTACCTATCATCTATCTATTTACAGAGCACTGCAGGCACAGAAAGCTTTCATTGCACAGCAAGTGCGTGGAGGCAGCATTGGAGAGCACGCAGTCAGATTGCAGAGCCCACGTTCTTCACATGGCGCCCTGCTGCCTCCTAGTGTCCAGTGGCGATCCTCAGCTCACAGCAGCGGAGGCCGGCGGTGCTGGTTACCATGCTTGGGAGGCGTCGCTGGAGCGCTGACCCAGAGCTGGCTGTAAAAAAGGGCATTTCAACTGCCCCCGCGGAGACAGATAAGGGGCCCTTAGCAGAAGCAGTATGCACTTTAGTTAAAAATATACACAAGTCATGAAATTATTTCTTGGATGAGGTAATTATTTTTAAAATGTTGAGTAACCTAAAGGAAGAAAATGGCATTTCTAAATAGCAAGTCAAATGGTTTCTGTGTAATTATTTCAGGACAACCTTCCAAAAATAAAATGGAAACAATTTCCATGATCTGTACGTTTTTTAAAGTCAGGTAGTTTACTCTCAGCAAAGTACAATTTATGGCTGTTGGCAAATGCGTTGGTACAACTGTACAACCAACACCACAATCAAAACCTAGAATGTTTCCCTTAGCAAATAATATCCCATGTCTCTGAAACCCACCCTCTCCCCGCCTTCAGGCCCTGGCAACCACTAGTGTGTTTATTACCCCAATGATTGTGTCTTTCCCAGAATGCCACGTAAATGGAACTGTGCAGTGGATATTGTTTTGAGCCTGGCTCCTTACTACAGCATTATGAACTTGGCATAATTCATGCTGTTGTATCAGTAAATCAGTCTTTTTCTTTGGTGTGTCCTATTCCGTGGTGTAGATGTATCACAGTGCTTACCTGTGAACTGGTCAAATGACATTTGAGCTGTTCTCAGTATTTATTGTTATGGTTATGAATAAAGCTGCCTAAGCAATTATATTCCTGTTTTGTGTGGACATCATTTTCATTTCTCTTGGGCAAATAGCTATAATGGGTTCTGGGTCATATGTTAAATGTATACTTAATTTTCTAACAAGCTGCGAAGACTGTTTTTCCAAAGCGGCTGTGCCATTTTAATTCTGTCCAGGATTTTATAAGTTCTGGGTGCTTGCCAATCTTGCCAGCATATGGTATTGTCAGTTTTTACTTTAGCCATTCTAATGGTTATTTAGTGATATCTCATTGTGGTTTTAGTTTGCACTTTCCTACTGGCCAATAATGTAAAATGTCTTTGCATGTACTTTCTTCCATCTGGATATCTTCTTTAGTGGAATATCTGTGCGAATATTTGCCCTTTTGTTGGGTTGTTTGTTATCTTTTAATTGGTTGTGAGTCCTTTTATTTTAATATACTTTTATTGACTTCAGAGAGGAAGAGAGAGGGAGGGGAGATGGAAGCATCCATGATGAGGGAGAATCATTGGTTGGCTGCTTCCTGCCTGCCCCCTGCTGGGGATTGAGCCCGAAAACCTGGGCATGGGCCCTTCACCAGAATCAAACCTGGGACCCTTTGGTTCCCAGGCCGATGCTCTGTCCACTGAGCCAAACCAGCTAGGATGGTTGATAGTTCTTTGTATTTTCTATGTACAAGTTTTTTATCAAATAGGAATTTTACAAATATTGTCTCTCACTCTGTGGCTTACCTTTTCAACTCCTTAACGATGTCTTTCAAAGATCAAAACTGTTTTTAAAAAAATGTCAGATTTATTAAAGTATGATAGGCAAATAATAAACACATATTTAGGTTGTACAGGTGATTATTTAAAGGTGTATAATGGAATTGTTTAATACACATAGACATTGTGAAATAATTATAATCAAGTTAGCACACCCATCATCTCACAATTCTCTTTGTTGGTGAGAATGTTTACCATCTACTCTTTCTCTCTCTTAGCAATTCCAAGCATACAATACAGCCACGCAGCACTTAACAACCAGTAATATTCTGAGAGACTCATCAGGTGATTTCTTTGTTGTGCGAACATCACACAGTGCGTGCACTTACACACACCCAGATGCTACAGCCACTACACCCGGCCGTATGGCACAGCCTATTGCTCAGGGCCACAAGCCTGTCAGCATGTTCTGCACAAAACAGCCCAACCCTAAAGCCAGCCCAAGGCAAAACGACGCCATCGAGAACCTGAGCTGGATGAAGCTGCTACAGTTGTAACACAGAACACTGTTTCAGCAAAGGTTTTTTAATAATTAGAAAGAGCACACTCTGAAATAATCATAAAAAGCTTAGTAAATACACAACCCGGTAACAGTTGTTTTTGATCGTTAAGTCCACATGGCATTGTATGTGCTATACTTCTTTTTTAAGGTTAGTAGGGAGTGTTTTGTTTTTTTGTGTTTTTTGTTTTTGATTAGGGTATTACATTGTGTCCTTATTCCCCTATTGTCTCCCTCCCCCCCCCCCCCATTCCACCCCTGCTGGTGCCCTCACCACCCTATTGTCTGTGTCCATTGGTTAGGCTTACATGCATGCATACAAGTCCTTTGGTTGATCTCTCCCTCTTACCCCCACCCTCCCCTACCTTCCCTCTGAGGTTGATGGTCTGATCAATGCTTCTGTCTCTGGATCTGTTTTTGTTCATCAGTTTATGCTGTTCATTAGATTCCACAAATGAGTGAAATCATGTGATAACTTATCTTTATTGACTGGCTTATTTCACTTAGCATAATGCTCTACAAGTCCATCCATGCAAATGGTAGGAGGTCCTTCCATTGTGCAGTTTAACATTGTGTAGATGTACCACAGTTTTCTAATCCACTGATGGGCACTTAGGCTGTTTTCAAATCTGAGCTATTGAAATTGTGCTGCCATGAACATAGGGGGGCATATATTCTACATCAAAATAAAAAGCTTCTGCGCAGCAAAAGAAACAATCAACAAAACAACAAGAAAGCCCACTGCATGGGAGAACAAATTTGCCAATATTATCTCCCATAAGGGTTTAATTTCCAGCATTTACAGGGAACTCATACAACTTAATAAAAGGAAGACAAACAATGCAATAAAAAATGGACAATGGACCTAAATAGATACCTTTTGAAAGAGGACCCTCAGAAGGCCAAGAGATATGAAAACATGTTCAAAGTCACTAATCATCCAAGAGATGCCAATCAAAACAACAAAAAAACAAAACATCTCACACCTGTCAGAATGGCCAACATCAACAAATCAACAAATGACAAGTGCTGGCGAGGATGCAGAGAAAAAGGAGCCCTCGTACACTGATGGTGGGAATGCAGACTGGTGCAGCCACTGTGGAGAACAGTATGGAGTTTCCTCAAAAAAATAAAAATGGAACTCCCATTTGACCCAGTGATCCCACTTCTAGGAATATATCCCAAGAAACTAGAAACACCAATCAGAAAGGATATGTGCTGTACTTTACTATACAGTTGGCAGTGCAGGTTTGTTTACAATAGTATCACCACAAACATGTGACTTTACTGTGGCTCTGACATCACTAGGCAATAGAAAATTTTCATCTCCATTATAATCTTACTAGATGCCCCTTGCAGGAAGACTCCTGTAATAGGGCTTCCTGGTCTCCACTGCCCCACCTGCTTCCCTTCCTTCTCAGCAGCCCTGTCCCCACTGGCTTCTCTCCTTTTTCCTTGCCCCGCCTGCTTCCCTGCCTTCTCCACGCCCCGCTTGCTTGCTTCTCTGCAGCTTTGCTCCCTTCTGCAGCGCTTGACTTCTTTCTGTGCTGTCTTCAGTCTTTGCTCTGCCCTGGATATGCAAATTAACCACCATTTTTGTTGGGTTAATTTGCATACTCACCCTGATTGGCTGGTAAGTGTGGCTTGTGGTATAGCGAAGGTACAGTCAATTTGCATGTTTCTCTTTTTTTAGGATGGATGATACCCGGATATGTGATTTATCATTGTAATTATAGTCACCATGTTGTACATTAGAGCTCCCAAACTAACTTGTTCATTTTATAACTGAAAGTTTGTACCTTTTTATCAATATCTCCTATTCCTCCCACTCCCCCATCCTCTAGCAACCACTGACCATTCCCTGGTTCTATGATTCAAGGGATTTAAATTCCACTTGCAAGTGAGATCATACAGCATGTCTTTCTGTGTCTGGTATACTTCCATTGTCTTCTAGGTTCATCCAAGCTGTTGTAAATGACAGGATTTCCTTCTTTTTATGGCTAAATAATACTCATATATATTTCTTTCTTGCCCTGACTGGTTTGGCTCAGTGGATAGAGCATCGGCCTGTGGACTGAAGGGTTTTATTCCAGGGGTGTGTGTTACTGGTTTCTAATTTAAAAGCATTGTGATTGAAAGACATACTTTATCTGATTTCTATTCCTTTACAGGTGTTGTTTCTTTTACTGCCCAGAAGATGGTCTATCTTGGTGAGTGTTCCATGAGGACTGGAAAGAAAGTGTGCTCTGCTGTTGTTGGCTGCACATGTCAATTGGGTCACATATTTGGTTGGTATGTTCACTTCTATATTCGTAGTGATCTTCTGTTTACTTGTTGTTACTAAGAGAGAGATGAAGTCGCCACTAGTGTTGTGGATTTGTCTAATTCTCCATTCACCTCTGTCCTTGCCTCATGCACTTTGAAGCTCTGTCGTTAGGTGCACACACCTTTAGGATGATTATATCTTATTGGTAAAGGGACCCATTTATCATGATCCCTGGTAATAAGTATTCCTTGTCCTGAAGTTGACTTTATATTAAAACAGCCACTTCAACTTCCCTTTGATTTGTGCTTACATATTATATTGTTTTGTCCTTTTACTTTTGACACATCTATGTTTTCATTTTCAAGTGATTTTTATGCCAAAACCGGTTTGGCTCAGCGGTAGAGCATCGGCCTGAGGACTGAAAGGTCCCAGGTTCGATTCCCGTCAAGGGCATGTACATTGGTTGCGGGCACATCCCCGGTAGCGGGTGTGCAAGAGGCAGCTGGTCAATGTTTCTCTCTCATCGACGTTTCTAGCTCTCTATCTCTCTCCCTTCCTCTCTGTAAAAAATCAATAAAATATATATAAAGAGATTTTTACTTAAAAAATAATATAATGGGTTTTTGGTACATAACATGTAGTTGGATTTTGTTTTAACTTATTCCATATAATAATTTCTATCTTTTAATTGGTGTATTTAGACCATTTTTACTTAATGTAATGTTGATATGATTGGATTTAAATCTACCCTATGGCTATTTTCTACCTGCTCCATTCTTTGACCTTTTTCTCTTTTTCTGCCTGTTTTTGGATTGAGTGATTTTTATTATTTTATATCCATTACTGGCTTATTATTCATGCCTCATTTGTAAAGAGATATATTTACTGATTATCCTAAAGTTCACAATATACATATTTAATTAATCTTATTTTAGCTTAAAATAGTAATATACTTCTTCCCATCTATACTAATAAAAAGGGTAATATGCTAATTAGACTGGATAGACTGGATGTCTTCCAGACTTCATTGCGGACATTCTTCCTGACAAAGCCAGGGCTTAGGCAGCACTGTCTGGGGTTCTGGGTGCCTGTAGCCAGCCAGAGGGAGGGAAGACTGGGTCCCAGGTGCAAGGGCTGAGGCAGAGGTGGTTAAGCGCAATCAGGCAAGCCATTAGGGGCAATCAGGCAGGCAGGCAGAGTGGTTAGGGGTGATCAGGCAGGTAGGCAGGCATGCAAGCAGTTAAGAGCCAGCTTTCCCAGATTGTGAGAGGGTGCAGGTTGGACTGAGGGACCTCCCCACCTCCCATGCACGGATTTTGTGCACCGGGCCTCTATTAAAATATGAGAACCATATAACAATATATGGCTAATTCTTTTCTCCCATCTTTTAGGCTATTGTCCTATATTTTACTTTTGAATATACTGTAATTCCACAATACATTGGTGCGATTGAAATTTTTATTGAGATAATTGTAGATTCACATGTTGTAGTATGAAATAGTACAGAGTTATCCCACGTAATCTCTACCCAGTTAACCCCAATGGTAACATCTTGCAAAGTGTATACATAATCACAACCAGGATATTAACACTGATCTCATTCAGCTGTTCAGTTTTACTTGTACTATGTAAGTAGGGAGGCGGTGAGGGGGTTAGTGTGATACAATTTTATCCATCACCAGTCAAGATACAGAGAAATTCCATTACCAGGAGAATTGATTGTGTTGCCTTTTTATAAACCACACTCTTCTATCCTCTCTCCCCCCTCACACACACCCTTATCCCTAACCCCTGGCAACCATTAATCTGGTTTCATTAAAAAAAAAATTCATTTAAAAAATGTTATAGAAATGGAATCATATCTCTTTTTTTCTTGCTACGTGTTTTTTTAATTTAACAAATCTTTATTGTTCAGATTATTACAATTGTTCCTCTTTTTTTCCCTCCATAGCTCCCCTTCACCAGGTTCCTACCCCACACTCTGCCCTTACCCTCCCTCCCCACTGTCTTCATCCATAGGTGTACGATTTTTTTTTTCAGTCTCTTCCCACACCCCACCCCTCTTTTCCCTGAGAATCATCAGTCGACTCCCTTTCTATACCCCCGATTTTATTATATTCACCAGTTTATACTGTTCATCAGATTTTTTATTCCCTTGGTTTTTAGATTCACTTGTTGATAGTTATGTATTTGTTGTTCATAATTTTTATCTTCTTTCTCTTCTTCTTAAAGAATACCTTTCAGCATTTCATATAATTATGGTTTGGTGATGATGAACTCCTTTAGCTTATTTTTATTTGTGAAGCTCTTTATCTGGCCTTCAATTCTGAATGATAGCTTTGCTGGGTAGAGTAATCTTGGTTGTAGGTTCTTGTTGTTCATCACTTTGAATATTTCTTGCCATTCCTGTCTGGCCTGCATAGTTTCTGTTGAAAAACCAGCTGACAATTGTATGGGTGCTCCCTTATAGGTAATTAACCTCTTTTCTCTTGCTGCTTTTAAAATTCTCACTTTGTCTTTTGCTGTTGGAATTTTAATTATGATGTGTCTTGGTGTGGTCCTCTTTGGATTCCTTTTGTTTGGGGTTCTGTGCACTTCCTGGACTTGTAAGTCTATTTCTTTCACCAGGTGGTGGAAGTTTTCTGTCACTATTTCTTCCAACAGGTTTTCAGTATCTTGCTCTCTCTCTTCTTCTGGGACCCCCATAATTCTTATGTTGGTACATTTGAAGTTGTCCCAGAGGCTTCTTACACTATCTTCAACTTTTGTATTCTATTTGCTTTTTTCTTTTCCAGAGAAGTGTTTTTGTTTCTTGGTATTTCAAATCTTTGACTTCATTCCTGCAATCCTTTAGTCTGCTTTTAGGTCTCTGTATAATATTTTTTATTTCAGTCAGTGAATGCTTAATTTATAGTTGATCCCTTTTCATATTCTCAAGGGTCTCATTTAATTTATTGGCCTTTTCTAGGAAATTCTAGAAAAAACTTATAACTGTGGTTTTGAACTCTATAACCAATCTTTGGCTTTCCTTCATTTTCTTCAATTGAGGCCTGCCTCTTTGCCTCTGCATTTTAGCTGCTTCTCTGAGTTGATGGAGCGGCTTTGTGTGCTAGGTGTCCTAGCAGGGCCCAGTAGCTCAGCCTCCCCAGTTACCTGTGGTGGATCCTCTTGGTGCAGCCTTTTGTGGGCTGTATGAGCAGTCTTGTTGTAGTTAAGCCTTGCTTGTTGTTGTTATCACTGGGGAGAGTTGATCACCAAGCTAAATGGCTGTGATGATCAGCAGTGTCTCCCTAGAAGGGCTTCTGTGCTCAGCTTGGATGGGCTGAGTCTCAGGGTGGTGCAGACAAGCTTTGGTTTCCTGTCAGCCCTGCCCTAAGAGGACCCTGTTCTCCAAGTCCCAGAGCAATGGCTGCTGGATATGCACACCTTTGAGAGGTTGCTCTCAAGTTTTAACCACTTCCTAACAGTCCAATTTCTCCCTGACTGGAATTGGATATCACTGCAATCCAGAGGTTTTGTTTTCCTCCCAAACGAGAAAGCTAGCCGCATTAGCTGCCTGCCCTCTCCGCACGTGCTGTGAGTAAGCCAGCCGCATATTTAGACGCTGGCCTTTCCGCTGAATCTCCATACCTCCACAGCTCCTGAGGCTCAGTGTCCTTTTATCTTTTTTTCTAGTTGGTAGAGTTTCCACTCAGCCAGCTTTCTGGTGTTTCTGGACAATGTCCACTCTGTTTTTCAGTTGTAGTTTTAAAATTGTTGTGGTAGGCTATATTTAGATGTTTACCTTATGCCGCCATCTTGGTTTCTGAAATCATGTCTTATGTAACATAATTCAGCATAATTCCTTAAAGAGTCAACCA
Source organism: Pipistrellus kuhlii (assembly GCF_014108245.1). Classification (NCBI taxonomy): domain Eukaryota; kingdom Metazoa; phylum Chordata; class Mammalia; order Chiroptera; family Vespertilionidae; genus Pipistrellus; species Pipistrellus kuhlii. The sequence goes on from NW_023425531.1 coordinate 2,763,343, forward strand.
AGTTGTTTTGTGTATTAATGGTTAACTTTTCTTATTGATATAACATATGGTTTATGCCAAAGCCGGTTTGGCTCAGTGGTAGAGCGTCGGTCTGTGGACTGAAAGGTCCCGGGTTTGATTCCGGTCAAAGGCATGTACATTGGTTGTGGGCACATCCCCGGTACGGAGTGTGCAGGAGGCAGCTGGCTGATGTTTCTCTCTCATCGACGTTTCTGGCTCTCTATCCCTCTCCCTTCCTCTCTGTAAAAAAAAAAAAATCAATAAAATATATTTTAAAAAACACACACACACACACAAAAAAAAATATATGGTTTATATGTTTGACCATATACCTGTTGAGGGACATGTGAACTATTTTAGTTTCTGCTATTATAAATAAAGGTGCTAAGGATATTCATGAGCAGGTTATTGTATAAATGTAAGTTTTAATTTCCCTGGGATAAATACCCAAAAGAGTAATTCTTAGGTTGCATGGTAGTTGAAAGTTTATTTGCATATAAGAAACTGCCAAATTTTATTCCAGAGTGGTGGTACCAGTTTACATTCCCACCAGAAATGTATAAATGATCCTCAATTATCTTTTTAAGTAATTTAAACATTTTTAAAATAAGTCTTTTACATTTATCTTCATTTTAACCATTTTCAGAGATCTTCATTTCTTTGGGACAGATACCAGTTTCTATCACTAACTTCCCTGAACACCTCATGTAACACAGGTCTGCTGGTAATTAATTCTTCCAGCTTTTGTTTGTCAGAACATTTTTTATTTAATTTAAGAAAATGTTTTCATTAATCACAATATTAAATTAATAAGGCAAACCATCAGAACTGAACCAGAATAAATGGTGCTGTTATAAAATTTACTTTTCTCACATCCATTTTGAGAAAAATGGTACATATTAGGGCTTTTCTAGGTCTTATAAACTAATTTTAGTAAATCTTTTGTGTTTTTAGTAGTAAACAGCAATCAACATGTATTCTCAAACTGTGTTAAGGAGAAGTTGTAAAGGCAACTATCTATAATGACAACAGCTGGTGAGATTAGGACTGTTTTGTTAAGAATGTTAAGATGTTAATAATCACATTTCTATTTTGCCTGTTATATCAGTAGCATGTGTAATTTTAAACAAAATCTCAAATTAGTGATTTCAAGTTCCTGATTATTTCTAAATTTGTCTCCTGCAGATAAGACTCACAGATAAAAGAACTCTATGAAGTAACTAGTTATATGTTTGTAAAAAATAAGTACCAAAAAAAGATCTATTTGTTAGATTTTATGGGTATCTGTATACTAGTTACATTAATTGTCTTAAGTGACTTAAACTTCATAAATCTCCTAAACATATTTTAAAGCAATAGATTTAGGTAAAAAACTAAAAAAATTTCTGAATGATACAGCATAATAGGTTATAAGGAATCTGTGTTGCCAGGTTCAGGATTTCTGATAAATACTACCTTTCTTATAAAAATTTTGTTATTTTTAAAAATTATGTATTAATTCTGTAAACATTGGAGAATTAAGGATATATATTTAAAGTATGATTGGCCAGAGTAACCTGTTGACTCTATTCCAAGTGTGAAATTCTTTTCATTTTTTATTTATTGTACATGTAACGTTTAATTAGCTTTAGATATACAACATAATGACTTGATATACCATAACAAATTTAGTTAACATTCATCATCATTACATACTTACATTTTTTTCTTGTTTTGAGAACTTTATATCTTTATAACTTTATATCTATTCTCTTAGCATCTTTCCTATACACAATATAATATTGCTAACTAAGTCACTGTTGTCTACATTACATCACCATTAAATCTATCTCTATATATAAAAGTCTAAGTTACCAGATGACTGATAGACCAGTCGCTATGATGTGCACTGACCACTAGGGGACAGACACTCAACATAGGAGCTTCCCCCTGGTGGTCAGTGTGTTCCAATTGTGGGAGTGTCAATCAGCTGACCAACCTGTCCCAGCAGCCTAGGAGCCCACCAGCCTGGCAGCAGCCACTCACTCCCTCAATAGTCTTCCTTGCAGGTCCAATCTCTGGAGAATTGGACCAACAGACGGGCCACTGCTGGCATAATCCTGACAATGCCACCTGCCTCCTGGAAGTTGGCCTCAGGCACCACAGCCAATTCCCCTCCCTAGACACTCAGCAAAAAATAAATGATATAAAAGTAGCCACCAGGTGGCTCCCAACAACTAGTGTGAATGTCAGTGGATGGATCCCAGATCCCAGGCCAGCCTGGAGGGCTGATTGCATCCTGGACCCCTCACACCCTCCTTGCGATAGGCACCAGATGCAGGGCTCACAGCTGGCGAGTGCCACTGCAGCACCACCCTCTCCTGATCAGGACTGACTGGAATTGAGCCCGTGGCAGGCTCAGCAGGGCTGGGATGAGCAGGAGTGGCAGGCAGAAGTGGCAGGCTGGGTTGGACTGCCAGTTTTGGCCCAATCCCCACAGATCATGCTGAGGCACCCCACCCATACACAAACTCATGCACCAGGCCTCTAGTATATGAAAAAGCCTAAGTGACTGGTCGATTGGTAGCTATGACGTGCACTGACCACCAGGGGTCAGACACTCAATGCAGGAGCTACCCCCTGGTGGTCATGAGCTCCCACAGTAGGAGTACCACTCAGCTGACCAATGGGTGCCGGTTCATGGCTCCCAGTCCCAGCATCGGGACTTACTGGGTGCAAGCCCACAGCCACTTCTCCAGGGCTGTACAAGTAGTGAGGCTGCGATGATGAGCAGCGACTGTGTGGTGTTTCTCCTTTTTCTGCATCCTGCACGGAAAAAATGACAGGTTCCTGAGGGGAGGAGCAGGGGATTAAGAAATTAGAGAAAGAAAGAGACAAGAGGCAGGAATAGATTCATAAAACTGGGAGCTAGGTGGGTGCCATCTCTTTGATGGAGAGACAGTCATACTCACCACAGACAACACAACATATTTATTGGCTACTAAAGGGGAGTTTAAGGTCAAAAGAAGTTCCGGGTGAGCCCAGAATCTGTTCATCAAAATCTGGGTAAGCTCCTTATTTTTTGGTACAAGATTTAGCATATCAAGACCTGGGTGAGTCAAGATCCTATTTGTTCCTCATTCCAAGCACATGGATTAAGAAATCAGTACTGATAACAGGATTCTGCCAGTGCCCTCGGGCTCAGCTGATAAGAATTAAAAGAATGTCCTTGTGCTCTCTACAGACTGTGCAGTCATGGGCCCACCAGTCTTCCTAGGATGGCACATGGAGACTGCAACAGAGCAGCAGTGAGCCTACCAAGTGGTGGTGGCAGGCACAGTGGGGCCAGAATGAGTGGGAGCGGTGCAGCCCCAGACTCCTCCCTGGCCACCTGCCATTCAGGCACTACTTTGTGCTGTGTGAATCGACATGGTCAGTGGACTAGAGTCCAATGAGCTGGTGGGTAAGGCCGGGCTATTGCAGCACGGAGGCCCTCTGATCCCTGCAGGCCAGGCCGAAGGACCACACTGGTGCACGGACTGGTGCACCAGGCCTCTAGTCTACAATAAAAAAAGATTTATCTTATAATGAAATTTATACCTTTTGACTACCTTCATCCATTTCACACATCCCCCCCACATCCCACTTTGGTAAACACCAATCTGTTCTCTGTATCTATGTGTTCAGTTTTTCTTATTTGAATTTATTGAGGTGACATTGGTTTATAAAATTACATAGGTTTCAGGAATATAATTCTACAGCACATCATCTGTATACTGTATTGTGTGTTTACCACCCCAAGTCCAATCTCCTTTCATTATCATTTATACTCTTAATCTTTATTTAATCTTAAATTGTTAAAGATATTTGAATTGTGTATAAAATTTTAAGTTGACAAGTTTTTTACTTCAATATTTTAAAGATGTCATTACATTGTCTTCTATCTTGTAGTTTCTGATAAAGTCTGCTAACATTCTGATTTTTGTTCCTCTCTATGTAATGTGTTTTATTTCTCTGACTGCCTTCAATAGTTTATCATTATCTTTTATCAGTTTGAATATAAAATGTCTATGTGTTGTTTTGTATGTTTTTCAAATATTTATCCTGGTATTTATCTTGGGTCTCTGAACTACTTAACTTGAACTTCTAGGTTTGATGTCTTTCATTATTATTATTTTTTTTAATTCTCAGCTAATACAAGTTCCTATCAGTAGTTCGGTGGATAAAAAAGCTGTGGTACATCTACACCATGGAATACTATGCAGAAGAAAAAAGAAGAATCTCTTACCCTTTGAGACAGCATGGAGGGACCTGGAAAGTATTATGCTAAGTGAAATAAATCAGTCAGAGAAAGATAAGTATCACATGATCTCACTCATATGTTGAATCTAATTAACAACATAAACTGATGAACAGAGTGGATCCAGAGACATGGAAACATGGAACAGAGTGAGAAATCTTGGAGGGAAGATGGGGGAGGGTAGGTGGGTGGGAGGTGATCAACCAAAGAAATTGTATGTATATATGCATAATCCATGGATACAGACAAGGGGGTAGTGACGGCCTAGTGTGGGAGAAGGTGAGGGTAGATTGAAGGGGGGGGGGGGGAAGGAGACATAACAATAAAAAAATTTTAAAATTCTTGGCTATTGTCTCTTCAAATATTTCTTCTGACCTGTTCTACTTTTGGGGTTGTGGCAAATTCCATTAAAATGTGTATTTGACTGCTTAATATTCTTTTCAAGCCTCTTAGGGTCCCCATTCATTCATTCATTCATTCATTCATCATTCATCATTCATTGTCTCTGTCTCGTCTCCATCACCATCTCTGTCTCTGTCTCTGTGACTCTGTCTCTGTCTCTCTCTCTCTCTCTCTCTGTGTGTGTGTGTGTGTGTGTGTGTGTGTAAGAGTGAGTGAGAGAGAGGACAAAGATAGAGAGGAGAAGACACAGAAAGAGAGACTGAGAGAGACATAGGCAGAGACAGAGGGAAACAATGAAGGAACAGAGAAAGCCACTTCAGGCCTGTCTTTCCCGGTCCACTTCTTTATGGCTCAACTCTATTTTATTTCCTGTCCCTGGATGCCTATTGATGTGCCTGCTGTGTCTTTATAAGAAACCTCACTTTACTTAAGACAGCTCAAGTTGACTTTCTATTTCTTTACAATCCAAGTCTCCAGAGAGCCACATAAATCCAGATATGTGAGTTATTTTATCCTGGTCCTTGAGTTCCCCACATTGATCATGATCAATCACAGAAAGATCTGCAGATGATGGTGATGAAATATTACATCATGAAAAGGAAAAAAAAATGTCTCACTAATAAAATCAGTCAAAGAAGCAACATGAGGCTTAAAAATATACACTGAGTGGCCAGATTATGATGATCTCTGGACACATAATAATCTGGCCACTCAGTGTATATCCTATATAATAAAAGGCTAATATGCAAATTTTCCCCTCGAGCAGGAGTTCAACCAGCAGGCAGGCCAATCAACCACCCATGGCCCCCTCCCCCTGGCCAGGCTGGCCGGACCCCACCCATGCATAAATTCATGCATTGGGCCTCTATAATATATATATACTGAGTGGCTGGATTATTATGTGTTCAGAGATCATAATAATCTGGCCACTCAGTGTATAGGGAAGTGGCATGCAGTAAGGAGGACTCCAGGAAACACAAATCATGTAGCAATGCAAGAGTCAAGAGTGAGAGGTGTGTCCTGGCTACAAGACGATTTGAAAAACAGCCAACAGAGGTCTTAACTCATATTTGACTTCCTTAGTATGTACTCAAAAAGCCCTAAAACATGATTTTTTGTTTGTTTGTTTTCTTTTTAAACCAATCAGAGGTTATAGAGAATCGTTTTGCCTTCTGGTATGCAAACGCTACACAAACAGATAAACAAATGAAGTGCTGTTTGAATCCCATGATGGCTGGCATTGGCCTTCAAGGGTCCCTGTGTTGTCTGTTGATTCTGGTTGAGAATAGGCTCCAAACCAGGATCAGTGACTGCCATGCCCAGCGGGACCAGGCAAATCATGTTACACACAGCACCAGGAAGAGCTAACATGTGGGGGGGGTCGTGGAGGGGGATTCAAAACACAGTTTTTCCAGTGTTTTTTTTTTTCCTTATTGCTTCAAAGCTATCTAACAAAAGGTTTCAGAAAAGTTTGCTATCTGTTGAACTCATTTAAAAATGACAGAAATTTTATCAAATAATTTTAATTCTTTGGAATAATTGAGTAATCTCTACCTTCCAGTTGTTCATACCAGAGACTGGAATGTAAACTGTGGTCCCCAGGCTGGTGCACAGCCACAGTGAAGGGCTCTGGGAGGACTGAGAGCTGAATGTGTGCAGGCACACACACCCTTGTACTCATAACACTTTAGCCATGAGATGGCCATCCCTTCATCTTTATACTAAACTTACGTCCATTCAACACGAGAGGAAACCAGTTCACAAGTAGCATGTCCGGGTTCTCAGCCGAGAACTTCCCACAGTTCTCAATTACATTCCAGATTAGCCTTTTTCCATGTAACTCATGTGCATTTATTTCACATGTTTTGCAAATAAATAAATAAATCCTATACAGCAAAGGGGCTCCCGCTTATCTGCAACTTCCTGTTGGTTGCCTGGGCTCCCTAAAAGCACCCCTTAATTCAGCCAGGTAAGGAAATGAGTGAAAAGATCAAACTACAGCACATTAGAAGAGAACATAGTTGTTGCATTTTCATAATAAATCCAGTTGCTATTACCTGTACCGCTCATTCATCTAAAAAGGCAATGAGTGGTTATTAACTGTGCTAGGCACTGGGCCAAGTGCTGGGCATTTGATGACAGGCAAACCTGATGTGTGCAGGAGCTAGATGTCTGTCAGGTCATCATAAGTAAAGTTATTTCAAATGATGACATAACATACCACAAAGCTCTGTGATGGCAAGTGAGCCCAGGAAGACTGCTCCGGAGAAGTGGTATTTGAGCTGAGTTCTGAAGGGAGGTCGGCGTTAAGTAGAAGGCCTCTACCCATCACTACCTCCTCCTCTAACAGCAGAGTTGAGAATGGCCCTGGTCCTCTGGACTCGACGCATCTGTTAGGTCTGGCCATCCCTCCCAACGGCTGCTCCACAGAGCACCCGGCACACTGCCTCTTCTCAACCCAAGAAGTGAATGATGCTGCCTACCCACACCCCATTCCTCTGCTGCACGTTCTGGGCTCTGAGACAAACACAGAGGCTTCAGTCCTGGGCTGCACCATCCAACGCACAGACTGTGGCCCCTAGAGGCCCCGGTGCTGTCGGGATGCGGTTACATAACTGCCCCACCTGAAATATCTATTGAAAACTCATTTCTGGGGCACATGATGCTTTGTCTTCCCAGCATACCTTCCTTTAAGAAAGATCCTCTCCCTCTTCTGCACTAAGCCTGTCTCAGTCCTAAAGACTCAATGGAGCCTGCCCCACCCCCACCCCCAAGGTCGGGCACACACCTAGCCCTGGTCAGAGCACTCTGGTCTCAGGCTACACCCACAGGTCATGGATGGCCCCATGACTCACACGGAGACTTCCAGGGGCCACCTGGAAACTTTGCTGTGCTGCAGGGACAAGCCCATTTCCTCAGATCTCCAGCGTCAGGCCCATGTACGCTTGAGCTATCTTGCTCTGTGTGGTACCAAGCTTGCACCCAACACAGAAGGGAGGGCAGAAACAGAGGCTCCTGCATCACCTGCACACCTTCGTGATTCAGCTCTGCCTGCATTCAGTTCCATGTGCGGTTACATCTCTGCTTTGTGTGAGCTAGCCTGCATCAGCTTCCTGTCGCTGGCAGCCAAAATGGCCTGAGTCATATACCTTTCCCATTGGCACTTATGTCCAAGTTATCATAAGCCAGCTGCCTCTGACCACTGGTGGGAAAGGGTTCAGTGATTTCTAATGGCCCCTACTAACTAGGACACCGGAAGTTCCAAATAACTGAGCACAGACTTTGCAGATGGGGAGACAAGGTCATGATTGCATTTGTGAACTTTTTGTGGTGGGTGCACCCAAGCATGTTGCTGGTCTTCCCACTTTGCTTGTCCACTGATCGGCACCACAAGACAGACCAGATGGGAGAACTGGGTGAGGAACACCAAAGAAGCAATAGAAACCAAAGGCCACTTTGAAGCCGCCTAAATCACACACTTCTCTAACACAAGTCTCATCAAGGCTTTGATGGCGGAAACCCATGGAGCCCAGGCCATGAGCTGCTAGTCATGGAACTACTACATCATGCGCTTAGGAGCCACTGGTTTATGAAAAGCCTCGTGTCTGCTCGGCCAAGGCACCTCTGTGCTTCTTATCTGAGCGCTTTGGCATTCTCTAGTCATAACAGATCCCAGTTGCAAAACTACCAGGAAATTGGATTCCAGCCACCAGGGCTCTCTGGGAGACGCCATCCACCACAGAAGAGCCTTTTTCTCTTTTCTGCCAAGGTGAGTGGGCGGGGACCCCTGGATACCCGCAGGGGCAAGGGGCCTGTGAGCCACTGACAGCCCTGCAGAGAGGAAGCAGGGGCGGGCACTAAATGAGTCAGGCAGTTTGATAGCCACAGGGTTGTGGTCTGCGACTCTGGGTCCTCAGGCTCACACTGTTCTTATCAAAGCTGCACCCCCTCAAGGGAGTTACACTCTGCAAAGCCAAGGCACGCCCTATACCTCATTGAGTGACTTGATGCTTTTCAAAAATTTCCTTGGTCTCCCTACCCCTTTCTTAAGATTGCCTCTTCCTCCTACAATGTTAGTCTAATTGGGGAGAGATGCCCTTGATCCACTCTACTGGGTCAGGGATGAACCTATTGGCCAGTTGGGTTTTGGGGCTTTTAGAATGTCAATTCCAACCCTAATAACCATTTTTAAAAATGTCTAACATTGTAATACAGTTCAGATCAGCAAATCTGGTTCATAAAAATATGGAACGCTTCATGACTTTGCCTGTCATCCTTGCATGGGGATCATGCTAACCTCTGAATTGTTCCAGTTTTAGTGGACATAAATCCTCAATTCCGCAGACCTCAATTTAATGGACTTCAGATTTAATGGACAAAATTTCCAGGCCGGCCCTAACCAGTTTTGCTCAGTGGATAGCCCTAGCCCACGGACTAAAGGGTCCTGGGTTCAATTCCAATCAAGGCTGTAGACTCAATCTCTAGCTCTGGTCAGGCGTGTGCTGGAGGCAACTAACTGATGTGTCTCTCTCACTTCAATGTTTCTCTCTCTGTGTCTCTCCCCTCCTTTCCACTCTCTAAAAATCAATAGAAAAATATTCTCAGGCAAGGATTAACAACAACAAAATATTTCCAGTCCATATGACATATGTGAAAATGAATGCCCTGTTAATTTTCAACTGCTTTTAACTAAGACTTAATAAATAATTAACAAGTATTTTTTATCAATTCACTGTTGTTTTTTTTAAATTTTAATGAGTAGACCATATGTTGGAAAAAATACTGTAATAATTTTGCCAACATAAATAAATATTACATACCTACAATTATAGTCTACATATTTAAATCAAGTCAAGGTTCAGCGAATGATTAGCATGTGGTCACAGCAAATCATGTGAGGTAATTGCTTCTGCTGTCCCCTGGCCATGTTCCCACGTGCGCTAAGCCACATCCAAGCCGTGTGCATTTGTGTACTTGCATGACTGGTAAATGCACGAATTTACTAGACCTATACAGAATAAATTTAAAATGACTGTAATACATATGAAGAGTTTTCCATGGAATTAAACTTTTCATACATAATTTTAGAAGTCCAATGCGCTATCCATTGCGCTACGGAGCCACCTCATACATAATTTTAATTATACAAACGTAAGTACAAATAGGAAAACTAACTTGTCAATTTTTTTAACATACTCATTCAGAAAACCTACTTTATTATATAATGGACTTTTAGCTTTAATGGGCAGCCTTCTGCCCGAATTATTCGTTATGTTGAGGTTTTACTGGATGTGCTGCTGAAGCACATAAGTAAACAACCATTTTTGAATGAATCTCTGGCAGAAAACGAATTCCTAAGCCCTGCTTATAAGTCATTCACTCAGTGAATACTTACTGCGCGCCTACTGCTTTAGGTGCTGGCCATGCAGAGTAAATAAGTCACAATGCCCCCCCATGCTGTGGAGGCAGAGGCAATGAGCAAGCATGTCCCTGGTCCAATGCACTCCCGGGTAGAACTCCCTCACAGAATTTCACACAACGCCCTGTTCCTGACCTGGTGTTGGTAAGCTCATTCGTCTCACACATCACCTTTTGGACCAAATGTTCTTAATAATTTATTGTAGAATATCACGGGGCCTGTGTTCCTTATAGTCAGCACGTGGACTTAGGATAGGAACTTTGTTGAAGACTAACTGGCTAGCCTAGCTACCCCACCAAAGTAGGTGCTATGGACACAGGCCTTTGTGACTTTGGTGCTTTGTATGCTTTTAATCCTATCTCACAAATAGGTGGTAACAGGGGGTCATGTCTCATCCCAGCACAAAACTTGAGGTTCTGAACACAGGCAGGATTCTAACTGCTGACTGTTTCTAGCTCTCTTGGCTGTTTCCATGGCCTCCATAGGTCAAAACGTTAGTAAAGAAATTCTCAATAAACATTTCAGAACTGCAGTGGAAGCCACAGGCTCATCTAGAGTTGTTACTTGGGAAGCACAAACCCACCAGCTCTAAGTACAATGCACAAGGCTAGTCCTTTCTCGTCCAGGCATCCTAGCCAGTCCCCCTGGTGCTGATAGCCAGCAGGAGTCACTGAAAAAGCGCGTGCTGCTTGAGGGGAAGCGTTGGCTCCTTCCTGTGGGAGCGACAGTGACTCTCCATGGACAGCGCCTGTCTGCAATGGCCAACGATTAACCACACAACCCAATACCGGGAACATGGCATTACTGAACCGGCAAAGCCTTGAGGTTATTTGGGTCAATTAGCCTCCTTTAAACAGTCCATTTTGGATGTACTTCTTCACTGCCATGAGGAGAGTCACTTTCTAAGCTTTTGTTGCAAGTATAATTTTGGAAGTAACTATTGTGAGGGTTTCAGACAAAAGACAAGTAAAGAGAAAACTGCAGGCATGGAATGTGAAAGCATATTGTGTATGTAGCAGATTGAGTGCAGGAGAACATTCATTTGTTTCCTTAATCCTCACCTGTGGACATGGTCACCAGTTTTAGAGAGGAGGGTGTGGGGGAGCGAAAGAGAGAGATGGATGGGAGAGAGAACCGCCAGTTGGTTGCCTTTGTACATGCCTAGACCAGGACCCAAATCCGAAAACCAGTTGAACAAGGCTCCAACTGGGGCAGAAGAATATTTTTTAAGTAATGGATTTTACTTATATTTCCTGCCAAGTATCCACCGATGACACTGCAGTTCAGCAAATCAAAGCCGGGAAAGCGTATCTCTCTATCCCAAAGCATCCTGTGGACGGCGGAAATGCAGGGAGGACTGTGAGGTGGCGCCACCACCTGGGGTCAGTGCAGTGCCTCAGCCCTGATGAATACTTGTGGCCAGCTGTGGGCCTCTTGCTCTGTGTGCTTACACTGAGTGACCAGATTACTATGTGTTCAGAGATCATAATAGCCTGGCCACTCAGCGTATCTCCACCCTGGACTTAGCTCCCTGCAAGGACTTCCCACCCACAAATGCCAGGTCAGCATCCAGGGCAGCATGCCATGCGACTCTATTCCATCCCTAGTGCGTGCTAGCACCTAGCAAGTGCCCCACAAAGGAGTGCTGACCAAAAAGCATCACATGCTCACTTGGCCAAAGAGAAGGAGCATACCCGCCGAAACCGGTTTGGCTCAGTGGTAGAGCGTCGGTCTGTGGACTGAAAGGTCCCAGGTTTGATTCTGGTCAACAGCATGTACATTGGTTGCGGGCACATCCCCGGTAGGGGGTGTGCAAGAGGCAGCTGGTCGATGTTTCTCTCTCATCGATGTTTCTAGCTCTCTATCTCTCTCCCTTCCTCTCAGTAAAATATCAATTAAAAAAAAGAGAGAGAAGGAGCATACCCTTTTCTATAGTGCACAAGAATTTCATTGTTGTTTCCTTTTTTTGTGTGGAAAGTATAGACATAATTGCAATTTTTAATGGAGCTACCTGTGAAAAACAATCAAGCTAACCAATTTCTAATATTACCATGTTAAGGGCCTTACCCCCTATACTTAGAAGACTACACACTTATTTTCTTGACCAAGCATCCCAATTGTGAACCTCCATTAACAATAAATTCAATTTAACCATTACATTTACAGGCCGCTGAGTAGTATATCCTTGGGTCAATAAGTAAATATGGATCTATTAAACTTAGTAAAATAATCCACCCTGTAGGACCAACATATCTCACCTGTGTCAAGGAATCATTAACCATCTTTCCAAAACGGCAGAAGGAAGAATAATGCCCCTGAACTCTACAATCCTGCCTGTTGGCAAGTATGAAATCCATCTCGGATAGATATGTGCTAAATTCGTCATGCTGGTGAACCTCAGAGCATGCTCTAATCATCTGACCAAACCCTGCTGCGTGTATACCTGGCCTCTGGACTTCAGTCAGACACTTAAGATTAGCGTTACCTAATCAAATGGCAAGCCAACATCAAATTATCAAAGAAATGATACTCAGGTTCCCTGATTAAGTTTGTGCCTCTAAAAATGCTTATAGTGTCATGAGACTCAATTGCCAATGTGTCTGGCTATCCCCACATCTGTGCCAAGTCTACAAGAATTGGTCTCTAGAGTCTTTGTTCCCAAGGAAGTAAATCTGGTTGCACAATGGAATAAGCTGGGAGCTTTTGGAGATACTGACACCAGATCTCACCCCAGAGGCTCCGATCTAACTGGTCTAGAGTGTAGTCAGAGCATCAGGACTTTTGCAAGCTCCAAGTTATTCTAATGTGTGCCAGGCTGAGAGCCCCTCCTTCTCTCTGTTCCCAAAGAAAATTCTCAGAAGCACAAGTTAGATGCCCCCTGCTTCCTGCATGGCCCTCACATCAATCAGCAAGTGAGTGTAGTGTCCTTTTCACCCCAGAGTGTTCATCTCCTCTTCCAGGCACCACACTTTGCTTCTATGGCACAGCCAGGGCCTTTCATGCACCTTCTCCAGATTTCATGCACCTTCCCCAAAGTAGGTGGAAAACACTCAGGTAGTCGAGGGAGAAAAAGTCCTTCCAATTCTGCAGGACAAATGCTATTCAAACAATTCAGAGTCACTTTCTTCACACACCTCATTTCTTTTTTTTTTTTACTTTGCTTTGTTTTATTAATCCTCACCTGAAAATCTTTTTCCACTGAGTGGAAGGGAAGGAGGGGGTAGAAAGAGAGATAGGAGTAGAGAGAGCGAGAGTGAGAGAGAGAAACATCAATGTGAGAGAGACACTATAATGGCTGCCTCCTGCATGTGCCCCAACTGGGGCCCAGAATCAAACCCATGACCCGTTGGTGTGTGGGCCGACCTTCTAACCACTGAGCACCGCCAGCCAGGGCTCACCTCATTTGCCTAATCTCCCTCCGGTCAGTCTCCTCCCTGCCTTCCATTTATACTGCTCTAGTTCCTATAAGATCAACTCAGCCATCAAAACTGTTCTTTCTCTGCAAGTCATGTAGCCTCCCTTCAAACCATTCTCTGCTCTGCAAGGTGCTCTTTTCAAAGGCGACTGAATTATCAGTCCTGAGGTTGGTGATAATAGTGCATTCCTGTCCGGATCAAACTCACATGTCTCCACTGACTCATCTGCAGTTCCTGCAAGTGTGTCACCTGATCGCATGCATCCTGTGCTCACACCGGTGCTGGGCACACTTTCACAATTCATCTGAAAGATCGTCTCTGCCACCCTGGCGGAATGATATGCTCAGCAGGTGCACTCCCACGGCACCCCACACCCTCTTCTATCAGTAACACTGCCACTGAGCAGCATGGTTGTCACTGTAATGGACAGTGAGCTTATTCAGAGTGAGGACTGCATTTTAGTCCCCTTTTCTCTGGGCTCAGCACAGGACCAGGGCAACAGGAAGTGCTCAGTCAATATTTCTTGAATGGATGCCCATCATTTCACATGTCCTTGCTTGCATGTACTTCCTCTTCATTGGCTGCCTCCCATCTGTAATCACAGAATCCACACACCCACTGAAACCTGGCTGAGGCATCTTTTCCTCGTCGAGGCTTCTTGAATCTAGCTTCCAAGGCACTGCTGACCTGCCATTGGGTACTCCCAACACTAGTACCTCCACTCTGCTGGAATCATGTCCTCATGTCTGTCTCTCTTACTAGACTGTAGGCTCCTTGTTGGCAGCAACCTATTCCATTTCTCTCCATATTCTGAGCATTGGTTACATAACAGGTGGTGAGTAACACAGCTTTAATTTTTCCCCCCTCTCCAATCCTTGTTTTATACCATTGCTAGAATGTTCTCAAACAAAATTCAGATGATGTCTTTCCAGGGCTTAAAAATCTTTAATGGATTCCTTTGCCAATAGTGTCTTTCCCAAAGTTCGGTGTCTGCAATCTTGGCAGTATACATGATAATTTTCAGATGTTATACATTATTTCTTTTTATTTTAATGATTAGGTATTCTAATTGTGTTAGAAAAAGTGAAACCCACCAAATGAGTGATTTTTAAAATTTATTGATTTTTTTATAGATAGGAAGGGAGAGGGATAGAAAGTTAGAAACATCGATGAGAGAAACATTGATCAGCTGCCTCCTGCACACTCCCTACTGCGGATGTGTCCACAATTCTGGCCCTGACCAAAATTAAGCCTCGGACCCTTCAGTCTGAGGCCAATGCTCTATCCATTGAGCCAAATCAGTTAGGGCCAAATGAATGATTTTATCTATAATTTTACTTATGACACTTATGATTTTTTAAGTTAGTGACTTAAAATAAATTTGAAGAAAAATAAATAATAGCACAGAAAGTACTCATATAACAAAGTCAAAAGTCATCCTATTTGGGAAGCTCTGATGTATAGGATTAATAGAGTCCAACTGTAGCATGCAGGTCCTTCTCGTCAGCCTGGTTACGTTTCCAGCCACATCTCCCTCTGCTGTCAGCAAGCACAAAAAAAAATGTTCCTAAATGATGGATTCCCCTGTCATATGCCCTCATTGAATCTGTTCTCACAGTGGCCAGAAGGGTACTGTTGAAAGGTAAGTTAAGTCAGGTCATTACTCTGCTCCAATTAGAAAGCTTATTATTTCTAGATGTAAACTAACCTATAAGGTTATGTAAACTATAAAGTGTATGATGTGCCACTATATCTGCAACTAAACCTGAACAAGATACACAAACACACATAAATATAATAAAGTCAATATGGCACAATTGATGTAAGGAGTGATTATGAATTTTTATGTATTTTTCTTTCAACTATTTTTTTAATTTTCATAATAAAAAGTTGTGAGGAAAATAAGGTCTTGATGTATAGAGAGATGGATATTTTGATCAATATGTGCTAAAACCAACATAATTAGATATAAACAGTTAAATCTAGGTGGTGAATATGAGCCTTCACTGTACAACTTTTTCAATTTTGTTGTATAATTAAAAATATTCATAATAAAATGGGGCCCAAAACCGGTTTGGCTCAGTGGTAGAGCATCGGTCTGTGGACTGAAAGGTCCCGGGTTCGATTCTGTTCAAGGGCATGTACCTGAGTTGCGGGACATCCCCAGGAGGGGGTGTGCAGGAAGCAGCTGGTCGATGTTTCTCTCTCATCGATGTTTCTGGCTCTCTATCTCTCTCCCTTCCTCTCTGTAAAAAAATCAATAAAATATATTGAAAAATAAAATAAAATAAAATAAAATGGGGGTGGAGTAGTTGTATAAAAACCATTAAAAAAAATAAATCCCTGTCTATGTAGGAAATCCAAAAGAATGAACCCCCTCCCTCCCAAAAAAATCCTGGAATTAATAAACAATTATAGCAAGGTTTCAGGATACAAAGTTAATATATAAAAATCAATTGTTTTCCTATACACCAACATGAACAAGTGGAACTTAAAATTAGAAACATAATACCTTTTACATTAACACCTCAAAAAATGAAATACTTAGGTATAAATCTAACAAAATATGTATAACATCTATATGAGGAAAACTACAAAACTCTGGTGAAATAAATCAACTAAATAAATGGAGAGATGTTTCATGTTCATGTACAGGAAGACTCAGTATTGTCAAGATGTCAGTTCTTCCCTACTTGACCTATAAATTCAATGCAATTCCAATAAATATCCCAGCAGGTTATTTTGTGGATATCAACAAAACTTGATATCCAACGTTTATATGGAGAGGTCAGAGATTTAAGAAATAATAAAACTATTGAAAAAGAACAGTTACAGAAACCAAGATGGCAGCATAGGAAAATGCCTGTACTTATCACCTCCCACAACTCATCAAAATTACAGCTAAAAACAAGACAACCATCAGCCAGAACTGCCGGAAAGCTGGCTGAATGGGAATCCTACAACTAGAGAAGTAAAGAAGAAAGCACACTGAGACTGGTAGGAGGGGCAGAGGCACAGAACAGGCTGGACGGATGCCCACATGTGCCAGTTTTTTATTTGCGTGGGAAATAGTCTCTGCAGAGGCCTCCCCAAAGAGCAAGGCTCCCAGACCCACATGAGAGTCCAGTTCAGGCTCCCAGAGCTGGGAGAGGCAGTCCCCATAACTATGGGCTGTAAAAACAAGTGGGGATTGGGGCTCAGTGACACCAAGGCTGCTGGAGATCCAACTGGTCCTCTTAAAGGGCCAGCGCACAAACTGAACTTACTCCAATTCAATCCTTCTGAGCTCCAGTGCTAAGGCAAGGCTATGGGGGACCCAAGTACATAAGAGGAGGAACTGGACTGTCTGGCATTGGGACAGGAACTGGGAGGTGGCTTTCTCCCAGACAGAGGCAATCTCGGGGGTCTTTGTTCCTATGCTGGGACTCCCAGGTGGCAGGGCTGACTGGCAGCCATTTATGTTTGCTCTGCCCTTGTGATTCCCCAAGACCCACTCTATCTGATTTAAAGCCCCACCCAACAGTGGCTTTTGCATATGAATGGCCTATCCTTATTCAAACAAACTGTATCTGGGTCAGGGAGCCCCAAACCTATCAATAAAAGACCCATGACCTGGCACTAGCACCATCCTGCCTTGCTTCACAGCTGGGCCTCACCTGGTCATTTCTAAACCCAATACAAAGAGGAGGAATCTTCAGTTCTCTCAGTAGCTCCTGTCAGGGTCCTCAGGCAGTGGCACCCAGTGGTCAGCATCATACCATACCAGATAAAAACTCTACACATCCATAAGTGACACATTCAAGGGATAGACTCAGTGAGCACCAAAGCCCCACTGAAGCAAGTCCTGCTCCATAGAGGTATCTCCTGCACACTCACTATATATTCAGCTGATCCTCATAGCCAGTTGGCCTAGAGGTCAATTTCACCCGGTGACACCAACAGCAATCAAATTTCAATTACAAGACTGTGCACACAGCCCACATAAGGGTGCAACTAGAGTGCCCAGCTCAGGTGACTGAGCTGGGAGGCTAAGCCACTGAGCCCTATAGGACACCTATTACACAAGGCCACTCTACTAACTCAAGGAGACATAGCAGCTCTACCCAATACATAGAAACAAACACAGGGAATCAGCCAAAATGCAGAGACAAAGAACCATGTCACAAATGAAAGAAAGAAAACTACAGGATATAGAGTTCAAAACCACAGTATTAAGGTTAATCAAGAAACTTTATGAGACCTCCAAGGGACTTAGTGAGAATTTCAAGGATCTCAGCGAGAAAAAAAAAAAAAAAAAAAGGAAAAGGAAAAGGACCAATAAGAAATTAAGCATACACTGACTGGAATAAAGAATAATGTACAGGGATTCAAATGTAGAGTAGAGGATTCCAAGAATCAAATCAATTATTTGAAATATGAGGAAGCAAAAAACACCCTATCAGAAGAGCAAAAAGAAAAAATATATAAAAATATGAAGATAGTGTAAGGAGCCTCTGGGACAACTTCAAGTGTACCAACAACTGCATTATGGGGGTACCAGAAGGAGAAGAGAGAGAGCAAGGAATTGAAAACCTACTTGAAGAAATTATGACAGAAAACTTGCCCTAATTGGTGAAAGAAATAAACTTGCAAGCCCAGAAAGCACAGAGAGTCCCAAACAAGAGGAACTCAAAGAGGACAACACCAAGACACATCATAATTAAAATGCCAAGAGCTTAAATAAAAAGATAATCTTAAAACCAGCAAGAGAAAATCAGTTAGTTGCCTACAGGAGAGTGCCCCTAAGACTGTCAGCTGATTTCTCAACAGAAACTTTGCAGGCCAGAAGGGAGTGGCAAATAATATTTAAAGTGATGAATAGCAAGGACCTACAACCAAGATTACTCTATCCAGCAAAGCTATCATTTAGAATTGAAGATCAGATAAAAAGCTTCACAGACAAGAAAAAGCTAAATGAGTTTATCACCACCAAACCAATATTACATAAAATATTGAAGGGTATTCTAAAAGAAGAAGGAGGAGGAGGAGGAGGAGGAGGAGGAGGAGGAGGAGGAGGAAGAGGAGAAATAGCAGCAGCAGTAGCAGCAGCCGGAGGAGGAGGAGCAGGAGGAGGAGAAGAGGGAGGAGGAGGAGAAGGAGGAGAGAAGAAAGTGAACAATAAAAAGGCAATAATAAATACATAACTATCAACAATTGAATATAAAAATCAAAGTAAATGAATAAGAAATCTAATGAACAGAATAAATTGGTGAATAAAATAGAATCAGAGGCATGGAAATGGAGCAGACTGACAATTCTCAGAGGGAAGGGGATAGGGGAGGCAGGAAGACATTAAACAAAGATCTTATATGCATATTAGAGGCCCAGTGCACAAAATTCGTGCATAGAGGATGTGTCCCTCAGCCCAGCCTGCACCCTCTCCAATCTGGGACCACTCAAAGGATATACGACTACCGGGATCGGGCCTAAATGGACAGTCGGACATCCCTCTCACAACCCAGGACTGCTGGCTTCCAACTGCTTGCCTGCCTGCCTTCTTAATTGCCCCTAACTGCTTCTGACTGCCAGCCTGATCACCCCCTAACCACTCCCCTGCCAGCCTGATTGATGCCTAACTGCTCCCCTGCCAGCCTGATTGCCCCTAACTGCCATCCCCAGTAGCTTGATCACCTCCAACTGCCCTCCCCTGCAGACCATCTTGTAGTGACAATCTTGTGTCCACATGGGGGCAGCCATCTTTGACCACATGGTGGCAGCCATCTTGTGTGTTGGAGTGACAATCAATTTGCATATTACTCTTTTATTAGATAGGATATGCATTACCTATACACACAGACAATAGGGTGGTATAGGCCTACGGCAGGGTGGAAAATAGGTGGAGGGGACAATGCAGGGGGTAGGGGGGAGAGGGACATTTGTGATACCCTCAACAATAAAGATTTTTAAAAACTCAAAAAATAGACAAATACTTTAGGTATTTCAATGATTTTTTATTTTTTTATTTTTTAAGATATTTTGATTGATTTCAGAGAGGGAACCAGAGAGGAAGAGAGAGATAGAAACATAAATGATAAGAGAGAATCAT
The DNA here is from genome assembly GCF_014108245.1 of Pipistrellus kuhlii. NCBI lineage: Eukaryota > Metazoa > Chordata > Mammalia > Chiroptera > Vespertilionidae > Pipistrellus > Pipistrellus kuhlii. Next base: position 2,782,944 of record NW_023425531.1, read on the forward strand.
TGATCAGTTGCCTCCTACTGGAGATTCAGCCAGCAACCTTGGCATGTGCCCTAAGCTGTGACCTCCAGGTTCACAGGTTGATGCTCAACTACTGAGCCACATCGGCCAGGCTCTGTTATTTGGATTAACACAAAAGGCACAATTCATGAAGTAAGTAATTAAGTGTACTTCATTAAAATTAAAAATTTCTCTGCTAAAGATGCTGTGAAGAGAATGAAAAGGCAAGCCATGGATTGGGAGAAAATATTTGCAAAGACATATCTGATAAAGGACTGTAATCCAAGAAATCATAAAATTCATCAATAAAAAATGAACTACCTAATTTAAACATGGGCAAAAGACATGAACAGACACCTAACCAGAGACATACATAGATAGCAAATCCTCTATATATATTAAAAAGCTAATATGCAAATAGACCAAATGGTGGAACAACCAGTCGCTATGACACGCACAAACCACCAGGGGGCAGACGTTCAATGCAGGAGCTGAGTGCCACTCAGCCAGAAGCTGGCCTCACAGCTGGAAAGCACAGCGGCAGTGGAAGGAGCCTCTCCCCAGCAGTGCTAAGGAATGCCTTAGGCCCATGGGGAGCGGGTCTAAGCTGTCGGTCAGACATTCCTCAAGGGCTCTCGGACTGAAAGAGGGTACAGGCCAGGCTGAGAGACCTCCTGAGTGCAGGAATTTTATGCACTGTACCTCTAGTAGGTATATAAAAAATATCCTAGCCCTAGCCAGTTTGGCTCAATAGATAGGGCCTCAGTCCATGGACTAAAGGGTCCCAGGTTTGATTCTGGTCAAGGGCACATACTTCAGTTGCAGGCTTCATTCTGGCCCTGGTCGGGGTGCATGTGGGAGGTAACCAATGTGTCTCTCTCATATTGATGCTTCTCCCTCTCAATCTACCTCTCCCCCTCCCTTCCACTCTCTCTAAAATCAATGGAAAAAATATTCTCAGGTGAGAATTAACAACAACAAAAAATGTTCCATATTATGTGTTATTAGGGAGTTGAAAATTAAAATGAGATACCACTGCATACCCATTATTATGGCCAAAATCCAGAACACTGGCAACACCAAATGCTAGTGACTATATAGAGCAACAAGAACTCTCATTTCTTTGCTGGTGGAAATTCAAAATGGCATAGTAACTTTGGATGACAGATTGGTAGCTTTTTACAAAACTAAAATACTTTTCCTACCATATGATCAAGCAATTGCACTCCTTGTTCACACAAAAGACTGCATAGGGATGTTTATACCAGCTTCATTCATAGTTGTCAAAACTTAAAAATACACACACACACACACACACACACACACACACACACACAAAGATGTCCTTCAGTAGGTGAATGGATAAACGAACTGTGGTGCATCTAGGTGACCAAATAAACAAACTGGTACATCCAGGCAATGGAATCTTATTCTAAAAAGGAAAGAATGATCATGTCATGGAGGACCTGAAATGAATTAGACTAGGGAAAGAAACCTATCTGAAAAAGCTGCATACTATATGATTCCAACTATATAACATTTTGGAAAAAGCAAAACGATGGAGACTGTAAAAGGACCATTGGTTGTCCGGGTGAGAAGTGGACGAGAGATGAGTAGTTGTAACTAGTCTGTATAACACTATAATGGTGGAGCATGTCCTTATACATTTGTCCAAGATCATAGACTATACAACAAGAATAAACCTTAATGTAAAGAGTGGACTTTGGTGATGATGATGATGTGTCAAGGTAGGTTCCTCTATTGCCACAATGGCACCACTCTGGTAGGGCTTGTTGATTATAGAGGAGGCTGTGCATTTGGAAGGACAGAGAACATATGGGAACTCTGTATACTTTATGCTCGTTTTTATCCCTAAAGCTGCTCTACTAGTAAAGATAAAATAAATTAAACAATCAAATGAAAAATCAGCCACTGCCTCACTATCACCATTGACCTCACAGTGAAGCTACAGGGAGAGTAGAACAGAGCTGCCAAAACCTGGCCTGTGAGATCTGGCCTCCCTTTCCCTGACCCCGCCCAGTCACACTGGCCGGCCTCCTCATCAGCCTAGAATGCCAGGCATGCTGCACCTCAGAGCCCTTGCTGTGCTTTCTGCCAACAATCTTGCCCACCCCTCTCCCCCAGAGAACTGCCATGGTTCCCTCCCATATCCCTTTAGTCCTTTATTCAATTGTCACCTCCTCGACAGGCCTTCCCCATCATCCAATTTGGAAATGCACTCTTGCCAGCACTTCTTATCCTTTCTTGTTTGATTTTTCACCAGAGGACTTATCTCCATTTAATATATTGTACTATGTATTTTACTAACTTATTTTCTTGTCTGTCTCCCTCCCACTAGAACACAAGCTCTGTATGGGCCAAGATTTCACTGCTGCTCACATCCTGTCACAGAGCCTACAACTTGGGAGGCTCTCAATGACATTTGTTGAAAGGCTAAATGAACAGCTTGAGAGTAGTCTCATGCTTCCAGACATTTATCATAATGTTTTCCTTACCAGGAATGAGATTCTTCCGTGTCCAGAAGGGGAAATCCAACTCAGCCTCCAACACTCACCTCAAGAACCCCTCTTCTGTGACCTGCTCCCTGACCCTAGACATTCCGAGGTAGGATCTCCTCTGATCCCTCAGTGCCCCATTATGCTTCCAGAGGGCCCTTAGCACAGTATTTGGTAATTTGTGGGGCTCCTTATTCATCTTGAATTCCGCACACCTTCAAATCTGACAGCTAATAATGGCAGGCCCTCAGAAACATTTGTGGAATTAAACAAGAAATGAATGAATGACTTAAATAAAGCAACCGATATATAGCTTAGTATGAATTACATAGACAGTGACAGTACACATAATTTAAAGAATACCATTAAAGATACTATTAAAGTTTCTTTGATGTTAATACTTTTGACTTTAGCTTACTCAAAATCTGTGAGCTAATGACTAATAATATCCAAAGTCCAAGAAAATTGCCTAGTAATCAATATAAAAGGCTAAGTTTGCATTCATATTTCCATTATTGCATACATTACTACAAAGGTCACTTTACCTTTCATTTGGGTTTCCCTAAGCATAGTGGTTTAGCCTAAAGAGTATCACCATGGGAGCTAAAGACTGAGCAGGTTTGTTAAACCAAGCATTTATGCCAAAACCATAGAGGAAAGGGGTGACCTGAAATAAAAAAAAGTAGCATGGGTTTATGTCACACACAAATGCCATGTGTAAGTATTGTGTGTGTGTGTGTGTGTGTGTGTGTGTGTGTGTGTATACATACATATACACTAAAGGCACAGATTCATGCACCAGTAGGATTCCTTGGCCTGGCCTGCTGGGATTTGGCCAAACTTAGCTCTCCGACCTTTCCCGAGGTGTCCTGGATTGCAAGAGGGCACAGGTCAGGCCGAGGGGCCCTATCCATGCACGACTGGGGCTGGGAGGGACTGCGGGAGGGCTCCAGGGCGTGTCCAGCCCGTCTCACCCAGTTCTAATCGGGGTTGATCGGGGCCAGCCAGGGAGGGACTATATAAGGTTAGATGACTGGGGAGGGACCATGGAAGGGATCCAGGGTGTGTCCAGCCTGTCTCACCCAGTCCTGATCAGCCATACCCCAGCAGCAAGCTTAACATACCAGTCAGAGTATCTAACCCCTGGTGGTCAGTGTGTGTCATAGTAACTGGTCCAATGGTCAAACAGTTGAACACTTAACATATTAGGCTTTTATATATATAGATATGCATCAGGCACCTTTTTGTTTAAGTACATCTTAACTCTATTTTATACTTTTTCTATTATCTCATTAGACTCAAGGAAGACTTATCTATACTTTTTTTATCTATTAATTATATCTTTACTAACCCCATAGTCATGAGAGGTTACAGAACTGGAAGAACCTAACTCTTTAAACAAAGAAACTAATATCAAAACAGGAGACACACTTAGCCCTAGCTGGTTTGGCTCAGTGGATAGAACATTAGCCTGCAGACTGAAGAGTCCCAGGTTCAATTCCAGTCAAGGGCATATGTCCAGGTTGCAGGCTTAATCCCCAATGGGGGGTGTGCAGGAGGCAGCAGACTGATGATTCTCTCTCATCATTGATGTTTTTATATCCCTCTCCCTTCCTCTCTGAAATCAATAAAAATATATTTTAAAAAATAAAATTAAAATAAAATGCTCACTGAGTGACAGCTGTGCTCTGTACTATAGTAAGTGTGTCACAGGTATTACTTCATTTAAGCCCCACCACAACCCCATTAGAAAGATAATGTCACTCCTATTTCAAAGACTGGAAACAGATTAAGGGTCTACAGTCACCCAGCTTGTCAGTAGAACTAGATTCAAACCCTAGTCTCTCTGCCCTGTTTCATTAAGATTTACTCTTTGTGTCCAGTAAGAATCCTTCCAAACCACTTTTTGATAATTAAGTTGTGTCATATAAAATATTGATAGCCTTATGAAGGCTAAGTGCACTGACTTGAATAAGCTGAAATCTTGTCATAGTTCAACTAATGATGGAAACCTTACAACTAAGGAAGAAATAGAAGAAAAAAAGAAAAGAAAAAAATGAGACCAGACAGAGAAAGTTTGATTTGAAGGTAAGAGATTGAGTTTCATTCCCAGTTCTTCAATCTGCTGGTTATACTACCTCATGAAAGTTAACCCCTCGGGAGTCTTAGTTTCCAGAAAATGGGGACAATTATGATTGTATGATGATATAACAATATTATTGCTCTCTGTCCCCCTCACCAGACTGTCACTGCCACAAGGGCAAGGGCCACATCTGTTCTTGCTCACTGTATTTAGTTCTTATCTGATATAAAGATGACAGTTAGCTAAAGCAAAAAAAAAAAAAATTTTTTTTAATCATTCATCAATAACTTCTCTAGGTTTTTTTCTTCACATCCAAGTCCACTAATGAAAGTCTGTTCCATCATTCTGGCATGTAGTGATCATAACACATGATCTACTGTCTCTACTATCAGTTACAGGAGAACCTAAAGTTGTTTGCAAGGTAATCTAGGCACAGAAGACCTTGTATGCCTTTTCTCCAGAACATTTACAGTTCTCATCACATTAGATTTGATGGTCATTCTTAACTTAGTTTTCATAGAAATAATGTTCATTTCAGACTTATACTTCCTAAGTTTATAAAATATAAATGTAATTAAATCTTGCATTATAACAGCAACAGATGTGAAACAAAAAGTGTTGACTTGTGATAAGAGTAAAACTTATGGGCACAGAAAAGCATAGGTGTTCTCAAGAGCAGCCAGTTAGTCAGAAGCTACAACACACCATGCACATAAGAGTTTAGAGGGAATGAAGGGTGGCAGGTGATCAGAAGACTCTTTTACAAGACCTGCTGCATTATGTCCCCAACGTTTCCCACAGTGCCTGACGCAGAAGGCTATAAATAAATATTGTTGAGTCAAAAATATCTACCACAGCCCTAACCAGTTTAGCTCAGTGGATAGAGCATCTGCCTGCAGTCTGAAGGGTCCCAGGTTCGATTTCAGTCAAGGGCATGTACCTTGGTTGCGAGCACATCCCTAGTTGGGGAGTGTGCAGGAGGCAGCTGATTGATATTTCTCTCTCATCAATGTTTCTAACTCTTTATCCCTCTCCCTTCCTCTCTGTAAAAAATCATAAATCACAAGGCTGGTGTGAGGCTTGATTGAACAAAGCCTTTGGTCAATGGTACCCCTCCCTTTCCAACTGTTTGAGACATTTCATTTATTTGGACTCAGACACATTCAAAAATGATTTGAGAGCTGTAGTATGTTTATTGAAGTTACTTCTTGTTAATTTATTCATATTTTAAAAGTGATTTGAGTTACTTACTTTTCTGGACACTAGGGACACAAAAGTAAAGATGTGGTTCTGAACTGTAAGGAACCATCTTGCTCATTATTGTAAATATGACTTAGCAACAAAACACTGAACCAGGAAAGGAATTTTATAAAGAGAAAATCAAGAAACTGGATTGGCAAAGTTTTCCTCAATTTAAGTTGCATTAAAAAAAAAAAAAAAAAAGGTCATGTATGCATCATAACCCATGGACACAGACAATAGGATGCTGAAGGCCTGGGGTGGGGGTTGGGTGGAGGCAGGCTGAATGGGGTCAAGGGGGGGAGGGGGGGGACAGAGAGACATATATAATACTTTCAACAATAAAGAATTATTTTTTTAAAAGAGGTCATATAGTCTAAATGTTGCTACAGGTCTAATAATGTGCTTCTCTTATAACATATGACTCTCTAATCTGTAAAATAGAGCACATACCAGAAAATATTTCCAGTCCAGCCAGCATGGCTCGGTGGTTGAGCATTGGCCTATGAAACAGGAGGTCATGGTTTGATTCCTGAATAGGGCACCTCCATGGTTTGCAGGCTCAAGCCCCATGTGGGGTGCGCAGGAGGCAGCCAATCAACGATTTTCTCTCTCCCTCTCTCTTCCTCTTTGAAATATATATATATATATATATATATATATATATATATATATACACACACATATATATTAATGTTTCAAATCAGGTGAGTTTTATAGCTAATCTAAAACACAGATCTACCAAAGAACATAACTTCTCCTTGTCAGCATTCACTTTTTAATTTTTTTTAATTCTTGCAATGTCACACGCAAAGGTCAATTTACATTATCCAGTGCAATAATGCAAATTGCAATATGTAGGACATAAAGCTATCTGAAATATCATTTTGGTTTCTGATATTTAACACTGTTGTAGCATTGGCTGTGTGGACAGAGGGATAAAAAATAATGGTGTCCTTTCAGAAGCAGAGAAATAATTATGACTATCTTATTATGTTTAGTTCTCTAATTCCCAGTGGTGCCTCTCATGATTATTTTTAAGATACATGATTTGTAGTGGCAACATAACTGAGATATGGAGACTCTCATAGGTCCTGCCTCCATGTGATATTTTGTAGCTAGTATTTAAATAAATATACTACTTACTGCTGACTAAACTTCAGTAAGTCTGCATCAGCCATGTCAGCTAGCAGCAGGTTAAACAAGGAAGCTTGCACAATCACCCTAGAAACAATTTTAAAGTACACAGATGAACATTTTATAACTAGGAAGCACAGATCAGAAGGAAAAATGAAGTACTATATAGTATAACAGTAAAGAGATATTAGGCACATACTTAACTACTCCCAAGTATTATATATCTATATATAAAATATAGTTATTTTACAAATGAAATATAGCTGAGTTTCACAGATCATAATTCTAGAAGTCAGACATCAAAAGATTGGCAGAACTTAACAAGGAGAAGCAGCAAAGGAGAAAGGAAGTTTGCAGAGCATCAGCTCCAGCATTTCAGAGCCACATAAGAAAGTGATACAAAGAACTCCCCAAGGAACCAGGCTTCTAGGAGAGCAATCTAAATCTTTTGGATGGAGAATGAGTTGATGAGATGACACCATTGGTGTGGAAGAAATCAGAGGCTACTGAGGCCTAATAGGCCCCCAGGAACCAGGGTCAGGATAGGACATCATATGAAGCCTCAAGAGGCTCCTGAAACTATCTATAGTCCAATACCTTTACAACAGCTTCCAGAACATAGTCGGAGTTGAGCTTCACAGAAAGCCATCCTGAGAGGAGATCCCACCCATGAACAAGACAACAAAAATCAAGACCCATTTACAATAGAAAAGCTCAAATAACCTACAAAAGGGACACTTCTAGAGTATCCAGCTCAGCAGTTCAAATTACTGTGTCCCACGGGACAATTACTACAAAAGGCCACCTCATAAAGCATGAAGACTTGGAGTCATAGAAGTTCTGTCTAATACATAAAATAAACTCAAAGACACAACTAATATGGGGAGACAAAGAAACAACCCCTAAATGAAAGAAAAGGAGAAATCTCAAGAAAAACAGCTAAATGAAATGAATGTAAACAATTTACCAAACATAGAATTCAGAGTAATGGTTATAAGGATGCTCAAAGAACTTAGTGAGAACTATAAGGAAATTAATCGGAACTATGTTAGCATGGAAAAGGACATAGAAACCATGAAAAAGAACCAGTTGGAAATGAAGAATACCATATCTGACATCAAGGAAATACTGGAAGGAATTAAAAATAGACAGGATGAAGCAGTGGATCAAATAAGCAATTCAGAAGACAAGATAGAAAAACACTCAACTAGAGCAGAAAAAGAAAAAAAAAATTAAAAGCACAAGGATAGTTTAAGGGAACTTTGGGACAATGTGAAACAGAACAACATCTGCATCTGCATTATAGGGGTACCAAGGGAGAAGAAAGTGAGCATGGGCTACAGAAACTGTTTGAAGAAGTGACAGCAGAAAATTTCCCTAACCTGGCAAAGAAAAATATCAAATAAATCCAGGAAGTATAGAGAGTCCCAATTAAGATGAACACAAGGGAACCCACACTGAAACACATCATAATTAAAATAGCAAACATTAAAGACAAAGAGAGAATCTTTAAGACAGCAAGAGAGATAAAATCAGTTACCTACAAGGGAGCTCCCCTAAGGCAGTCAGTTGAGATCTCAACAGAAACATTATGGGCCAGAAAAGACTGACATGAAGTATTCAAAGTAATGAAAAGCAATAATCTGAAACCAAAACAATTTTATCCAATTTTATCCATTCAAAATTGAAGATGAAATAAAGAGCTTCCAAAAAAACAGGCTAAAGGAGTTTATTACCACCACACCAACATTCCAAGAAGGCTAAAGAGTCTGTTGTAACAAGAAGAAAAATAGAGGGGTAAGAGGGGAGTAGAGGCATAAACAATAGAAGTGGCAATAAATAAATACCTAACAATAATAACCTTAAATGTAAATGGATTAAATACTTCAATTAAAAGACATGTTAGCCAAATGGATAAGAAAATATAATCCATATATATGCTGTCTACAAAAGACCCATCTCAGAACAAAAGATTCACATAGCATGAAAGTGAAAGGATGGAAAAATTTTTCTATGGAAATGGAAATAAAAAAGTGGGGGCAGCAATACTTATATCTGACAAAATAAACTTCATAACAAGACACAAATAAAATCACTACATAATACTAAATGGATTGATCCAACAAGAGGATATAACTCTGGAAAACATATATGCACACAACATAGGAGAAACTAAATGTATTTTTTAATTCCTGGAGGACTTTAAGGGAGAGTTACACAGCAATAGAGTCATAGTAGGAAACTTTAACATCCCACTGACATCGCTGGATAGATCTTCCAGATAAAAAAATCAACAAAGAAACAGCAACCTTAAACAACACATTAGATCAGATGAATTTAAAAGCTGCAGAATAGACAGTCTTCTCAAGTGTACATGGAACATTCTCAAAGATAGACCACATCTCAGTATACAAAATAAGTCTTTACAAGTTCAAGAAGATTGAAATCATATCTAGCATCTTCTTGGATCACAATGGCATAAAACTGGAAATCAACTGCAATAAAAAAAAAAAAACTCACAAACATTCACACACATGTAAGTTAAATAGCATGTTATTAAACAATGAATGGATTCCTTGGTAAAGGAAGAAATCAAAAACTTCCTGGAAACACGTGGAAATGAACACACAACAACCAAAATCTATGGGACACAGCAAAAGCAGTCTTGAGAGGGAAGTTCATTGCATTACAGGCCTACCTTAGGAAACTAAAAAGAAAAAAGAAAAGAAGAAAAAAAAAAAAAAAAGCTCAAATAAACAATATAAACCTACAACTAAAAGAATTAGAAGGAGAACAATAAGAAAAGACTAGAGGAAGTAGAAAGAAGGAAATAATAAAGATCAGAGTGGCATCAAAAATAAATGGCATAGAGAATAAAAATATAATACAAAAGATTAATGAAATCAAGAGCTTGTTCTTTGAAAAGATAAACAAGATTGATGAACCTTTGGACAGACTCATCAAGAAACAAAGAGAAAAGACCCAAATATTGATAAATAAAACCTGCAATGAAAGAGACAAATTAACCACTAACATCATAGAAATACAAAGGATTGTAAGAAAATTCTATGAACAACTATATGGCAACAATAGGACAGCCTGGAGGAAATAGTTAAACTCTTGGAAACATGCAATCTTCCAAAACTCAATCAGAAGGAATCAGAAAACCTGAATAAGTCAACAACAACTGATGAAATTGAAGCAGTGACCAAAATCCATCCAGCAAACACAGTCTGGACAGAATAGCTTCACACGTGAGTTTTACCAAATATTCTAAGAAGAACTAACACCTATCCTCCTTAAACTGTTCCAAAAAATCCAAAAGGAATGAATACTCCCAAGCTCTTTTCACAAGGCCAGAATTTTCCGAATTCTAAAACCATACGAAGACACAACAAAGAAAAAGAATTACAGAACAATATCCCTGATGAACATATATGCCAAAATCCTCAACAAAACATTAGCACACCAGATCCTACAATAGATTAAAAAGATCATACACATGATCAAATGGGATTTATTCCAGGGATACAAGGCTAGTACATTCACAAATCAATAAATGTAATATGTCACATAAACAAATTGAAAGACAAAAATCACATGATCATATCAACAGATGCAGAAAAACATTCAACAAAATCCAGCACCCATTTATAATAAAAACTCTCAGCAAAGTAGGAATAGAAAGAATTTACTTCAATGTAATAAAGACTATATATGACAAACCTACAGCCAACATCAAACTCAATGGGAAAAAATTAAAAGTGTTTAATTTAAGAATAGAAAAAAGACAGGGATATCCACCATTACCACTCTTATTCAATATAGTACTAGAAGTCCTAGACAAAGCAATCAGACAAGAAGAAGAAATAAAAGGCATCCAAATTGGAAAGGAGGAAGTAAAACTGTCATTATTCATAGATGGTATGATAGTGTACATAGAAAACCCTGAAGACTCATCAAAACACTGAAAGATTTAATAAATAAATTTGGCAAAGAATACAAAATTACCATTCAGAAATCAATGACATTTTTATACACCAGTAATGCACCCTCAGAATAAGAAACTTTAAAAATCCCATTTACTCTTAGCAAGCATGGCTCAGTAGTTCAGCATTGACCTATGAACCAAGAGATCACAGTTCAATTCCCAGGCAGGGCACATGCCTGAGTTTCAGGCTCAATCCTCAGTATGGGGCATTCAAGAGGCAGCCAATCAATGACTCTCTTATCATTGATGTTTCTACCTCTCTCTTCCTCTCCCTTCCTCTCTGAAATAAATAAATATATACTTAAAATAAATGAAGAGTTGTTCTCAGCAAAAATAAAATTGCTTCTCATTTATAACACCCATTGAAACAGAAAACTAATACTGTCTCTCATAGTTAGAAATAATTATTATTCATTAAAATTGACTAAGGATAATAATATCCCATAAATAACAAAGAAATAGCTATTATTCCCTACAAAACAAATAAACCAGGAAATGGTTTCCAACATTTTTATTTTCACACTAATATGAAGAGGTTTTACTAAAACCAGCCATCTGAAAGAATCCGTCACTAGAAATAGTCAGCATTGCTCTATGTTAATGTGAATGGTCCAACTCAAGTTTAAAGCAAATCTGAATTTTAAAATTTGGGGTGAAAACCCAGAATTTACCTAGCACACAGGAGGCAAAACAAGCATTTATTGAACAAATGAATAAATATTTCAATATTTTCCTTACTGTAGTATAAGTCTGAAATGAACTTTTACCCTAAAAATCAAACACTAGAGATAAATAATAGTTTATGATTCTATCTACATTTCTTCTGGTTTTGATGCCACACCTGATCTTATATCTTATATAATAAAGAGATAATATGCAATTTGACCCTCACAAGATGGCTGTCCCAATGTCATCACAAGATGGTTGCCCCCACATCATCACAAGATGGCTGGCAGGGGAGCTCAGTTGGGGGCAACCAGGCCTGCAGGGGAGAGCACTTGGGGGCAATTAGGTCAGGCTGAGCGGCACCCCCCAGTGCACGAATTTCATACCTATAGTATTTTTATAATTCTAAAAAATTTTGTTGAGCACTCATATATTTTTTTCCTGCCTTTCTTGCTACCAATGAAAATGTTCATTATTCTAGACTGAAAAGTTTATGCTAAACATACATATGTACATTAATAAAGATTAGAAAATACACTTGGTTTTCAATTTAAAAAGTACATTGTTTAGCCCTAAAAAGTTTTCCCTAACCAAACATGCATACATTACAATTAGAAGAGCATTCTGAGTGATGTAAGTAGAATACAAATGTTCTTTAATACACAAGGGCTTTGTCCCCTTAACGGTTTTTTTGCTTACTTCTCTACTTTCAAGTAACAAGAGCTCATTTTCTATATACTAAAAACAATGGCTCGCCCAGCTGGCATGGCTCAGTGGTTGAGCATCAACCTATGAACCAGGAGGTCACAGTTCAAATACCAGTAGTGCATATGTGCAGCTTGCAAGCTTAATCCTCAGTGTGGGGTGTGCAGGAGGCAACCAATAAATGATTCTTTCTCATCATTGATATTTCTCTCTCTCCCTTCCTCTTTGAAATCAATAAAAATATTTTAAACACACACACACACACACACACACACACACACACACAATGGCTCAGTGATTGATGTAATCCAAGGCATTTCTTAGAGTTCTGTAAGAGAAAGGATGAAAAACAACCAGCAAATCCCCTTACATACCTGCATATAATGTTGTACAGTTATACAGCTCACATATTGAAGTGAAGCTACTCATTCTCAATCTCTAATACATAAAATGTGCCATAAATGAATAATTTGAGAAATATGTAGCATAGTGGAATGATATTCTGAAATCAGATGTCCCTAGGTTTGGATGCCAACTTTGACACATTGAACAGCTGTGTGTTCAAATTACTTCACCTAAGAATCTTTTCCTCAAATTCTTTCTGTCTCTCTCATCTACTCAACATATAATATGCTTAATTGTTAGTTATAGTTTTGTATTTAATATGTAAAAAGATAAGAACCAATGATGAGTAATTTAACAAAAATGATGAGACTGCTTTTTCTCTAAAACAAAGCCTTCTACAAACATGTTTTTCTTTACTGAATGAGTTTATAAGTAATATTTCCTAGCATAAATGTTGGTAAGCTTATGCCAAAGAAGCCTAAATCAAGATAGAGATAGAGGCAGTGTTGTGTGTACAGTGAGACTCATCAATATTTGCTGTGTTGAGTCTTTTGTGTGGAAGTGTGCACACATTTGTGAGTGTGTGTGTGGGATGTGTGTGTGTGTTGAGTTTTAATAAGTAAGATATAACAATTCCAGAGTGTTGTTTTGTGTCAGGTACCATTTTGAGTACATTGTATGTTTTAATTAGTGTAATCATCATAGTTCCATTAGTCAGGCACTGTTTTTATTCTCATTTTGTAGATGAGAACATTGAGCACAGACAGGTTGAGTAGTTGAGTAACTTTCCCAGGGTCACACAGCTAGTGAGAGAGGAGCCAAACTCCTCTCACACAGACTCCATGCTCATGACCCACTTACTATTCTGCTCTTCAGAGGGGAGTGGATGTGGAGTCTCAGGCCTATTGAAACAGTTATTAGAAAGAGCACTTATTCATTCTTTTCTCCTTTTATTTATTCACCTCCTCAAAAGGAAAGCCACTGAGGCAGGGGAGGAGATGAGAGATATCTGTAATACTATGAACAATTTAAAAAGACAACTTTTTTTAAAGAGGAGAGAAAAAAAAATGGCAACTGAATAGGCAGATGTGTCCTGTGCCTTGTCCCAAAGGAGATAGAAAAATCAACTAAATTGAATAACATCCACCCGGAATTGGCAAATTGGACACAGCTGGGAAGGGCAGAGAACACCTGGACAAAGATAGGACCGGGGATCTGGGCTGAAGAGAGACATGCAACCACCAGGCCAAGAGGGTCAGAAGAAAGCTGCAGGGCACCAAGTCTGCATACCTTGGGGACAGGTGTAAATCCAACTGTGAGGGGAGGTCCACAGGCTGCTGGCGGCTGGAGATTCTAGCTCTAAGCCCATAGCTGTGAGAGGCTGCGCCCAGAAAGGCAGCCTGCGAGCTGGTGCCTGGGGTGAGAGGAACTCAGAGTCACGTGGTTGTTTTGCCTTTTATTTGCTAAACCCAGTTCATAGGACTTTTTAATTACATTCACCAAGGCTGCTGTGCAGGTGTCGGTACGGATGTGTGGGGTCTGGGGAGAGGCTGTGGAGGAGAGTGGGTCAGGGAGAAGTGACAGGAATCCAGCACTGAGACTTTCCTGACCCTCCAAACTAAGCAGCCATTTTCTCCTGAAGAGCCAGCCCTCCCAGCAGCCTCAAGACAGCCAATACAGTCACACCCAACCTACACCTTGAGCTGCACAGAGGACACAAAGATGAGGAATAGCCCCAAAGAGCCCTCAGGGACTGGGTTGAAGGGGGGCCATTGAGTCCTGAAAAGCGATAAAGCACCACCCCACCTAAAGCCCTGTCAGAAGCAGATGCTTGAGAGATTAAGATTGACAGCAGGCAGGCAGGCAAAGCAGGCAGATTGTTCCTGCCTGCTCACAGCCAAGGCTGTGAAGATAGTCACAAACAGAGGAGTGGTGGATCACTTGGAACTTCAACATGGCGCTGACTACCTAACCGGAAACTGAGACGTGGCAGACAGAACAGAGTGGGCCTTAAACCAATCCCCACAGTCCAGGCCAAGGGACTCTGTCAGAGGGACTCTGCTCACTCTGCAGATGCCCTTCAAGCCCCAGTGCCACCCCAGGTGTGGCTGGCCAGGAAGGCACTATAGGAGGTTGGCTGCAGGGTGTGTCTGGCCCATCTCGCCCCAGTCCCACTCCACCAGGCTCCTTCTAATTAATTTACTTTCAATGTACATGAATTCATGCACTGGACCTCCTGTCTACTATATAAGACAAACTAAAAAAATCTGGGTGGCATGGCAGTTTGATCTAATACATAGAAACAATCATAAAGGAATAATAATAATGAGGAGACAAAGAAATAATCCCCATACAAAAGAAGAGGAGGAATCACCATAAAATAAAATGAATGAAATGGAGGCAAGCAATTTGTCAGAAAAAGAATTCAGAGCAAAGGTTATAAGCATGCTGAAAAGAAGGAAAGACAAATTCAACAACATGTGTAAGAACCAAGAGGAAATGAAGAAGCAAGAAGAAATGAAGAAAACAATAAAGAACACAATGGAAAGTATCAAAAGTAGTCCAGAAGAAGCTGAGGACTGCATCACTGAGTTAGAAGATACAGTAGATAAAAACACCCGAGCAGAGCAGCAACTGAAAAAACAAACAAACAAACAAACAAACAAAAAATAAAAAACAAAACTTAAAAAGCAAAAGAGCCTAAGGAAGCTTTGGGAAAACATGAAATGAAACAACATTTTAGGGGTGCCAGAAGGAGAGGAAACTAAGCAAGGAATAGAAAACCTGTTTGAAAAATAGTAACAGAAAACTTCCCTGATTTTGGGAAGAAAAAGTCACACAAGTCCAAGAAGCACATAAAGTCCCAAACAAGATGAATCCAAAATGACCAACACACATCCCTTCAATAGCTCAGTTGGTAGAGCAGAGGACTGTAGTTGATTTCCAAAATGACCAACCCAAAGACACATCATAGCCGAAACCGGTTTGGCCCAATGGATAGAGCGTCAGCTTGGGGACTGAAGGGTCCCAGGTTCGATTCCCGTCAAGGGTATGTACCTTGGTTGCCGGCATATCCCCAGTAGGGGGTGTGCAAGAGGCAGCTGATCGATGACTCTCTCTCATTGATGTTTCTAACTCTCTCTCTCCCTTCCTCTCTGTACAAAATCAATAAAATATATATTTAAAAAACAAACAAAAAAAACAAAGACTCATCATAATTAAGTTGGCAAAATCAACAACAAAGTAAGAATGTTAAAGGTTGCCAGAGAGAGACAGAATATTACCTATAAGGTATCTCCTATTAGACTATCAACTGATTTCTCTACAGAAACACATCAGGCCAGAAGGGAATAGAATGAAATATACAAAGAGAAGCAAAGCAAGGCACTGAATCCAAGAATAATATACCCAGTAAGGCTATAATTCAAAATTGAAGGAGAAATCAGAAGCTTCACAGACAAAAAAAAGGCTAAGGGAGTTTATTACCACCAAGCCAGAAATGCTAAAGAATTTATGTAAAAAAAAGAATAAATAGAAAGAGAAGAAGAAACACAGGCATAAAGAATATATAATGGAAACAAACAAGTACCAATCTATCTATACTTATAAAAGGGTAATATGCTAATTAGACCTGGAGAACTTCCAGGAGACCATCTGGACAAAGCCATGGTGGCAGGGCCGAGGCAGAGGCAATCAGGGGTGATCAGGCCAGGAGGGGAGAGCAGTTGGGGGCAAGCAGGCTGGCAGTGGAGGGCAGTTGGGGATGATCAGACTGGCAGCGGGGCAGTTGGGGACAAGTAGGCCAGCAGAAGAGGGGCAGTTGGAGGCGATCAAGCCAGTGGTGAGGGAGGCAGTTGGGGGTGATTGGGCCAGCAGGATGAGTGGTTAGGGGCAATCAGGCAGGCAGGCATGTAAGTAGTTAGGAGACAGTAGTCCCGGATTGTGAGAGGGCTATCTAATTGCCTTTTTAGGCCTGATACCTGTGATTGGGCTTAAAAGGGGACCTCAGGCCACACACCCCCAACCCCAGCACTGGGCCAGGGGATCTGAGGCTGCACCCCCTGCCTGGCTGGGCTTGACAGGGGGCTTCAAGCCATGCCCCCATCTAGCAGGCCTTGACGGGGGACTTCAAGGTGCATCCCCATGCTGGGTCAGGGAACTCACACCACCTCACCCCTGCCCAGAGGGATTTGATGGGGGACTTGAGGATGTGCACCCCCCCCCCGGTCTGGGCTGGGAGACCTCAGGCTACACACACACCCCCCCCCCCGTCCTGGTACCAGGCCAGGGGACCTGAGGCTCACCCCCTGCCTGACAGGGTTTGACAAGGATGGAACTGGCCAGGTCTGGATCAAACCCAATTGGGGGGGGGGGGGGCGGAGGAGAAGGTCTGGGTCTCACACTATTTTTAGGTGCATGTGGGTGGGCGGGGACTTGACGCTGGGTGAGGAAGGTTTTCATATACATTTTACTACTTTTTTTCATCTCTGACACTTCTATTATAGAGAAAGGGCAAATAGCAATATTAAATTGTTTCCTCTAATTAATTCTCTGTTAATGTGTGCAAATTTTGTGCACCAGGTCACTAGTATATATATATATTCACTAGTAAATATAAATATATATATTTACTAGTGAATATATATATATATTTATATATAAATATATATATATATATTTACTATATATTTACTATATATATAGGCTTAATATGATTATTGTCCCTCAGATTGTTTGACCGTTCAAACAGTTGCTATGACGTGCACTGATCACCAGGAGGCAGACACCTGACTGGGAGATTAGCTGTTGCTGGGGTCTGGCTAATCAGGACTGGGAAAGACAGGCCAGACATGCCCTGGAGCCCTCCCATAGTCCATTCCTAGCCCTGATGGTGCCCTGGTGAGGTCTCTCAGCCTAGCCTGAACCCTCTTGCATCTGTGACCCCTCAGGGGATGTCAGAGAGTTGGTTTTGGCCTAATGCTCACAGACCAGGCCAAGGGAGCACACTGGTGCACGAATCCATGCACCGGTCTCTAGTAACTAATAACCTTAAATGTAAATGGATTAAATGCTCCAATCAAAAAACATAGGTTAGGTAAATGATAAGAAAACATGGCCCATATATTTCCTATCTACAAGAGACCCACCTCAGAACAAAGGACTCACACAGACTGATAATAAAGAATAGAAAAAATAACTTTCAGGCAAATGGAAATGAAAAGGAAGCTGGGATAATATTCTTATCAAATAAAAGAGGGATATGCAAATTGACCATACCTTCGCTATACCCACAAGCCATGCCCATCAGCCAATCAGGAGCGAATATGCAAATAAACTCAACCAAGATGGCTGCGGCCACAGAGAGCAGTAGGGAGGCTTGGGTTTCCCTGGCAATGGAGGAAGCCAAGCTTTCCACCTGCCTTTGACAGCCCAGGCCTTTGCTTAAGGCTACAAAGTTTCAATTGTAGAAGATAAATAAATTTCAGATACCAGGGCCTCTGCTTGGGTCACCAGGGGTGTGGCCAGCCTACAAACCACCACAGGCCCCTCACCTTGGCTGCCCCACACCCCAAGGGAACCCCCATCCTGATCTGGGACACCCTTCAGGGCAAACCAGCTGGCCCCCACCTGTGCACCAGGCCTCTATCCTATCTAATAAAACAGTAATATGCAGCTTGACCAGCACTCCAACACACAATATGGCTGCCCCCATGTGGTCAAAGATCCTTTCCCCATGTGGATACAACATGGCCAGCACAAGATGGCCAGCAGGAGAGGGCAGTTGAGAGGGACCAGGCCTGCAAAGGAGGGCAGTTAGGATGACCAGGCATTCAAGGGAGGGCAGTTAGGGTTGAAGAGGCTGGCAGGGGAGCAGTTAGGCATCAATCAGGCTGGCAGGGGAATGGTTAGGGGGTGATCAGGCTGGCAGGAAGAAGTGGTTAGGGGCAATCAGGAAGGCAGACAGGCGAGCAGTTGGAAGCCAGCAGTCCTGGGTTGTGAGAGGGATGTCTGACTGCCCATTTAGGCCTGACCCTTGAGGGGTCCCAGATTGGAGAGGGTGCAGGCTGGGCTGAGGGTCACCTGTCCTGTGCACAAATTTTGTGCACCGGGCCTCTGGTTTTAATATAAAGTTCTCTGTTCATTTTAACATAAAGTTCTCCATTCAGTAGTACAAACTTGTATATTTTTTTGTTCATAAGTAAAACCAGTTTTATTAATAGATTTCCACATGTCCAGAGAAAACAGTAAGTTCCAAGGACAAAAACTGACACACAGTGAAATTGAAAGTATCCCAGGATGCCAAAACATACATACATACATACATACATACATACATATCCACAATCACTGCCGCTCCAAAAACCTTTATTCTTCCAACCTTTCTTGGGTATCTTCTTCCACTTTTTTAAAAATATATATTTTTAATTGATTTCAGAGAGGAAAGGAGAGAGATAGATAGATACATCAATGATGAGAGAGAATCACTGATCAGCTGACCCCTGCATGACCCCCACTGGGGGGGGGGGGATCAAGCCCGCAACCCGGGCATGTGTCCTTGTCCGGAATTGACCCTGGAACCCCTCAGTCTGCAGGCTGATGCTCCATCCACTAAGTCAAACCGGTGAGGGCTTCTTCCACTTCGTAATAGGATTCTGACCCTCATCAAGATGAGCGTTCCTCTTGTCAAAGCACTGATGTCACTGAAGTGCGTGAGAGAATGAAGCCGTGAGCTCATGACATTTTCACATTTTCATCATCCTTTCTCTCGCTTACTGACACTTAAACACACTTCATGCTCTCCTCATAGTTAATCCTGTGTTGATCCTCCTGACTCTGTCGAGTACCTTGAAGATGCGGGTGTCACAGATTTCCTCTGGAGCATGAGTACTGCTCCTAAAGTTCACGCATGGCAGAGCTGCTCAAAGCTTGCCTCCTGGCTCATTCGAGATGCTTCTCCCACTCAGTCTGTTTCATCATAATGTACTGGAACCAAGGGGGTGCAACATATTACTTAACTGCTCTGTTTGCGGATTTCTTCCCTGAAGCCCCAAGACTGTCCTTCCTCTGTTTCATCTTCTTCATCCTCAGAGCTCAACTTGCTCATCATATTGCTGGGATGAGGCTTAAAACGAGTGGGTCATTCTCACTAAGGCTGCCTGTCACTATATTCATGAGCCATTTGTCAATTTAATACTTCAGTTTTTGGTCCAAGGGACAAAGTTTTCTAAAACCGTGCAAATCTCCGCCAGTTTCAAAACTGCAGCATGTCCCTGAAGCTCTGAGGCTTTGTCCAGAATGAAATGATTCATCCACAATGTACCAGTCTTCCACCTCCAATAGGCTGACACCCTCTCTGTAGGGTAGGTCCTCACTTGAACTTTTTTTGTCAGATCTTGAACTTGTGCAGTTACAGCCATTACCTGCTCCTCGAGACTTTTCAAAAGTGCCACCGCTCTCGGCAGGTCTGACTCTAGCACCTTTGTAGGCACCAGCGACACCATCGTCTCAAACTTGTATTGAAGATGTATTTTTTCTTTTCTCCTGACAGACTATAGTTTTTCCCAAAGCACATACCTAAGACAGATATAGAAAAAAACACGTTCTGATTCTTGCTCTGATCAATGTTCCTCTTAAACCTGGTGATTGTCTTATTCTTTCCGTGACATGATTTACTCAACTGGAAAACAGGAAAAGGTTAACCAAGCTAGGGTAGGAATAGATTTATCTTCCTTTTAATCTTGAGGTAG
The DNA here is from genome assembly GCF_014108245.1 of Pipistrellus kuhlii. Classification (NCBI taxonomy): domain Eukaryota; kingdom Metazoa; phylum Chordata; class Mammalia; order Chiroptera; family Vespertilionidae; genus Pipistrellus; species Pipistrellus kuhlii. Next base: position 2,803,371 of record NW_023425531.1, read on the forward strand.
TTTTAAGATAACACCATGAGTTTCCTGTTTCATCCCTGCCTTACTAGAACACTGGTCTCCACAATCTTTATTGCATCAGAAAACAAACAATTTTCAGATAACTTGAGAGCTATAAATTGCTTGAATAAGCCTACGGAAATAAGCAGACACTGCAGTCTGCATTGCCCAATTTCCTAGGGAATGGAGGGCAAATCCAGTGGGGAGAGGGTATGTGGCTCAAAGAGCGGCACTTTATATTGGGGAAAGGGGAAGAGAAACTGTCCTTCAAGGATAATTCCAGTGCTATGGAAAACAGGGCCTGAGAATCATAAACGGTTACTAAAACTATATGCTGACCATGCAGACACAGACTGAATAAAGAATATTTGCTAATATGTATACTAGATTCAGCTGTAATGAAAAAATGCAAACTTGCATTTTTTTAATTTATTATTGTCAACATGCAGTGTTTAAACACTTGAAATATACAAGTACTATTGTGTGGATGTCAGCCAACATTTTGGGCTTTCAAAAATTCTCAGATTTGCAAAAGCTGGGAACTACTGGTGAAGACCTCACTCTTGGGAGTTACGTTTGGTGTGAGAAGAAAGATTGAGGCTAGAGGTTACCGGGTTACTAAGAGGGCCAAGAACAAGGGTCAGAAAACCCAAAAGCCAATGTACAAATTTAGCCCAAATTTAGCTTCTTTTCCTTCGTTTCATTTCAGGCATGCTAGAAGAAGCACACCACACCCTCTCAGCTGTCCTATCATTAAGCAGAAGGCAGGAATTTAGAAACTCACAATTTTGCAAAGGGTCATAAGCTTGCTGAGTTGAGATCAAATTTTTAAAAATAATTTGAGTTAAGCATCCATCCTGTCTGAAATATGAATTTGGGTATCTTCATGGTTTAATAACACTATGAAGATTCTATAGGCTGAACTTCTTTGTACACGTTGAGAGGGAAAATCTTCCTTATTTCAACTTGCAAAAGAACTATCAATATTTTATTTTAGATTGTCACCTTAATACTTATTTCTGTAAGTATCTAACTGAAAAATCACCACTTACAATTCTTTTAAGCCACCACTGCTCTATAAAGTCTCTTCTCACCTGATTTTACTACAGCAACAAAACACAGAACAAGAATATTTTATCTTTACAACCAGGGGCAAAGGACCTCTGGCTCCTGTTGACAGCAGAGAGTTTGAAAGTAGCCGTGATTGGGCTGGGCAGGGGCATTAAATACCACCGGGATTGTTATTCATTAACCTGCTACTAAACTAAATATTTGTTGCTGAAGAGACTGACTGCTCATGATTATTTCTAAGCTTAGTAGACTCCAAAAGAATGCTGACGACCCCTCAGAGGCAGGGCTTTCAGCATTGAAAGTTAGCATCTTTCAATGAAGTTTTAGTTCAAGCTTTTCCAGGAAAAAAAACAAAAACAAAGAAAAAAACCCTTTCCCTTAAATAGTGTCCTTATAAAGAACCCACTAGCACCAAAAAGCAGAAAGCATGGCCTTTTTTTTTTCTTCTCATTTTTAACTATCAGTAGCTTTTAAACTATCAATAACTTTAATTCTCCAGCTCTCTCTCTCTCTCTCTCTCTCTCTCTCTCTCTCTCTCTCCTCTCTCTCTCTCTCTCTCTCAAGGAAAATGTTAAAGAATGTTTCAGTACACTTCACCATTTGGGGTCAAAATGAGCTCTGTGTCATGAAGAAAAATCTTGCAGCACAGTGGCTGTGGAAGATGAGTTTCTTAAAGGTCAGATTCATGATTCTAGCCCTTCAGTTTCCACAAGCCATCATCAGCAAATCCTAATCCAATCACCTCTCTTTCCAAAGAGCTTCATCAGTAATGACTGACTGAAATTAAATGGTTTTAAATTCTTTTCTTTTGGTCTCTGCCAGAATACTGACAATAGGAAAGCAAAGGCTTTACATGGGACCTAGCTTTCTTCATTTTTAACTTAGGAATAAAAAGTAGGTCAGGATACCTGGATTCAAAAGAAAGAAATTTGTGCATTTACCATTTCTCTTTTATTATGATTATTATCATCTAACACCATTATTTCTTCCACATCTATTAACTGGCATTCTCTTCTCTCCAGGTGCAATATCAAGACCCCAGAAGCATAACTTGTGACCTCAAACCTTTTAAAAATCGCATTCACAGTTTGTTTGTTTGTTTGTTTCCTAAGGAGATGGCTTCAACTGCACCCCTTCCAGCCCCCAGGTTCCCAACTGGACCCGGGCAGCCCTTTTAAAGGGAGTGTACAGTTTCCAGAGGGGTAGAGGTGAGGGCTCAGACGGCTGGCAGCCCTAAACTCCCGACCCACCCTTAACTTCCAGCATCAAGGCGAGCGAATCTGCAAGTCAAGAGACCCAGAGGGCCGCTGGGGAGGTGACCTCGGGTTCCTGGAACCGTCTGCACCCCCGCCTGCCCGAAGGACGCCCCACGGCATCAGCCACGCTCGAGGCCGGACTCTGGCCCTCCCGCCACGTAGCCTGACCACTGGCTGTCCAGCCGCCCAGACACCCGCCAGCGGCGCCGCGCAAGCCGCCACCTCCAAACCGGACACCAGAGCGGGTCCCAAAGCGGCCGAGGCGGAGGAGGGGGCGGGCCCTCAGGCCGCACCTCCTCGCTTTTCCCCGCCTTCTTTGTTTCCCCCTGAGATCCTATTGGCTGCTTGCGGCGAGCCGCGGCCTGCGGTGAGAAGCGGTTGGACGACGTCGCTGCCGCTCGGCCAGGGGCCCGCTCGCCATTGGCCAAGGCGCCGCCGGGTTTGAATCGCGGTGGGAGGCTCAGCCCCAGTGCCACGTTGGGCCCGGCCGCGGCCGGACGGGCTGGGTCGGGGCTGCGGCGGGCGCGCTCGCGCCGGTGCCGGCCGTTGGGGCCGTTGGGCGACGCGAGGCGAACGGGCGGCCGTGCGTCCCGCCCGGGGCGGCTCTGGCTGAGGGCGGAGGGGCCGGCGGAGCGCCCGGGGCAGCGGCTGAGGCGGGACGGCGGCGAGGGCCGCTGCCCCCGGAGGAGCCGGCAGAGATGCTGGCGGGAAACCTGGTGGAGGAGTTCGAGATGAAGGAGGACGAGCCTTGGTACGACCCGCAGGACCTCCAGCAAGGTGAGCGGGAGGCGCAGGCCCCGGGCCGCGGGGCTGCTGAAAAGTAGCTTCTGCCGGCGGCGCAGGGACGCCGGGCGGGCGGGCCGGGCTCACCGGACGGGGACCGGCCGCACCTGCCCGTCCCTGCGGGGGCTGCGCAGGCCTCGGCGGCCCCTGCGCCGCCCGGTCGCCCTCCGGGCGTGGCCCCTCGGGGCAGCGCGCCCTGACGGGACCTGTGCTCGGCGGCCCCCGCACAGGAACTGGGAGGGAGCTTTTTGTGTTCACCCCATTTTCCAGGTGAGGACAGCGGGCCGCAGCGGCCAGGGGTCTGGAACACGCTCCCCCCGGGGCCGCGGGCGCTGTCCGCTCGGCCCCGCCGCCAGCCTCCGGGCGCGATGCTGGGCTGGGGGGGGGATGCGGGGCCTCGTTCGCCCGGTGCCCAAAGGGCGAAGGCGTTGCTGCCTCTGCCTCTTCCTTCGCCCTGAACTCCAGCTTGTTGGTTAAAAACAGGTTTGCCTTGGATTTCGAGAAAAACTTCAGAGGGCCTTGGATTTGGAGAAGGCCCCCTTCTTTTGCATGGTAATAGCAGGAACTTGCGATTGGAGAACCTTTTTGTGTGCCAGGCACTGACTGGCCCTTCACACAGGTGTCACTTAATCCCAACAACTATGGAGGTAGAAGATGTTGTTATTGGGGAGCAAACTTCCCTAACCTCTATGCGGAATAATCCTCGGGATTTTTTTTTCAGGCATCTTCCTTTTCTGCAATTCCATGTAAATGCAACTTGTTTAGCTTTAACTTGCACTGAAAATTAGCATTTCATTTAGTGACTATTACATGGCTTTAACTTGCACTGAAAATTAGCATTTCATTTAGTGACTATTACATGACCATGATGCTTGTTCATGTTAACCATTGAATTGGGGGGAGGGTAGAATGACTCACACTTAGAAAAGGAAAATAAAACAAGCACCTTTTGGGGGAAGGTGATTTCTTAAGTCAGTGTGCTGTGCACAGTCACTGAAATCAAAGTAGTTTACCATTATGCTTGTTCACATAGTAGAAGCTATTTGACGGCTGCAGTGCAGTATTTACCATCATAGTCTTTATGCCCACAAGATAAACGTGTCTTACATTTTAACGAACCTGTTTTCAGAATTCCCCATAAGGATTGATGGCCTACTTTGATACTTTCTCTAGGATTAATGTGACAACCAACGTGCAATTGCAAGATTTCCTTCTAAAAAACTACACAGTTTGTATAATCAAAGCTAAATATTTTTCTTCCCTGCGTTTAAGAAGCATAGGTCTGTATAGGCTGGGGACCTGCTTCTTAACCTCTGATCCGAAGGAAGTCATCAGGTGTTAAACTAATGAAGCTCAGAGAACACAGGTCTGAACCTCCTTCATGCCAGTTTGCATTTGGAATTTGTCCCGTGATTCTCCAAGGACTTTTACATCCATTATCATAGTGGACTTTGACAAACCCTGTATGTCATAACCAAGTGTATGGTGTAGGAATGGATGTGAAATTCCAAAAATCATACCTTGTGAATATGGCCTGTAAAAGAATGAAGGCTGCAGGCACAGCAGATCTGTCCTGTTAAACAGATTGATAAATAAGTACATGTAGTGGGCTTTTATCAAGGGCAGACATCTGTTCATTTGTTAACATCCTCACTGCTGGCAGACCTTATTTTATCACACTTCACTTTATTGCATTAAAATGGTTTTGCTTTTTTTATTTTTTTAATCCTCACCAAGGAGTGAGGATATTTTTCCCATTGATTTTTAGAGAGAGTGGAGGGGAAGAGAGACAGACATTTAGATTGGTTGCCTCCCAAACATGCCCTATCGGGGTTAGAGATTGAACCTGCAACCGAGGCACATGCCCTTGACTAAGAATTGAACCAGTGACCCTTTGGTCAGAGGGCTGAGCTGTCACCACTGAGCAAACCAGTCAGGGTGGTGGTGTATTTTTTACAATGGAAGGCAAGACCCTCCACCAGCAGAAAGATTATGAATCACTTGACTGTGATACTTGTTTCAATACAGTGGTCTAGAATCAAACCCACATTATCTTTCAGGTCTGCCTGTATTAACTTGATTGAGTGAGCCTTGTTTGGAGAGAGCTACTACAATAACTTAAGATCCTGTTCTCAAAGTCAGAACTACACACTTTTTCCCCTTTAGCAATAGATTAAATAGACTGAATTTTTGTATCAGTTTGCTGGGGCATTTTTTATATTAAAATTGCAGGGGGGCCGAGACCGGTTTGGCTCAATGGATAGAGCGTCGGCTTGGGGACTGAAGGGACCCGGGTTCGATTCCGGTCAAGGGCATGTACCTTGGTTGCGGGCACATCTCCAGTAGGGGGTGTGCAAGAGGCAGCTGATCGATGACTCTCTCTCATCGATGTTTCTAGCTCTCTATCTCTCTCCCTTCCTCTCTATACAAAATCAATAAAATATATTAAAAAAAAAAAATTGCAGGGGGGCGGGGGGAATCTGACTTTGAAAGGCTCTGGTCTACTGTTCATACCTTTATAGAAACATGTAAAGCTGTGCGAGGCAAAAGGAGAAAACCCTTTGCTTTTACAAAACACTTTGATGAAGAGATTGCCTTTGTCAGAGGGCTGAGTTGGCACAGGAAGAATACTGACAATGATCTCTGCGCGCCTGATCCTTTCTGGGACAGCAGGAGCCTTCTATTTGAAACGTGCCCCTGAGAGCAAGGTGGAAAGACTTCAGACACTGGCTTTTCCTTCAGACCAGCTGCTGTTATAATTGTTGTTTGGTGAGCTGTGTAAGCTTAGAATAAAGATTCAGGTTTCTATTGCATGGATCAGCAAATGAAATCTTAGTTTTAAGGAATCCTAAGACTTCTGCTTCTTTTCAAGATGGGTACATTTTCCTGGTGTGTAATTTGCTGAATCACTGTGTGGAGGGTCATTAAAACTGACATCACCGTTTTTCTTGATGTTTATATTCAAATTTTTTGCTTCCAATTATAGTAACATTGGCAACAGGAGGTATATAGAAGCATCACCAAATGACGCATTTGACTTTGTAATAGGAAAAGCTTTCAGCCTTAATATTATTGGATTACTGCTGAAGACCACTGCTAATACATTATCCTTATATGATTTTGAAAATGAGGAAAATAAGAAAGATGTAAAAGCAGTGGAATTTAAAGGTTTCTGTTTTCTGGAAGAAAGATACTTTTAAAAATACACTCTGGCTGCTAGAGCTAATTTTTTTCTGCATATAGGGCTGAGTGGAGTATCTGTTTAAAGCTAACGGTGTAAATGGATTATTACTGCTTGCAAAGGCTAATTAGTGAAAGCATATTAAACACGAAAGTGTTGCTAGGTTGTAATTCTCAAGCCTGCAGTAAACCTGTGGTATTTTTAGTGCTGCTGAGGCCAGTTCAGGATTTAGAAAAGACAACCGCCTAATGAAAATCCTTATTGGAAAATAGATGAGCAGGTGCATACGGGCTTCAAACTTTTCTTTTATTCCTTAATTTAAAACAATAGTAAAGAACATTGAATACTCTCCCATTTGCACCACTAATTATTTTTTTAAAAACTTACTTGGGCTTCCTGCCAGCTTTTGGTTCCTTTTGGAAGCCATATGCTAGATGACAGGAAATGAAGTTTTTTTTTAAAGACCAAAAGAAGACCCTTGTCCTTAAACTAATAGATGAAGTAATATCCTCTTTGCAGTGTCACTTCACAGGCCCTTTCTTGTAAGTTGATACTGTCTTGCCAGGATTCTATCCTAAACAGCCTGTGAAATTTGTAGGAGACTGAGTATTGAAGTTACTGAGCCCGGTTGGGCTTTGTTTAACTGGAAATAAGGGCTGGGATAGGACAAGTTCTTTTCTGGTTACTGTTGACTGGAAAAGTGCTTTGCTTGGCATCCCTTTGTGCAGCAGCAGGAGGAGAGCTGCTCCTGGCTGTGTATTAAGAGCTTAGGTGGTTTTGTAATGGGATGGAAGTAGGTGACCGTGGTCTAAAGTTAGTTTTTTGTTTTTGTTTTTTAAATATATTTTTTATTGATTTTTTACAGAGAGGAGGAGAGAGGGTTAGAGAGCTAGAAACGTCAATGAGAGAGAAACATCGACCAGCTGCCTCTTGCACACCCCCTACCGGGGATGTGTCCGCAACCAACATACATGACCTTGACTGGAATCGAACCTAGGACCTTTCAGTCCACAGACCGACGCTCTACCACTGAGCCAAACCGGTTTCGGCTAAAGTTAGTTTTGATTCAGATTTTGATTGCCAGTTTAGAGCATCTTTGATGCGTCTCTGGTCCTTCCCAGTAAGGAATTACTCACCACTATAAAGTCTGCCAGGTGAGACTTAGTCTTCAATATAGTGTGGATATTTCTATGTGGCACTGTATACACATTGCATACCCTATGGGTACACAATAATTATTTCTGGAACATCTTTAGCTTTGCATCATTTCCATTTTCACTTAGTGAAAACAATATATTAGCTTGCCTGAGGTTATATGTACTTTCTTTGATTGAACAGGTAATAGAAGCTAGGTAGCTCAACTCTAGTTTCTCATTGCCATTTGTGAAAAGCTTACGTACCTGACTAGGAAAGTTTGCTCTCTCTATCTTGAAGAAGTGTGTGGTCACACTGTCAATCATCTGAAAACTGTGTAGATATGGATAATGAAGTGGAGAATGGTGATGAGAGAGTTAGAATCTGATGATAGAAGTGTTTTTGTCTGTGACTCCTGTAGATTTGACCAGGTCCGTTAGGATCTTTGTGTTTAAAGTTGTCTCATCTGAAAAACTGGCCTAAATACCTTGAAAAGATACAAAGATGACTGTCTCTTACATTGATTTGAGCTTTTCATAAAGGTTCTATGTCTTGTGAATACAAGATGTTATTTCATAGAGTTGTTATCTGAAGTACTTAGTATATTAATAGGCATTGTTTTTTGTTTTGTTTTGTTTTTTGTTTGTTTGTTTGTTTTTCCCCTCCCTCCCTCCCACGCGTCCCCTCCCTCCCCAGAGCTTTATGTCCATTGGTTGTACTTATATGCATGTATACAAGTCCTTCAGTTGATCTATTATCTCTCCCAGATCCTCCTCCCCTCCCCGCTGAAATTTGACAATCTGCTTGTTGCTTTACTGTCTCTGTATCTATCTTTTGGTTCATCAGTTTATAATGATCTTTATTATCCACACATGAGTGAGGTCATGTGGTGTTTCTCTTTCATTGATTGGCTTATTTCACTCAGCATGATGTTCTCCAATTCCATCCAGGTTGCTGCAAATGATAATTCCTTCTTTTTTATGGCAGCATAGTATTCCATTGTGTAGATGTACCATAGTTTTTGGATCCAATCATCTGCTGACGGGCACCTAGGCTGTTTCCAAATTCTGGCTATTGTAGATTGTGCTGCTATGAACATAGGGGTGCATATATCCTTTCTGATTGGTGTTTCTAGTTTCTTGGGATATATTCCTAGGAGTGGGATTACTGGATCAAATGGGAGTCCCATTTTCAGTTTTTTAAGGAAATTCCACACTGTTCTTCACAGTGGTTGCACCAGTCTGCATTCCCACCAGCAGTGCACGAGGGTTCCTTTTTCTCCGCAACCTCGCCAACACTTGTCGTTTGTTGATTTGTTGATGTTGGCCATTCTGACAGGTTAATAGGCATTGTTAATACTTAAATCATGAGAGAATTTAACACCTGTCTATCAACAGTACACTAATTTATTTTAAATGTAAAATGTTTACTGTGAGCTGGAGTGGTGAAAGGTCGATTTTGCTGCTTTATTTCCCAATGAGAGAAAATCACCCAAGCAGACCACTAGTTCTGCACTAGAATGAACAGTACCAGGTGACAAAATGTATTGCTTGTTTTGTTACCACTTATTCTAGGTTGAGTTTTAATTTTGGTGGTCATGAATAGATGTAAACCTTATTTGTCAACCTCTACAAGTTAAGTTTTAAAATCATGTAGTACAGGTCCCTGTTTTTGTAACAAATACCTTTTCATAATAAATATATTCGTGACATTAACTAAGAATACTTAGAATAGAAGTCAAGCTTTACCATGGCCCATAAAATCTTGTATGATCCGATCCCTGCCTACATCTCCAACTTCATCTCCTACCACTCTTTCCCTCATGCTTTTTTCACACTGGCATTTTATCGAGGACATGCCACATTCTCTTGTGTTGCAATTTTTATTGGTGAGGTCCTCATCCTTCAAGCTTGAGCTAAAACGTGTCCTCAGGGTGACTTTCCTTGTGACCTTCCTTTCTCAAGTAGATCCTTTGTTATCACCAAATTCATTTTTTTCTTCTCTTACACACCACATCCAGTTGGGTTAACACCTCCTTTTAGCTCTACTTTCAAAACATATCTAGAATCCAGCCCCTTCTCTCCATTCCCAAATCTGCCACCCTGCCCAAGCCACTATCGTCTATGACTCAGATGATTGCAGTATCCACTTGCTATTTGCTCCCCGGCTTTTGTCTCTTACACACACTTTGCTCCAGCCTCATGACCTCCTTATTAACTCTAGTGATGCTTCTTGCCAGGGTCTTGTTACTTGTCTTGCCTCTGCCTGGAATGTTGGCCACCTAGATAGATAGACATGGGTCATTTATTCTGTTTCTTCATATCTTAATTCTGTCACTCTTGTCATATTAAATTTCAACCTTCTACATTCATACTCTTCCTATTTCCCTTCCTTGCTTTATTTTTTCTCTTGAGTAGCACTTCCTGCTAATATATATTTTATCATTCTCTTTCTCCCAATCTAATACAGAGGGAATATGCAAATTGACCATCACACCGCTACAAAGATGGTGGCACGCACAGGGCGGAGTGTTTCCATAACACAAGATGGTTGTGCCCACAGCAGAGGCCAAGTTCCCGTAACAAGCCTTAAGGAGCAATCAGCAGGGAACTGAGGCTGCATGGCGCACTGGGCCAGGGCAAGGGACCTGAGGCTTGCCCCCTGCCCAGGCACCAGGCCAAGGGACCTGACGCTGCGCCCCTGCCTGGCAGGGCTTGACAGGGATGGGGCCAGCCAGCTCTGGGTCTCATGCGATTTTGAGGCGTGCATGGATGGGAGGGGACTAGATTCTGGGTCCCACAGAACACCCCTGACTCTGACAGGAGGAAGATTTTCATATACATTTTACTAATTGTTTTTCACCTCTGACATTTCTATTTAGAGAAAGGGCAAATGCAATCCTATCTAATAAAAGGGTAATGTACAAATTAACTGTCATTCCATCACAAAGACGGCAGTGCCCATAGCCACACGATGGCGGCACCCAGTCTTCTCAGCCCCACAGGAGTCCCCCAGTCCTAGCATGAGCGGCCTGACAAAATGCTGCAGTGTTGAGGCAACTGTTTCCTGCCTGGCCTCTGGCCAGGCCAGGGTGAGGAACTCTGGTGTCCTTGCCCTTGTGACGAGGCAGGCATTCCACACCTGGTCGAGGATGGGTCTGTGGACCATGGAGAGCCTCTGGGCAGTAGGTGCAGAGTAGCCAGGCCCCACAGAGAGCTATTGGTGCATGGATTCATGTGCAGGGCTACTAGTATTAAAATATTTCCTCTAATTAATTCCCTTTTAATGTGCACAAATTTCGTGCACCAGGCCACTAGTAGAATATAAGCTTATGAGGGCAGGAAATTTTTAGCTAAGTTCACCCTTATGTCTCCTGTATCCAGAATGGTACCTGGTGTCAGACCAACTGAAAAAGTGTAGAGGCATTGCTAGAAATAAGTGATAAAGATTTATTCAAATGTCTTAGGGTTTGCAAAACAGAAACACAAGGCAAGACCCAGAATGCTCTGAAGACAAATGAAAAACTAAGAGTTCTTATAGTAAAAAATAAATCCTTAGCCTCTGGATTGTATAACTGGTGGTCTGGATAAGTGAACATTGTTTCCTTAGTCCTTCAGGGGTAATCACATTGTTACCTGAAGGTTTGATGTATATCCAAGCATTGACAGGACTGGAATTTTGAAAGTTTTAAGTTCCCAGGCTAGTTAAAACAAGAATAGTATTGTTTTCTCTAGCCTTGGCCTGATTACAGTAATACAGTAGCTTGACTGTAGTGACTCCGTGTTACTTCCTCACCTCTGTTCCTCACTGGTATTATTGAATGTATGCATACATGTATGAATGAAGAGTGTTTATCACAGTTTGCAAGTTTATCTACTTGTTATCTTGCTTCATTTGTTAATCTAGAATCATTGTATTAACCCATCTGTAACTAAAGCTTAGTGTGATGCCCAGCAATAAACAGTTATTTGTGAGTCAATACTAGTACTACTGGTACTATTTGCTTTTGTATTGCAACTTACTTCATAAAATGCTTTCTTCTGTATTATTTCATTTTATTTCACAATCATACTGTCTTTAGACAAGAGACTAAGTGAAGGGACATTTAAAGGCCCATCTTGAACGTGTTTATCGGTAAGTGATAGTCAGCACTGGGTGTCAGATCTTCCTACTCAGTTGAGTTCATTCCCACTATATTAAAGGGTCTCTCTATGAAGTTTATGCAGTTAGTACTTCAGTTACTTAGTGTCCTTTGGGTAACATTTAATTTTTATTTCTGGGATTGTGTATAATACAAACAATCCTGTCTTATGTGCATATATACTTAAGAAGCATGTCGAAAAGTGAGGTTCAAAATAGAAATATGGTTCTGTGCTAAATCAAAGTAGTGTAAGAACAAGTGACATGTAACTACCTCACATTTGCTGTGCTGCTTGTCTGGTTTTCTCATCTTGGAGAAGGACATGAAGAGAAGTAGAAAAAATGGAAGACCTGGGGTGAGCAATGTCCATATTACTGATGTATTTCCCTTCTTCTTTTTCTTCTTCTTCTTCTTCTTCTTCTTCTTCTTCTTCTTCTTCTATATTTTATTGATTTTTTACAGAGAGGAAGAGAGAGGGATAGAGAGTTAGAGACATCGATGAGAGAGAATCATCGATCAGCTGCCTCTTGCACACCCCCTCCTGGGGATGTGCCCACAACCAAGGTACATGCCCTTGACCGGAATCGAACCCAGGACTCTTCAGCCCGCAGGCCGACGCTCTATCCACTGAACCAAACCGATTTTGGCTGCTTCTTCTTTTTTACTTAATTTTTATTCCATTTGGAGGCCAGGATCTATAATAACAAACTGCTTTGACAGTTGCAATAATACATGCACATTTACAGCAATCAGATTTTATAGGAACTTTATTTATTTATTTTTTAATATTTTTTTTATTGATTTTTTACACAGAGGAAGGGAGAGAGATAGAGAGCTAGAAACGTCGATGAGAGGGAAACATCGACCAGCTGCCTCCTGCACACCCCCTACTGGAGATGTGCCCACAACCAATGTACATGCCCTTGACCGGAATCGAACCTGGGACCTTTCAGTCCGAACACCGAAGCTCTATTCACTGAGCCAAACCGGTTTGGCAAGATTTCATAGGAACTTTAGAGACTGTTTGTTTGTTTGAATCCTCACCTAAGGAATGGGGATATTTTTTACATTGGTTTTTAGAAAGAGTGGGAGAGAGGAAAGAAGAAAGAAACATGATGTGAGAGAGACACATTGATTGGTTGCCTCCTGCACACGCCCCAACTGAGAATGAATATTGAACCTGCAACCCAGGAACATGCCCTTGACCAGGAATTGAACCCAGTCAGTTCTGGTGTGCAGGCCCATGCTCTAACCACTGAGCAGGCCAGCCAGGGTGGAGGCTATTTAAATATCTGCCTATATTTTGGTTGAAGCTTTGTCAAAAAAAGTAGGTAGATAGGATATGAATAAATCCATTCCATTAGCAAATAATTATGATTTTAGAAGTCACAATGCTAAAAAAAAAAGTCACAATGCTGATTGATCACTTCTAGACTAATGAGTATCCTACCTAATAAAATAGTAATATGCAAATTAACTATCACTCTGCTACGCCCACCAGCCAATCAGAGCGACTATTCAAATAAACCTAACCAAGATGGCTACAGCCACAGAGAGCAGGAGGGAGGCTTCCCCAGCAATGGAGGAAGCCAAGCTTTCCGCCTGCCCTTGCCAGCCTAGGCCTCCACAAGGCTACAAAGTTTCAGTTATTGAAGGTAAACAAATCCAAACAGAAATGGCTGCCGCCAGAGCGAGCAGGAGGCTTGGCTCTGCCCAGGCTACAAATTTCAATTGTAGAAGGTAAATCCCAGATTCCAGGGCCTCTGCTTGGGTTGTCAGGGGGCGTGGCTGGCCTGCAAACCACTCACTCAGGCTGTCCCATGCCCCAAGGGAACCCCCACCCTGATCCAGGACACCCTTCAGGGCAAACCAGTTGGCCCCACCAGTGCACCAGGCCTCTCTCTTATCTAATGAAAGAGTAATATGCAGATTGACCATCACTCTAACACACAGTAGCTGCCCCCATGTGGACACAAGATGGCCAGCAGGAGAGGGCAGTTGGGAGGCACCAGACCTGTAAGGGAGGGCAGTTGAGAGGGACCAGGCCTGCAAGGAAAGGCAGTTGGAGGCAATCAATCCTGCAGGGGAGGGCAGTTAGGGATGACCAGGCCAGCAGAGGAGGGTAGTTGGGGGCAAACAGATTGGCAGGGGACCAGTTAGACAACATCAATCAGGCTGGCATTGGAGTAGTTAGGGGGTGATCAGGCTGGCAGGCAGAAGCAGTTAGGGACAATTAGGCAGGCAGGTGAGCAGTTGGGAATCAGCATTCCTGAATTGTGAGAGGGGTGTCCGACTGGAATCGGGCCTAAACGGGCAGTCAGACATCCCTCGAGGGGTCCCAGATTGGAGAGGGTGCAGGCTGGGCTGAGGGACACCCTTTACCCCTCCTTACCCCTCCCCCCCGCCCCATGCATGAATATCTAGTGCACCAGGCCTCTAGTATCTCCATAAAGTAGATCAGTCTTCTTCACATCTTAAAAGTAGGAATCCATAAGAGCATGGTACAAGTAGAGGGCCCCAGTTCAACTGGATCTTAAGTAGGACCCAGTTTTCCTTCTGGGCCATTCCACCTTCTACCGGGATCAGACTTAAATTTGCAATGTTGGGTTGGGTCTCGGTTCATTTTTATTTCATGGCCTGGGTTATATAAAATATTGAAGTGATATTATTTGCATTATTCACTTGTGCTAGATCTTCAACTTGCTGCTGAGCTTGGGAAGACATTACTGGATCGGAACACAGAGTTGGAGGATTCTCTTCAGCAGATGTACACAACCAATCAGGAGCAGTTACAGGAAATTGAGGTAATTTACTCAGAGTTACACTTGGAGGCGTGGCATATTGCTGCTGTTACACCAATCATTCTGCTAAAGTGATACCTGCAATTAAAAGCAATGTTTAATTTCTAACACAAACTTCTTTGAGAAGAAGAACCATCAGAGAGGACAGAGAGGTTGATTTCTACTTTTAGGCTTTCCCAACTCTGTAGTCTGAGTGATGAAAGAGTTCTCTCTGCACCTTTGGTGAAGTATATTGAAGTAAATGGTCCAGTATTTGCCACTATGTAAAGCAAAATAAAGCTATGGATATTATACTTAATATCACTTTAAGAAAAATGAATTCTGCAAAGAGGTATGAGAAAATAAATAATAAAATGAACACTTATGCACCCACCACCCAACTTAAAAGAGAAAACTCACACTGTTGAGCCTTCTTGGTTGGGTCTGCCCTTCCCTTTTGTCCCCCACTCCCATCTCCACCCCAGATGTTAAAGTAACAGTAGAACCAGCTTGTGTCTACATGCAAAAATGTAAAAGATCTTAGAACAATGTTAAGAATTTACTAAGCTCTGATTTTGTACTGAACCATATAATTAAAATGATCGAAATAGAAAGAATTAGATTTATGAAAGAATTTGAAGTCTTTGACTTCAAAGTAATCAAGAGAAGAAGGAAGAGGGAGGGAGGGAAAGAGAGATAGACATCAATGTGAGTGAAATATCCATCGATCATCTTCTGCTCACACTCCAACTAGGGATCAAACCTGCAACCTAAGTATGTCCCCTGACTGGGAATCAAACCCACAACCTTTCAGTATATAGGATGACTCTCTAGACAACTGAACCATACAAACCAGGGCCACAAATTTCAGTTTTTGAATACAAATAAACTATAAGTGAGTATAGTTTATTTGAGTAGTTTGTACATATATTTAATTTTAAAAAGTGAGGCAAATTTATAATCTCAATATCTTTAATTTTACATAGTAGCCATAATTAAGGTACATATAATAATCTTCATCAGGATTTGTGAATATAGCAGTCATATGACTAAGGTACACTTATAATTCTAGGAAGGTACATATTATTATAATGATATTGAAATCATCACCTACCAATTTTAGCACACTCATCATCTAAAGAGCATGGAACATGCCATACATGAAATTAATTACAGAGTTTTGCAGAAATCTAAAAATGCAGAAAAATGAGGTGTTTTTAAATTACTAATTAGCTAGATGTCATACATAGTTAAGGAACTCATTCTTACTTTGATTCATAGACTTTGTTTTTCAGCTCATTGGAAAATTTCACTTAGAGGTCCTAGTGCATAAACAATATACACTGTGATAAATATTTATTGGTATTTGGCTTTTGCATAGTCTTAATACATTGGATGTTTTTTACAAAAATGCCTATAAATAGCTATAACTGAATACTATTACTGGTACTTTTGCAGATTTTCCAAGTATAGATGGAAAAAAAAAAAAGTCCAAATATTTGCATAATTAAGATAATGATGCTTATTTGTACCTGTAGGAGATAACAAATACAATTGCTTTATAACCCAAGTAACTTGTCTTTCTAAATTTGTGTGGTGTTGAGAATGATTAAACAGTTAAAATGATTAAACAGTTAAACAGTTAGAAGTTTGGCATTCTGAAAAAAATCCAAAGATCTTTGAGATTCTCCAAATCTACAAATAACACTCCATCGCCTAATGTCTTCCATGAGATGTTGCAAAGTATAATGAAAATGATGTATCCAATTCAGACCTTAATGATTAAATAAATATAAAATTAAATATATGTACAAGCTACTCAAATAAATTTAGCCTGTAGTAACTCTATCTCCAGCCCTAGTCAGGGCACATGCAAGAGGCAACCAATCGATGTGTCTCTGTCTGTCTCTCCCTCTTTCTTCTACACTCTTCAAAAAACTATGGAAAAATATCCTTGGGTGAGGATTAATAAAAAATAAAATAAGTAAGCCTGTAGTACTTCCAAAAACATTTTCATGAATCTCTTTTCTTTTTCTTAAAAAAAAATTTATTTCAATTATAATTGACATACAATGTTATATTAATTTCAGGTGTATAGCATAGTGATTGTATATTTATATAACTTACAAACTCATTTTCCAATATGTCTAGTATCCATTTGGCACCATACATCCTATCTAATAAAAGAGTAATATGCAAATTAACCATCACCCCCACCACACCCACAAGTCACGCCCACAAGCCAATCAGGAGTGAATATGCAAATAAACCCAACCAAGATGGCTATCACCACAGAGAGCAGGAGGGAGGCTTGGGTTTCCCCGGCAATGGAGGAAGCCAAGCTTTCCGCCTGCCCTTGCAGAAGTCTCCACTCAAGGCTACAAAGTTTCAATGATAGAAGATACATAAATGCAAATAGAAATGGCGGCAGCCACAGAGCTGGAAAGAGCAGGAGGCTAAGGTTTAGAAGAAGCCAAGCTTTCCGCACACACTGGCCGGCCCAGGCCTTCGCTTAAGGCTACAGAGTTTCAATTATAAAAGATACATAAACCCCAACAGAAATGGCTGCCACCATGGAGCAAGCAGAAGGCTTGGCTGCGCTCCAGGCTACAAAGTTTCAGTTGTAGAAGAAAAATAAACCCCAGATGCCAGGGCCTTGCTTGGGTCACCAGGGGGTGTAGCTGGCCTGCAAACCACCACAGGCCCCTTGCTCAAGCTGCCCCGCACCTCAAGGGAACCCCATCCTCATCTGGAACACCCTTCAGGGCAAATCAGCTGACCCCCACCCCTGCACCAGGCCTCTATCCTATCTAATAAAAGAGTAATATGCAGATTGACCAGCACTCCAACACACTATGGCTGCCCCATGTGTTAGGGGTAACCAGTCCAGCAGGGGAGGGAAGTTGGGGGCAACCGGGCCTGCAGGGAAGGACAGTTGAGGAAGATCCAGGCCTGCAGGGGAGAGCAGCTGTGGGGGACCAGGCCTGCAGGGGAGGGCAGTTAGGGGAAATCAGGCAGGCAGGGGAGCAGTTAGGTATTTATCAGGCTGTCAGTGGAGTGGTTAGGGGGTGCTCAGGCTGGCAGGCAGAAGCGGTTAGGGGGAATCAAGATGGCAAGCAGGCTAGCAGTTGGGAGCCAGCAGTCCTGGATTGTGAGAAGGATGTCTGTCTGCCCAGACATCCCTTGAGGGGTCCCAGATTGGAGAGGGTGCAGGCTGGGCTGAGGGACACACACACACACACACACACACACACACACACACACACCCTGTGCACGAATTTCGTGCACCAGGCCTCTAGTAGTTAATATAATCCTGAAGGCCTTCCTTTTTCATACGTTTGCCTCATTTGTAAAGGGGGCCTATTTTGTAACTTTTGTTCATAACCTGAACCCTGTGCTAATAATTGAGGTGACCTGTACAAATTTTAAGACATAGAGATAACTCACTGCACTTAAACTTTTATAATCTTACCTGTAAGTTGACATTTTTTGCTACCCTTATGTTCTCCCACTGTTTGCTTAAACATCTCCCTTTCCCCTGATTGATACAGCAAATTCTTTTGTACATGAACTTTTCTTGGCACTTGAATTTTAGGATCCAGTCAGATTCATTTGAAACTTTGATTCAAAGATTCTGAATTGGGAAAACCAGAACATTAGAAGCATATCTGTGTTTCTTTAAGGGTAGAAAGTGAACTAATCCATTTCCTTCTACATTCAGAAAAAAATGACGAGTGCTCATTTGAAGTTTTAGAAAGCAAGCGTTAGAGCAGCATCTGACTGTATAAACTTCGGATTCTCTGCCTTTAAGTCAGAATTTGCTGAGAGATCTAATAATTTCTCTTTTAATTTGCTCACCAATTTGGACTCATTTGCTAGGTAACCAATCACAGATTCTTGGAGAAGTGAAGAGTTTTCTGCTTAGTTTTAATAACAAGATTAAACTTGGACCACGGGAAGACAAGCTCCCTGCCATTTTTTGGATTATCTTTAAAGCCAAGTTCTGTAAGAGCAAAGTTTCACAAGGTCTTTCTAAATGGTTTCATTTTGTTTTTATCACAGGCTTTAACAAAATAAATAAATAATAAATAAATAAATAAATAATAAATTAAAAAAGATTGATTTGAGAGAGAGAAACATCAGTTTGTTGTCCCACTTATTTATGCATTCCTTGGTTAATTCTTGTATGTGCCCTGATCAGGGATCGATCTAGCAACCTTGGTGTATCAGGATGATGCTCCAACCAACTGAGCTCCCGAGCCAGGGCTATCACGTATGTATCAAATGAGGAGTTCTTACTGTCGTTTTTCAAATAGCCTCTTTGTGCTTAGTTGCATATTGACGTGTTTCCTTTACATTGGCTATAACTCTAATTTGAGCATCTTGCAAAAGAGGCAACAACTTGGAACTCACATAATAGCTGGTAGGGATTGTAAATGACTTTCAGGTTACTGAGGCATATGTGTGCTGTGGGCATAAATATGTGGAAATAATCTGAAAATACAACAAGAGGGGAGAGAATTAGTGGCCAATAGAGTCTTTTTCTAAGAGGGCTATAACCAAAGTCCTTCTCAAAACCTTTAAGTATCTGGACGTGTCACAGTCTGAGTTGTATAAAGCATGATCAGCTGTTGTGAAGAGAGGTCTAGAAATGGCCATTCAGCCAGTATTTTTTAGGTCTCTACTATGTGTCAGAAATTGTGCTAAGTGGGCCACATCTATAAGGGGAGGCTTAGAAAGTCAATGACATTGCTCGGTTGGTGTGCCTCAGTGGTCGAGTGTTGACCTATGTATGAAGCAAGAGGTCATCAGTTGGATTCCTTGTCAGGGCACATGCCTGGGTTGCAGACCCAGATCCCCCCAGTGGGGGGCATTCTGGAAGTAGCCAATTGATGTTTCTCTCTCATTGATGTTTATCTCTATTGTTCTTCCTTTCTCTCTCAAATCAATAAAAAATGTTATAGGAAAAAAGACCTTAGCCATTTGGCTCAGTGGATAGAACAATGGCCTGTGGACTGAAAGGTCCTGGGTTCGATTCCTGTCAAGGGTACATGCCGAATTGCAGGCTCAGTCTCCGATGTGGAGGGGGTAGTGCAATGATTCTCTCTCATCATTGTTGTTTCTCTCTCTCTCTCTGGAATCAATAAAAATATATACCTTAAAAAAAAAAAAAACAAAGACATTAATAAGTAAACAGTTCCGTTATTATGGTGTTAAGTGTTTTGAGGGAGATTAATAGGGTGCCTTGGGAGAAGTGGTCTGAAAAGGCTTTAGAGAAAGGCCTGAAGGGTAATTGGGGCTCTTGACCACTTTTGTGTCGTGCATCCCTTTGGATGTCTACTGAGGCCTGTAATGTTCCCCTCAGAATACACAACATACAAAGAATTATACTGGGAATCTATTATTGAATGCCTATTAAAATATTGGGGGGGGGAAGGATGTTTGATTAGTAATATAGGTGTATCTTTATGAATACATTAATGGCGGTCTAAAAACTGTAATTTCAAATAGTGATAAGTGTAACCAATAAATCAAGATTTCTGCTGCAACAATTAGTGAGATATGAAAATATCATTGTTTCTGTTGGTGGTGAATTCCTAAATTTCTATTAGTGGTGAATGCCACCATTCATAATTGAAGGAAATGCTAAATTTCATTTAGAAGTTAGTGAAGATAAAGGTGAAACTTTCCCCACATCCAAGTTACAAGGCCCTCTCAATTTTACCCACAAACTCCAGGTTTACTGCTGGATTAGAAAGAGCCAGCAGGTGAGTGGAGAGTAGGGTAAAGGTCTTAAAGGACAAGGAACCATGACTGAGGCAGCTCCAAAATTTTAGAGTAAATGTACCCGCTAAGTGTGAAATAAGGAAGACAATAGCTAACAGATGAAACTGGAAAAACATTTAAGAGACAGTTGGGATAGTATTAACACTGAAACATGAGAGATGATATTAAGGAATTATTGGAGTTTTTAGGTATGATTAGAATTGCGGTTAAATTAAAAGTGTATCTTAGAAATATATAGATATGTATACTTGAATTAGATGTCTCAGATTTGCTTTTAAATTACTGAAGATAAATATGAAAATAATGAAACAAGATTGACTGTTTTGATAATTGTTGAAACTGGATGGTGGGTAGATGGAGGTTCATTAAGCCATTTTCTCTGCATTTACATATGCTTGAAATTATCCATAATAGAAAGTTTAATAACGTAGTAGATAAAGATTAGCATTCTGTAAAGACTCAATATTTGGTTGGGCTGAGGAGTTAGGAAGAAGCACTCAAGGTTAAGGTAAATGGTATGTAATTTCAGAGGATTATGATTCTAAAAACATATATAACATGGTAGAGAATGGTACTGTATACAGTTAATATACAGCCTAATCTTTTCTAAAAATATATTTTTATTGATCTCAGAGAGGATTGGACAGGGAGAGAAAAATAGAACATCAGTGATGAGAGACAATCGTTGATCTGCAGCCTTCTGCACACCCAACACTTGGGATCAAGCCTGCAACCTAGGCATATGCCCTGACTAGTAATTGAACCATGATCTCCTGGTACATGTGTCGACGCTCAACTACTGAGCCACTGCTGGGCTGCAGCCTAATCCTAATGACTAACTGCAACTAAACTAAGTCCTCAGAAGGCTTAGGTTAAGCTTCAGAATTGTTGCCCTAGCTAAATAACCCTGTTGATTAGAGCAGTAGTTGGCAAACTATGGCTCGCAAGCCAAATGCGGCTCTTTGGCCCCTTGAGTGTGGCTCTTCCACAAAATACCATGGCCTGGGCAAGTCTATTTTGAAGAAGTGGCTATAGAGAAGTTTAAGTTTAAAAAATGTGGCTCTCAAAAGAAATTTCAATCGTCATACTGTTGATATTTCGCTCTGTTGACTGATGCGTTTGCCGACCACTGGGTTAGAACATCATCTGATACACCAAGATTGTGTGTTGGATTCCAGTCAGGGCATATGCAAGTAACACCCAATAAATGCATAAATAAGTGGAACAACAAATCAATGTTTTTCTTTCTCTCAAGTCCATCAATAAAGTTGGTTTGGCTCAGTGGATATAGTGTCAGCCTGCAGACTGAAGGGTCCTGGGTTCAATTCCAGTCAAGAGCATATGCTTGAGTTGTAGGCTCCATCCCCAGTAGGGGGTGTGCAGGAGGCAGCCAACCAAGATCCTCATCATTGATGTTTATCTCTCTCTCCCCCCTCTGAAATCAATAAAAATATATATATTTTTTTAATTTTAAATTGTTTATCCAAGAGAATACTTCTATCTCCCAGATCCAAGAAAAGGACATTGGGGGAGGGGAAGTTTCCAGGATTTTCTACATCCAAAATCAATATTTCTGTAATAATTGTGACCCACGAACCACTTGTACTAACATCACCTGGGTTTTTGCTAAAAATGCAGAATTCTGGCTTTACTTCAGACTCACTGAATGAGAATTCTAGGGGAAAGGGCCCAGGTTTCTATACTTCAGTAATCCTCCAGATGAATCTTGGCACATGTAAAGTTTGAAAACTGGAACTACATAAAGATGACAGTAGCTGCCTCTTAATGAACAGTTTTTCATATGCTAGGTACCATGCTGACCCTTTACAGCTGTAGCACCTTTAGGAGGTGGATGATGAGGTGATCTCACTTTAGAAAAATTCAGTTACTTGCTGAAAGTCAGTCAGGCAAAGTGGGACTTCAAACCAAATTCTGATCCTAAAGCCTATGCTCTTAGCCTCTAGTCCAATGTCTCCCATTAGACCGTCTCTTTTCTCTGAGCCTTTGCCCGCCCAAAGGCTTCTGTGGGAATTGGCTTCTCACCTGTCCTTTATGAAGTAGATGTGTCCTGCAGAAGATAGGAATATTTCAGTCACTAGCAGGAACAGTTCCTGTTGTAAGTTAATATTTAGTGTCTGGTCCATGCATTAGGCTTCTTTTAAGTTGTGGACTGGTCCCAGAGTACTTGAAACTTAATACTTGGTATAAAGTAACTGGAATTTTTTCTGCAACTATTACATATTTTCCTGTGATTCTAAACCTTTTTTTTTACTCCAGTATTCCTCTAAGAGATTGAACACATTCCTGTAAGTGACAGGGATCTGCTGTGACATTGCTAGTAGCCAGAGCACAAGGTTAAGGGCCCCTGCAGTTCTGAAAGGCTTCTCCTAAGAGACCCTTAGTCAGTGTCCCAGGGACCGGGAGAACCCGTGGGGCTAGAAGCAAAGTGTAGGCGTAGACTCCACAGGAATCATGCCCTGTGCTGCTTACCTCCTTTCATTAGTACCTACAAGTAGGTGTGAACTGATCTTCAACCTCTCTTGTACAATTCTGAACCCAAAAGCGTTATAAAACAAGATTTTTTTTTCTTCAAGTTTGCAGCAATTTTTTGGGGGGAGGGAGGGGGCAGCAAACCTTGAACTGAGACTATTTATGCTCCTTACCATACTTGTTGATGCAGAAATATTAATACTTGTTTACAGAGTGATACTCAGACTTCACTGGGGGTGTTATAAAGTATGTGTGGCATGTGCCAGGTTGTCTTTCAAAATTTTCTAAAACATTTTGTGTTTGTGAGGCCCCAAGAATTTAGATGAGAAAGTTGAAATTGTGAGAGCTGATTTCTCAACACATTGCTCCCAAGTTATGTGACCAGATTTGAAAAAAGGCCATGCGTGTTCTTCCAGCTCTGCTACACTGCTGTTTAACGAGCTCATTGAGGTCATTTATCTTGTTGTTTGAAAAGCCTGTTAGCTTTGCAAATACTTGTATCCTGTATAATAAAAGCCTAATATGTAAATCAACCTAACAGCAGAAGACTGGTTGCTATGACACTCAACTGACCACCAGGGGGCAGATGCTAACATAGGAGCTGCCTCCTGGTGGTCAGTGCGCTCCCATAGGGGAGCACTGCTTAGCCAGAAGCTGGGCTCATGGCTGACAACCGCAGCGGCAGTGGCCGGAGCCTCTCCTGCCTCCGCTGCAGGCGGGAGGTAAGGAGCGAGGGGTACCAGACTCCAAGAGCCCCCAACTGTGACAGGGATGTCTGACTGCTGGGCCGAGGGAGTTCCCCACTCCCCTCCTACCCGCAGTGCACAATCTCATGTACCAAGCCTATAAAAAGCCTCAAGAAATGTGTTTTTAAAGTAATATATTTTGTCTGTTGCCATTTGATCATTGTAATGCTCCAGACTTACCTTTTTTTATAGAAGTCCTATAAATATTTCATTTGGAATTTTACTGTTTCTGTGTCTTCTGGTGGAGTCAAGTAGGAAATTAAATAACTGAATGCCAAGGCATTAGATTATGTTTATTGCCCTTATCCTTGCCATTTAGAAAGCAATGTAGCAACACCAAAATAAGTAATTTTTCATGAATAAGGATTATGTTGATAAAAATATCAGAATTAAGAATAATAAGTCTTTGAATAATGAGCTAAAATATCTCTTTTGGGTTAAATTAATGTTATCACCATACCCCCTCCAGTTTTGTTTTACTTAGATAAAAAGAAAATTATTTTTTCCCAAGTGAAAATCACCTGAAATCCTCCACTTTAGGCTTTCTTAGTTCTACAAAACATGAAACTTTTCCTTAAGCATGATCACGTTTTCTGTGCCTTTTCTTTCTCTGTGAGGTCATTTTTTCTCATGAGATTTTTCCTACTGAGTGTGAATTTTGCATGTTGTGTGCTTTTAAGGCTTGACTGTCCTTAGTGATACACAGGAGGTTAGTAAGCACTAGGGGAACTGAGTATGTAGAACATGGCCTGGACTCACCTCCTCTGAAGACAGGTAGCTTAATTGGGACTTAAAGTTCCTCTTTTCATAAAATAAACCTGTGTTATTGTGGTGTAATAGAAATTATATTGCCTGGCTGATGTGTCCTATGAACCAGGAGGTCACAGTTTGATTCCTGATCGGTTCATATGCCCAAGTTGCAGGCTTGATCCCCATTAGGGGGCAGTCAGTCAATGATTTTCTCTTATCATTGATGTTTCTCTCCCTTCCTCTCTGAGATAAATAAAAAATAAATATTTTAAAGAAATTATATATTTGTCCCAGTTCCTGGCACAGATCTAGTAAAACCCTTGAAATCTCCTGACTGATAGAATTGGGACTGATTGCCAGAGAAAGGCTAGAACTCTCAGCCCAGTTCCAGCTTTTGGGGAGGGGATAAGGATGGAGATTGCATTCAGGCAACAATGGTGACATGGTGATGATCTAATCAGTCATATCTCTAATGAGGCTTTGATGAAACTCTGAAAACAGGTTCTAGGAGGGTGGGTTGTGTGTTTGGAGAGGGTGTGGACACTGTGCCCTGCCCCAGCCTCACAGTTTGCTCTGTCATCTCTTCTTTTTAGCTGTTCCTGAGTTGATTCCTTTATGAATAAACCAGTAAATGCACATGAAGTGCTTTCTTGAGTTCTGTGAATTGTTGTAGCAAATTATTGAACATAAGGGGAGGTCGTGGGAAACCTCCCAATTACAGCTGGTTGGCCGGAAGTACAGGTCCTGATCTGAAGTGCGGGCAGTTTTGTGAGACTGAGCCCTCGTGACCTGTAGGGTCACTAACTCAGAGAGTTTGTGTCAGAATTGCATTGCAGGACCCCCTCATGTGTTCACTGTGTGACTGGGTGCATCCACCTTCTCTTCTAGTACTTGACCAAGCAGGTGGAGCTCCTGCGGCAGATGAATGAGCAGCATGCGAAAGTTTATGAGCAGCTAGATGTCACGGCAAGGGAGCTGGAAGAAACAAATCAAAAGCTTGTTGCTGACAGCAAGGCCTCACAACAGAAAATTCTGAGGTAAACTTTCTAAAATTCATTGAGGAAGCCCAGGGTGAGGGAGTCATCCTATCTAATAAGAGTAATATTCAAATTGACCATAACTCTGCTATACCCACAAGCCATGCCTACCAGCCAATCAGGAGCAAGTATACAAATTAACCCAACCAGGATGGCTGCAACCACAGAGAGAGCAGGAGGCTTGGGTTTCCCTGGCAATGGAGGAAGCCAACCTTTCCGTCTGCCCTGGCTGGCCCAGGCCTCTGCTTAAGGCTACAAAGTTTCAATTATAGAAGACAAATAAATCCCAACAAAAATGGCCGTGGCCACAGAGCAAGCAGGAGGCTTGGCTCCACTCAAGGCTACAAAGTTTTTTTTTGTTGTTTTTGTTTTTTTTTTTAAATATATTTTATTGATTTTTTACAGAGAGGAAGGAAGAGTGATAGATAGAAATGTCGATGAGAGAGAAACATCGACCAGCTGCCTCTTGCACACCCCCTACCGAAGATGTGCCCGCAGCCAAGGTACATGCCCTTGACCAGAATAGAACCCGGGACCCTTCAGTCCTCAGGCCGACACTCTATCCACTGAGCTAAACCGGTTTCGGCAAGGCTACAAAGTTTTAATTATAGAAGATAAATCCCAGATACCAGGGCCTCCTCTTGAGTTGCCAGGGGGCATAGCTGGCCTGCAAACCACCACAGACCCCTCACCCAGGCCACTCCATGCCCCAAGGGAACCCCACCCTGACCCAGGACAACCTTCAGGGCAAACCAGCTGGCCTCCACCCATACACCAGACCTCTATCTTATCTAATAAAAGAGTAATATGCAAATCAACCATCACTCCAACACAAGATGGTTGCCTCTATATGGCCAAAGATGACTGCACCCATGTGGAAACAAGATGGCCACCACAAGATGCTAGCAGGGGAGGGCAGTTGGAGGGACCAGGTCTTCAAGGGAGGGCAGTTGTGGGTGATTAGGCCAGCAGGGGAGGGCAGTTGGGAGGGACCAACTGCAAGAGAGGGAAGTTGGGAGTGATCAAGCCTGCCGGGAAGGGCAGTTAGTGGCGGCCAGGCCTTCAAAGGAGGTCAGTTAGGGGTGACCAGGCTGGCAGGGGAGCAGTTAGGCATTAATCAGGCTGGCAGGGGAGTGGTTAGGGGTGATCAGGCTGGCAGGCAGAATCGATTAGGGGCAATTAGGAAGACATGCAGGTGAACATTTGAGAACCAGCAGTCCTGGATTGTGAGAAGGATGTCTGACTGTCTGTTTAGGCCCAATCCAGGTAGGATCGGGCTTAAACAGGCAGTTGGATATCCCTCGAGGAGTCCCAGATTGGAGAGGGTGCAGGCTGGGCTGAGGGACACACACACACCCATGCATGAATTTCATGTACAAGGCCTCTAGTTTAGTATAAACTGGAAAAGAGCACGATTGTCATGGGTTTGGGTTAGTATGGGGTAAGGTTTAATTCTTTATGAGGAATAGAGATTAGAGAGCATTCCCTTCTAATTAAGAAAGCCCAGTTTGAGAGACTGGCAGCTAATCTCTCCTCACTGCTGTGCCCTCAATTTCATGTGATAAGCAGCAATGGTTCTGTCTGTCCCTCACAGTCTGACGGAAACAATCGAATGCCTGCAAGCCAACATCGATCACCTCCAGAGCCAAGTGGAGGAGCTGAAGTCATCTGGCCAAGGGAGAAGGAGCCAGGGGAAGCATGGCCAAAAGTCGGCCCCCAGCTTCGCGGGCCTGAAAGAGCTGTATGACCTACGCCAGTAAGAGCCGGCCCTCCACAGCGCATATGGCGAGCATCTCAACACAGATGCCGTCTGCATTCCTGTAGATTCAACATATATTTAAGAAACATCCCGTGGCTTTTAGACCACCAGTGGTTTGAACAAAACCACTAATTGCAAATTATAGAGTTCTTGGGTATTAGCAATTTCATGGAAATTCATTTTCTAAAGTCTTGGGAGCATTATTTCCGTGCTATTAATGTGTTAAATCTTAGTTTAAAATAAAATGCAGTACTTCTGATAGACTACAAATTTGGGGGTTATATTTTACATTAGAGTAAAGGAGAAAATTGAACCTTTAGTAAAACAGAAATCCCAGTGTCTAAAGAAATGCCTTTATAATTTAGTTATAAGATTGAATTTTTCCTTAAAACTATTTACTGAGCACCTGCTGTGTCAGGGGCTACTAGGCATGAAGAGTGGAAGTAAAATAGACACAGTTCCTGCCCTCTTTAAGGAGCTTTCCATTCCACAAAGGCAGATGAACAAGTCTTCACACAGATGAATACAGTTACAAGTTGCCAAGGATCCTGAACAGGGAGAGAGGCCAGCTCTGTGTTTGGTGGTTCTCACCCTTGGCTTGGTTCATCAGATGACCTGCTGAGTTTTTCCGACTGCAATACAAGTGATTCCCTCGGGTGTGGGTAAAAGCTGCCAGGTGATTCTGATGTACACTCCTGGTTAAAAACCACTGCAGCAGTGGCTGCATATTATGAACCACACGGAGAACTTGGGGAAAAAGCCAAGTCCGGGCAGCAGACCATTTAGGTCAGAATCGGGGGGTAGGACCCAGGCATCAATAATTTTTTTTTAATATATATTTTATTGATTTTACACAGAGAGGAACTGAGAGGGACAGAGAGTTAGAAACGTCGATGAGAGAGAAACATCGACCAGCTGCCTCTTGCACACCCCCCATTGGGAATGTGCTCGCAACCAAGGTACATGTCCTTGACTGAAATCAAGCCCGGGACCTTTCAGTCGGCAGGCCGACACTCTATCCACTGAGCCAAACCGGTCCTGGCAACGGCATCAATAATTTTTAAGACTACCCCAGAGAGTCGAATCTTTCCAAGGCCAAGAAACACTGGCCATTCTGGTTCCCTTGAAAGCTAATAGACTACTGGTCTTTGGGAATGGGTGTTCTGGACACTTTTCATGTTTAAAAAGTTAGTCTCAAAAATTATATTTTCAAATATGTTTTATTTGCCCACTTCATACAATTTCTTTTTAGCCACTGCTCTAATGAGGAATGGGCAAAAATTCAGTCCCTGCATTCTGATAGACTACAAATTTTGGGGTTATATTTTACATTAGAGTGAAGAAAAATATTGAAACTTCAGTAAAACAGAAATCCCAGTGAAGTTTTTGTGCCTAAAGAAATGTCTTAACAAAATATTTAGCTGAAAAAAGTCATTACACTTCCTCTCACCATTCTCAGTCAACTTGGTTAATATATTCTCTCCATATTTTCCCTAGACACTTTGTGTATGACCATGTGTTTGCAGAAAAGATCACTTCCTTGCCAAGTCAGCCAAGCCCCGACGAAGAAGAAAACAAGCATTTGAAGAAGGCAGTGAGGACGCTGCAGGCACAGCTGAGCCTGGAGCGGCAGAGGCGCGTGGCCTTGGAGGAGGAGTACGGGCTTGTGCTGAAGGAGAACAATGAGCTGGAGCAGCAGCTGGGGGCCACCGATGCCTACCGGGCCCGGGCGCTGGAGCTGGAGGCGGAGGTGACTGAAATGCGGCAGGTGCTGCAGTCAGAGCGTCCCTTCATGAATGGGGTTGAAAAGCTGGTGCCCGACTCCCTACTTGTCCCTTTCAAAGAGCCTGGCCAGAGCCTGCTGGAGGAGATGCTGATGACGGTGCCCGAGGCCCAGCGGAGGCCCCTCAAGCGCAGCAGCAGTGAGACAGTGCTCAGTAGCTTGGCCGGGGGCGACATCGTGAAGGGCCATGAGGAGACCTGCATCCGGAGGGCCAAAGCTGTGAAGCAGAGGGGCGTGTCCCTGCTGCAGGAAGTGGACACACAGTACAGCGCCCTGAAGGCCAAGTACGAGGAGCTGCTGAAGAAGTGCCAGCAGCAGGAGGGGGACTTGCTGTCCCACAAGGCTGTGCAGACTGCCAGGGCTCCAGCCAGGGACCCAGCTGCCAGGGACCCACTCGCCACTGGTGCCTCCGAGCCTGCTGGCTCCCCCACCAGCACACCACCTCCTGAATACAAAGCGCTCTTTAAGGAGATCTTCAGCTGCATCCAGAAGACGAAGCAGGAGATTGATGAGCAGAGAATGAAATATCGTTCTCTCCCCTCCCCTTAATGGGCCCTCCAGCTCCCCTGCTCATTTCCTATCGCCCATCAACCCTCTCCCACTCAGACATGTGTTGGTAGACCCCAAAGCCTGAAGCTGCTCACTACTTTGCTTACTCAGCAAGTGTGTATATACAGTAAGGAAAGAGGATGGCTCCTGATATCAGTTTCCTAACCCTGTTCCCTTTAAACCCTTCAGTAAGTCCCTCCCATGACAAACTGGCCTCTGGCTGGCGCTGACTAGGCTGCCATTCTTGAGAAGCCCTAGAAACAGTGGGGGCAGAGCTGTGCTCCTGGAAAGGTAGGCCTGGAGCTTCCATAGGATGTACTGATAGACACCATGCCTGCTACACTGGGAAAGGGCCGTGGAAACTAAGCTAAGGTGGTCTCTGCTGCCTCCTGGCTTGGCTTCTCAAAAATGTGGAAGTCAGCCACCAACCTGAACTGTTTCCAAGCACTGTTGGATACTGTGAGTTCATGAAGACCATTCAGGAGAAAGTAGGGGTCTTTCCAAAGAAACAGTATTAACAAGCCCTCCACACCTTTGGGTTTTCTTTGCTACCAGTCGAACTGTGACAGGTAAGCCTACCAGATCTAAAGCACTGAGCACCCTGCAGAAAGGCGAGCTCTGCTTGACCCGTTTGCCTGTCAGCCTGCGCTCCAAAGGCCTCCACCCCATGTCCAGGTGTGTTCATGGGAGCACAGTGTTAGAGTAGCCGAGCACACACCTCTTTCCTTCCTAAATTCCAACAAAGGGGACACACCCCTCCTGTGCCGTCTGAGCTGCTGACCTGCTCAATGCCTGTGGTCCTGTCATTGGTTGGGCTTGGCTGCAGGAACCCCGTCTGCTGCTTTACTGAACAGTGTTGACATCATTGTAACTGTGGAAATGGATGACTCCTCGCACTTGCATACTTTAATTTAAAACTATTTAAGGGAACTAAGGTTCTAGTAATTGTATATATTTTTCTAAAAACCAAATAAAATACCTATGAAAATGAACAAATGGGTCTATTGCTTATTAATTTAAGCTTAAGCCATTTCACTGTTGTAACCAACTGTTCACTCTTTTTTTCTTCCAACAAACACCATTAGGAAATTTGATAATTTTTTAAATTATTTTTAGACAGGAAGAGAGAGAGAGAGAGAAACATCTGTGAGTTGACTTCCTACGCATCCCCTACTAGGCATGTGCCCTGGCTGGGAATCAAGCCAGCAACCCCTTGGTGCATGGGCCAATGCCCAACCAACTGAACCACTCAGATCAAGGCTTGATAGTGATTCTCCTCCACACCCCATTTCCTTTACACAAGTCCTTGGGATTATGTAATAACATCAGTTCTGCTCAGACTGACAAGTGTTGGTTAAAATTACTATATGATTAAAACACATTTTCACATTATATACTCTCTAATTTTTCACTATTTTAGGAGTATCAGACTGGGTACTGAATTAATAGCACTTGTCCAGTTGATTCTCAAAACATTTTCTCAATTCATTTATGGGAAAGAAACATAATATTCAAACTTTAAATGAGCATTGACTTCATAAATTTTGCTTTTGAATTATTTGAGTTTAAAGAGCTTGTAAACTTACTTATCTTGTCTTCCCTGATCTTCTAACCCATCCCCACCCCAGAACCAACTATACAAGTTAGGTTTTTTGTGTAGACTTCCAAAATACTCTATGTATATATCCTATCTAATAAAAGGATAATATGTAAATTAACCATCACTCTGTCACAAAGTCCTCAGGGTCGGGACTACCCTCTGAGAGCGGGTAGTGTGAGCAGCCTGATGGAATGCTTACTTTGTCCACCCCAGCTGCAGAGGGCCTCTGGGCAGCGGGCACGGAGCAGCCGGGTGGGGCGGTGGGGAACACGAGTCATTGCCTGGTGACAAGGCACGTGTTCTGTGCCTAGCCGAAGATGGGCCTCTGGCCAGGCTGGGGCACAGATACACTTCATTTCCGTTAGTGTAGCCTTCGTTTCTGATTGGGCCTTTTTATGTCTTTGAAATTCTCACTAAGGTATTTAAAAGTCTCAGTCCCTTGAAGCTCTCCCTGCGAGAGCCTCTGGGCAGTGGAGCGGCCAAGCCCCACAGAGAGCTACTGGCGTACGATTCCTGTGCAGGGCTACTCGCATGTTTGACCCATATTCTTAAACAAGTATACCATAAGCACTCTTCTGCATCTTCCATTTTTACTGAACCATGAATCTTTGAAATCATCTATCTGACTACATGGTCTAGGAGCATGTGAATATTGAGCAGGCGATCTGTTCATGCTTTTGTGCCTGACGAACGTCATCTGTCCCTCACTCTTGATTGAAAGAGCTTAGGCTTACTGACTACA
The DNA here is from genome assembly GCF_014108245.1 of Pipistrellus kuhlii. Lineage (NCBI taxonomy): Eukaryota > Metazoa > Chordata > Mammalia > Chiroptera > Vespertilionidae > Pipistrellus > Pipistrellus kuhlii. The sequence continues at coordinate 2,834,957 of NW_023425531.1, forward strand.
TTATTATTATTATTTTTAATATATATTTTTTTCCATTGATTTCAGAGAGGAAGAGAGAGAGGAACATCAATGATGAGAGAGAATCATTGATTGGCTGCCCCCTGACTGAAATCAAACCCAGAATCCTTCAGTCCACAGGCCGATGCTCTGTCCACTGAGCCAAACCAGCTAGGGCTGTGGTAGCTGTATAGTATTCCAGTTAATGGATACATATGTCTGTAAATATATGTGTGTGTACATATATATGTATAAGTTAATTTAAATGCTACCTCCTGCCCACCCCCTCATTGGGAATCAAGCCCACAACCCCGGGCATGTGCCCCAACCAGGAATTGAACTGATGACCTTTCAGAGCATGGGGTGATGGCCAATGGAACCACACTAGCCAGGGTTTTGCCCATTTTTGAATCAGGTGGTTTCTTATTGAATTTTAGTTCTCCATATAGTCTGGTATTAACTCCTCATCAGACAATATGATTGATAAATGTTTTCCTCCATTCTGTGGCTTGCCATTTTACTCTGTTCATAGTGTCTTTTTAATGCATAAACTTTTATAAAATTTTAAGAGTTTCATTGTTTTGGGTCTTAATTGAGGTCCTGATCCATTTTGAGTTAATTTTTTAATATGTTAGGTAAAGGTCCAACTTTATTCTTTAGCATGTTGATATCCAGTTTTCCCAGCACCATTTATTTCTGCAAAAACCATCATTTGGATTTTGATAGTGATTGTGTTGAGTCTGTAAATCTCCTTAGGTAATATTGACATTTTAGCAATATTAAGTCTTCCAGTTCATTAACATGAGTTGTATTTTCATTTATGTCTTCAATTTCAGCAATTTTTCTGTTTGTTTGTGTGTTTTTTTTAAATATTTTAAGGTTGTAAATTATCTTTTTTTTTGTTGATTTATTAAATCAATTGGGGAGTCGTTGGTCAACATGAACATATAGGTTTCATGTGTGGGTTTCTATGTTACAAAATCTGCATATTGCACCATTTGTCCACCATTCAAATCTGTCATCTCATATTAGGACCTCCTCCTACCTCCTTCCTCTGGCACCACCACTCTGCTCTTTATGCTCATAAGCTTCAGTTTTATATCCCACATATAATGAAATCATGGTTCTTAGCTTTTTCTGTCAGAATTATTTCACTTAGCATAATGTTCTCAAGACACATCCATATGTAGTAAATGGTGCTATTTCATCCTTTCTTATGACTGGGTAGTATTCCACTGTGTATATGTACCACATCTTTATCCAGTCTTTTATCATTTTGGTTGTTTCCATGTCTTGGCCTCCATGAATAATGCTGCAGTGAACATAGGGGTGCATATACCTTTGCGACTACATGATTTCAAGTTTTTCAAGTATAATATATACCCAGGAGTGGGGTTACTGGGTCATATGGTAGCTCTATTCTTAATTTTTCAAGGAATCACCAGACTGCTTTCGGTAGTGGTTGTACCAATCTACATTCCCACCAGCAGTGAATGAGTGTTTGCTTTTTCCCACCATCTCTCCAACATTTATTATTGCTTGTCTTGTTGATAATGGCCACTCTATCAGGTGTAAGGTGGTATCTCATTGTAGTTTTGATTTGCATTTCCCTAATTGCCAACGAAGTTGAAAATATTTTCTATATCTATTGACTCTGTATGTCTTCTTGGGAAAGATGTGTTTTCAGGTTCTGTACCCATTTTTTTGATTGGATGGTTTGGTTTTTAGTTTTATGAGTTCTTTACATATTTTGGAAATTAAGCCTTTGTCAGAGATACTGTTTGCAAATATCATCTCTCATCTGGTTGGCTGCCTGTTTTGTTGTCTGTTTCTTTTGACACTGATGTTACAGAAACACATCGTTTGGTTCCCTCCTGCCTGAACTGACCAGGTGGAGGAGGAGCCTCCAACCAAGGTACGAGCCCTTGATCAGAATCGAATCTGGGACCCTTTGGTCCATGGCCAACTCTCTATCCATAAGCCAAACTGGCCAGGGCTATCTTAAAAAAATGGGCAACTCACATTAACATTTTTTAATTCTTTTTTTTTCCTTTGCCTTTCTGATTGGATATTTTTTGCTTTCTCAGATTCCAAATTGTTAATTTGATTCTTGACATCCTTTACTCCAAGCATGTCAAACTCACAGCTTGCTATTCTACTATTGACTCCCAATAAATTTTTCATTTGTTAGTGTAGTCTTCATTTCTGATTGGACCTTTTCATGTCTTTGAAATTCTCACTAAGATCCTTAAAAGTCTCACTAAGTCCCTTGACGCTCTCATTAAGATCCTTGAGCAACCTTGTAAGCATTGTTTGAACTCTGTATTCAAGTTTTCTTCCATTTCTTTCTTTTTCTCCGCATGTTGGCTGTTTCCCTGTAGAGTCACTATGTCTCCGTGAGTTGGTAGAGTGGCCTTGGGCAGTAGGTGTTCCAGAGGGCCCATTGGCTTGGCCTCCCCAGCTACTCTAGTTGCGTCCCCGTGCGGGCTGTGTGCACAGTCTTGTTGTAGTTGAGAAAAACACTTTCCACTCTGGAAGCACTGACCTGCCTCCTCCTGAATTACTTCCTGATTGCTGGGCCCTGAAGGACAGCTTTCTGCCCCATTCCTGGCTGGATAAAGCCCTTCCTGGAGGACAAGGACCTTCTTGCTGCCATCCAGTCCAGACCACAGGAAGGTGAGGATTTTGCATGCTCTTGAGAAACTCGTCCTCCTTAACGGCCCCATGGCCTTTTCCACACAACCACTTTCACCTGCTGACCAGACCCCAACCCATTCATCACTTGACATATTCCAGCTGATGACCTGCCCCCACCCCCTGGTTGACTGGACCACCTTCAGCTGTCGGCCTGGCCTGCTCACTTATTCCAGAAAGCCCGCCCAATCATTCAGTGGACCAATGCGCCAGCAGCACTGGCTAGTCTGCCCTGCTCCTCACACAAGGAGGGCCTACCAGCCCAACTCTAGAAGTGGTGTCCGTGCCTAAAAGACCCAACTGCAGATGGCCTGCTGACAGGTTGCCTCCAACTCATGGCCAAGATCCTCAAGCATGGGGAGACCAGCCCCCCCTTTCGGACAGCCAGGGGCCTCCCTGAGCCCCGGGAGCCCCCATCGCTCCCACCACAGGGTTTCTCACAGTGGAGTGTCCTGCGACCCCCACGGCCCTGTCTATGGGCTTTGATATCGGGAGGGAGCTCTGTCAAGTCCCCGAAAGTCACTTTCCAATGTGGGGGCGCTGACCCACCCTCCTGAGGTCCTTACTGGTTCCCAGGCACTGAGGGAAGGCTTTCTGCCCCATTCAGAGAAAACGCCCTTCCTCCAGGACAAGGGACCTTTTTGCTGGCATCCAGTCTGGACCACAAGAAGGTGGGGATTTTGCGGCCACCCGGGACCCCCGTCCTCATTCACAAAGCTCCATGGCCTTATCCACTGGACCACTTCCAGGTGTTGCCCATGGCCCCAACCAATTCTTGGCTTGGCTGCTTCTGGCTGATCACCTAGCCTACCCCCAAAAGCCCCCAGCCCCGTTGTTGAGGTGGCTACTGCCAGGGAGCCAGGCCTGACTGACCCAGGCCTTTTTGTGTGTCCCTGCCCAGCAGCCTTTCTCCTGCTTACCTCACAATTGCTGGCTCTTCACCTGACCCCCCTCCCTTGTTGACATAAATGCCTTCAGCTGTTCACCTGGCCCCGCCCCCTCATTGACTTGACCGCCTTAAGTTCTTGGCCTGGCACCGCCCTCTTCTTCCAGAAACCCCGCAAATCATTCATTGGACCAGTAAGCCAGCAGCACTGGCCAGGCTGCCCAAAACCTCACACACACGGGGGGGGGGGGGGGGGGGGGGCCTACCAACCAACCTATGGATGTGGTGTTCTATGCTTAAAAGCCCCAACTGCAGATGGCATTCTGATCACAAATTGCCTCCCTCCAATTGCCCCAGTCAAGAGCATGGGGAGACCAGCCCCCACTTTCGGACAGGCAGAGGCCTCCATGAGCCCCGGGGGCCCCATCGCCCCCACCACTGGGGTGTTCACAACCCAGTGTTCTGCGACCCCCACAGCAATGTCTATGGGCTTTGACATCGGGGAGGGAGCTGTGTCAAGTCCCCGAAAATCACTTTCCACTCTGGGGGCACTGACCCGCCCCTCCTGAGGTACCCTGTTTCCCCAAAAATAAAACATTGTCTTACATTAATTTTTGTTCCCAAAGATGAGATAGGTCTTATGTTCTGGGGTTGTCTTATTTTTCCATGAAGAAGAATATGGTGCACATTTATTGTTAAATGAAAATAAAGGAAATTTATTTCCTGTGTATGGTACGGTAGTATGGTAGTTGTCAACACAAACCAGACAAACTGTGAATCCTACACTATCAACAATTTACTCATTTATTCAATGACAGTCATGTCAACATCTTCTGGAACATCATCATGACTATCCAATTCCTGAATTTCCTGGTGAATTTCTTGTGACTCCATTTCTTTCCCAATCAGTGGACCAAAACTCTCATGTGTAGCCAAGTGGGGAGGAGGGGGGGGGCTTATTTTCAGGGGATGCCTTAGATTTCACTCCGAAGGAAACCTGTAAGTAGGTTTTATTTTCGGAGGATGTCTTATTTTCAGAAAAACGAGGTACTTACTGGTGGCTGAGCCCTCAGGGCCAGATTTCTGCCCCTTTCACGGGGAAAGCCAGCCCTTCCTTGCGGACAAGGGACCTTCTTGCTGGCATCCAGTCTGGACCACGGGAAGATGGGGCTTTTGTGGCCACTGGGAACCCCCATCCTCATTCACAGGGCCCCATGGCCTTATCCACTGGACCACTTTGGGGTGTTGTCTCTGGCCCCAACCCATTCATTGCTGGGCGGCTTCTGGCTGATGATGGAGCCAGCCTCCCAAAACCCCAACCTCCTTGCTTAGGTCGCTGCTGCCTGGCACTGAGCCTCATTGCCAACAGGCCTTTCTTGCCCCCACCCCGTGGCCCCTCCCTCCCTATTTCCCTGGCTACCAGCTTTTCACCTGATTGGGTCACAATTGCCTGCTCTTCACCTGGCCCCGCCCCTTTGTTGACATGACTACCTTCAGCTGTTCACCTGGCCCTCTTTGACTTGAGCGCCTTCAGCTCTGGGCCCGGCCCCGCCCCCTGGTTCAGGAAACCCCGCCCCCTGGTTCATTGGACCAATGAGCGAGCAGCACTGGCCAGGCTGCCCTTTCCCTCACAAGGGGGCCTAGGGCCCCACCTCTGGAAGTGTTTTTCGGCGTTTAAAAGCCCCAAGGGCAGATGGCCTTCTGCTCCCTGGTTGCCTCCCACCTAGGGCCCAGGTCCACAAGCAGGGGGAGGCCAGCCCCCCCTTCGGACAGACATGGGTCTCCATGAGCCTCGGAGGCCTCCACCGCCCCCACCACGGGGCATCTCACACGGAGTGTCCTGTGACCCCCACGGCCCAGTGTATGGGCTTAGACATCGCGGAGGGAGCTGTGTCAAGTCCCCGAAAATCACTTTCCACTCTGGGGGCACTGACCCACCCCTCCTGAGGTACTTACTGTTCCCCGGGTTGTGAGGGTTAGATTTCTGCCCCTTTCACGGGGAAAGCCAGCCCTTCCTTCAGGCCAAGGGACCTTCTTGCTGGCTTCCAGCGTGGACCACGGGAAGGTGGGGCTTTTGTGGCCACTCGGGACCCCCGTCCTCATTCACAGGGCCCCATGTGCTTATCCCCTGGTCCACTTCCAGGTGTTGCCCCTGGCCCCAACCCATTCTTGGCTTGGCTGCTTCTGGGTGATCACCTAGCCTTCCCAAAGCCCCCAACCCCCTTGTTCAGGTCGCTCCTCAAAATCACGAGCGACCCAGATCCAGATCCCCGTGTGCAAGATCCAGACCCGGCCAGTCCCACCCTTGCCAAGCGTGCTGGGCAGGAGGCATAGCCTCAGGTCCCCTGGCCTGGCTCCAGGATGAGAGGCATGGCTTGTGATCCCCCAGCCCAGAGTGGGATGGGGGGGCATGACTTGAGGTCCTCTGTCAAGCCCCACCAATGGGGGACACCCCTGAGATCCCTTGTCAAGCCCCTCCAGGTGCAGGGGTGCAGCCTCAGGTGTCCTGGCCTGGCACCAGGACAGGGGGTGCAACCTGAGGTCCCCCAGTCTTACACAAGGGCAGGGGCGTAGCCTGAGGTCCCCTTAGGGGAGGACATAGCCTCAGGTCCCTGCTGATTTGCTTATTAAGGTTCCTTATGGGAACTTGGCCTCGGCTGTGGTGCTGCCACCTTTGTGATGGAGTGATTGTCAATTTGCATATTCCCTCTTTATTGTATAGGATCATTCTTGACTGACAACTTAAAATGAACAATTTTCCCAGGGCTGTTATTTCCCCTTATCCTGCCTTCTTAGGTTTAGCCCACCGCCCGCTCTGCACAATGAGCTCACCTGCTCCTCCAAGTTCTGGAGACAGCACAGCTCCCTTATGGTCAGGCAGACTCATGTCAATAGATTATGTGTGACCTCCAGCTGATTATTGCAAGGCCACCATAAAACCAGTGGTCCCATATAGGTTAAGTATACAATTTTACCTATATGTTCTCAAAAATTCTAGTATACAACTTAAGTATACAAATTTACCTATATGTTCCCCAAAATTCTAGTATACAACTTAAGTATACAAATTTACCTATATGTTCCCAAAAATTCTAGTTTAGCACTTCTTATTTGGGATTCAGGAATCTGTATTTTAACAACTCCACCAGGTGATCTTCATCATGAGAGAAGTTTGGGAAACACTGTATTACAGGAATTACAATGGCTCTCTCATGGGATTGTGAAGATGGAATAAAATAATGGACTAAAGCATTTCAGCAAATTCTGAAACCTGACACGGCTGCACCTCAGGCAAGTGCACAAATCACTATTTTGTCCCCGTGTCCCTTTTGGAAAAACGCGTTTCCTTTAGTGCACAGCACCCCCCAGGGACACCTCTCCCAGCTGAGAACAGCAACTCTCCTCCTGGCACCCGCATCTCCGCCGCACCACCCAAAACTGACGGAAACGCAGACAGGGAAACAAACCATAGAGCATTGCAGTCCCCGTGCCCCCACTGCAGCAAGCCTGGCGTGGCGCCTGCTCCTCACAGCCAGCCGGGCCTCTGGCTTTCCCAGACACCGTGCCTCTCCCACAGCCGAGACCCCATAGACGTAATCTCCAGTAAACCTCGTCAGGCACAGCGGGTGTCCAGTGCTTGCACAGAACTTTATGATCTACTTTTCAAGACGACGAGCTGTGAAGCTCAACAAAACTGTTTTTTAAAAACGTATTTTTGTTGATTTCGGAGAGGGAGAGGGAGAGACAGAAACATCGATGAGAGAATCAGTTTGGCTGCGACCCCTACCAAGAATGGAGCCCGCAGCCCAGCAGCCCAGGCATGTGCCCTGACCAGGAATGAGCTGTGACCTCCTGGTTCTTAGGCTGATGCTTAGCCACACCAGCCAGGCTCACTGAATTCTTTATCCCCTTTCCCTTCTCCCGTGGACAAGGAGAGGGGAAGAGCGAACACTTGCTGGGCAACAAGTTATCCTTAAACCCAGTAGCTTTATTACTGACTTATTTCAGAGGGAGAGGGAGAAAAACACCAATGTGTTACTCCACCCACGCACCCACTGTTGCTTCCTGCATGTCCTGGCCAGAGACTGAACCTGCAACCTTGGTGCATCGGGATGGTGCTCTGACCAACCGAGCCAGCCGGCAGGGCAAAACCTAGTGGCTGCAGACAATGAACGCCGGTTACCTGCCACTTGTGTGTGTCTGACACTTGAGAGCAGCCTTGCCTCGTGGTTGTGGCTAAGGCTCTTGCATGAAGGCTGCAGTCGGTCAGAATGTGGTCACCTGAAGGCAGGGCTGGGGCTGGAAGACTGACTTCCGAGATGGCACGAACTTGGCTGCCGGCAAGGCCTCGGTTCTTGCCTCATGAGCCTCTCCACAGGGCTGCTTGTCTTCCAGGGAAGTGGTTTCCCGCAGAGTAAGGGATCCAAGAGGACAAGGAGGAAGCCATGATGCATCTCAACTCAGCCCTATTCGGGTGAACGCCAGGAGGAAGCAATGACTGGGGCCTCTGAGGCTGGCCGGCACCGGGACACCGAGAAGGCCTGTGGGTCTCTGTACCCAGCCACTGCCTTCCCTTTACGTTAGCTATTTCTCTTCACCCCAAGAACATCTCATTTCAGACCATAATGGTTATGAAGAGGAGGTAGATATGAATAAATGATGCAGATTAGCCGGAACCGGTTTGGCTCAGTGGATAGAGCGTCAGCCTGCAGACTGAAAGGTCCCAGGTTCGATTCTGGTCAGGGGCGTGTACCTTGGTTGCAGGCACATCCCCAGTAAGGTGTGTGCAAGGCAGCTGACCGATGTTTCTCTCTCTTTGATGTTTCTAATTCTCTATCCCTCTCCCTTCCCGTCTTTAAAAATCAATTTAAAAAATATATTAAAAAATAAAAAAAGATGCTTATTAGGCAGGGCAAAGGCCTGAGTTCAAGGACGATGTCTGAAGAACTGGGAAAGCAGCAGACAGTCTTTAGGGAAGGGAGGCAGGCTGCCCCAAGTCCAGGACGAAAAAAGTGTAAGCCACAAGTGCTCCTCCCCAGCCCACCCTGACAGATGAGTCTTGTCCCGTGATGAGCCCCGAGAAAGTGACTTTCAGCTCAGCCCTGCCACTCTGAGTCCAAACTGGGCCGAGAACCGAGTCCAGGCTGCTGCCACGCTGACATGCACTGAACTGTGTCCCCTCCAAGGTCCTAAGGCCTAAGGCTGAGACCTCCGAATGTTAACTGTATGTGCAGCTGGGCCATTCGGGTGGGTGCTAATCCCATCTGCCTGGTGTCCTAAGACATTTGGGCACCCAGAGGCACCAAGGGCACCTCAGGACAACGACATAGGAACAGCAGAAAGCAGCCATCAGCAAGCCAAGAATAAAAGAAACCCGCCAACACCTTCCCTGTAGACTTCCACTCTCCTGGGCAGTGAGGAAATGACTCGTTGCTCAAGCCCCCAGCTCTGTGGCATTTGTTATGCAGCTAAGGCGGCCTACACACGAGCCCTCTGGACAGTGCAGGAACCAGCTGGAAACCTCCGCCATGTACTGCTGCATGGGAACCAGACGTGAGCCGTCCTCTGTAGATGCAGGGAGGTGAGATGCTGGGCTTCCCAGCCAGCGGGCGAGGATGGGCTGCATGGAGCCACGTGTACACTGTGTGCGCACAGACTCTGGTTCCTGCTACAAGTTCCCGGGGGCCCCGGGACCCCTCCTCCCTCCGAAGGCAGTCTCCACACGCACAGGTTCCTAGGCCACCTCCGCCGCCTGGCACCTCTCCCGTCAGCTGGAAAGCACCTTCTGTATTCGTTCCCGCACTTCCTTTGGTCCCAAGGACACCATCATCTCAGCTACAGGCGGTCCTTGCTGAGAACAAAGAGAAAGCATCGCCCATGATCTTAGGCTGCCTCAGAGACCATGCCCAGCCTCGGTCTGCGGAAGTCATACCCCAGCCAACCCCAACACCGCTGCCTGTACCCCAGGGCAGTTTGCATTGCACTGTCTTTCATTTCTGAGGCCGAGGCTGCATCCCCGGAGCCTCTTCTTCCTCTATTGACATGTCTGTGACCTCTAATCAACAGCCAGCCCACGAAGGATGGCGGAAGGGAGTGTGCGTGTTTGATTTACTACTGTGTCCTCTGTACCTAGCGTAGCACTTGCACAGGAGGCACTCAATAGGTGCTGTCTGGTGAGTGAGTGGGTGAGGGGAGTGCTCATCGTTGTATGAAAGATGAGCTCAGTGCTGCTGGTGAATGTTAGCTGACTGGGTAGTGAGGGCTTCCCAGAACAGTCCAGCCCATCTGCCCGCCTCACCGGCTGTCCACTGAGGGCCACTCGGAGGAGTTTCATCACGTGACTGTACTTGGTGCCAGGCAGGCCTTCGGGCAGCTTCTTCAGTTCTGCATTCAGCACGTCCTGAGATAAGCTGGTGCCAGGTCCTTCTAAAAGCCTAGAAGTGGGCCAGTCTATGAGGGGCCCGCAGGGGCCAATGCAAGAGAGCAGGAGGAAGAACTTCGGAAGACTATCAATCAGCGACAATATAAAGGGCACACACAGTCAATGTTCAGGCCAGCCTGGGGAGAGGGGGGAGGGAGGACCTACCACATCCGACCCACCCAAGCTGAGGAAGAGAAACCCACCAGGGCACCGCATAGCAGAGAATCCCAGCATGAGGGCATAACATAGGCACACGGAGAGGGTACCACACCCAGAGGATTAACTAACAACTGCCTCTCTGCAGGTCATCTCTATGCCTCGTTTTCCCACCTGAGGGTCTGCACCTCACAGAACTATGTATGCTGAGCCTACAGTAAAACAAGCAAAGCACTAAGCACAGTGCTTGACAGTAGTAAGTACTCAAAAGTATTAGGTCTCATCTACCCTATATAATAAAAGCCTAACATGCAAATCAACTGAACGGCGGAATGACTGGTGGAACAACCAGTCACCATGACATTCACTGACCACCAGGGGCTCAACCCAGGAGCTTCCCCCCGCAGGCCCCAGGCCAGCCAAGGCGGGTGCCAGTGGGGATTCCCCAATAACCCCACGGTGAAGGATGGGGCTAGTGAGCAGGTGGCACCAGGCTGGCCAAGGTGGGTGCCATCACTATTTCGCCCCCGCCCCAAGATCGCCCCACTGGTCACCCCACAGATTGGCCCTGATCACTGGCCAGGCTTAGGCACCCTACCCATGCATGAATTTTGTGCCAAAACCGGTTCGGCTCAATGAATAGAGTGTCAGCCTGCGGACTGAAAGGTCCCGTGTTCGATTCCAGTCAGGGGCATATAGCTTGGTTGTGGGCACATCCCCAGGAGGCAGCTAATCGATGTTTCTAACTCTCTATCCCTCTCCCTTCCTCTCTGTAAAAAATCAATAAAATATATTTTTAAAAAATTTTTGTGCATCAGGCCTCTACCAGTAGTAATGTATAAAAGTGTAAATGACTGTTTGACCGGGAGCTGTTATGTGCACTTACCACCAGGGGCAGACATTCAACGCACAGGCATGGAAACATGGAACAAATTGATGGATCTCAGAGAGGCAGGGAGAGGGCAGGAAGAGATTAACCAAAGATCTTATATGCATACTAGAGGCCTGGTCCATGGATTCCTGAACCGGTGGGGTCTCTTGGCCTGGCCTGCAGGGACTGGGCTGAAGCCAGCAGTCCAACATCCCCCAAGGGGTCCCAGATTGCGAGACTCTGGTGGTCAGTGCACATCATAGCTACTGGTTGTCCTGTCACTTAGAGCATGAGACGAATCCATGCACCAGGCCTCCGGTATTTCAATAAAAAGCTAGTTATTAGCCAATATTATTACACCCAAGAGCTCTGAGGCTTTGCAAAAGTATCTAAAGAAACTCAGGACAGGGTTAGATGGAGGCTGGAAGTATGGAGCCTTCTAGGAAATGATCTGAAACAGCTTCAAGACTGGGGACAGGGAGACTGTTGGATGTAACATAGAAGAGCAGAAAGGAAGCAATCAGGGGACTGCAGCCCCAGCGAGGGCCCTGCCACAACCATCCTCTGCCCTCAGATGGAAGCATGTAAGGACCTAAGCTCCAGGAGCCGGCAATCACTGCCCTCTCCTGGCAGTCCAGCTGAGATCTGCTCCCAAAACTGTGTTTGAGTTCAAGAGGAATTCCCTATTGTTAGAGGTAGCCTTGCAAAAACCTCACCCCAGCCCTGCTTTGAAGTTAGAGCAAGAGACGGAGGCAGGGTGGGGAGTCTGTCCCCCACTGAGCAGAGACTGAGGCAGATGGTCCACGATGCCCACTCTGACACCACCTGCTCACCTGGGGTCCGGACAGCTCTGTCCCAGAGGTTGCTCCATGTGCAGTGCTGCTGGCGCAGGGTACGGGCTCATAAGTGACCTGAACAAATAGCCTTTCAGCACAGACAGATCTACTAACTCCAGAACCTGAGCGACTGAGTTCCAACTGGAGACAGAGTAATCATTCTTATCGCAGCATAGGCTGGGTTACGTGATTGTTATTTACAAAATGGAGACAAAATATCGAAAATATAAAATGTGGGGGAAATAGACACCCTCCTCATGTCATTGCAGGGAGCAAGCTGCCAAGGAGCAGGTGAAAGGGACAGGTCCTGGGCAGCCCGCAACGGCAGCTCAGGGCACGGGAGAGCGGGCTTGCAGCTTGGCGTGAGCACAGGAGGACTTTGAGAGATCTGGCAGCTTCTGGTCATTTGTGTATCAGCTTTCCTGCCTCAAGGGGAGCGCCTCTACAAACAGTGCCTGAGGCAGGATGGGCAGTTATGACATTACTTCCAGTGAATAACAACCAACAGCCCCTAGAGTGGAATGCCCCAAATAAAGAAAGCATTATTACTAATAATAGCTCTTTTGGGAACTTTATCTTGGCGTTATCCTTACGAACATGTTAATGGTGTCTAGGTAAGATCACTGTGAATTGTTTTAACAGCAAAATCTGGAAGCAATCAAATGTCCAACAGGAGGGGGTGTTAAATAAATTGTGGCAAAGTGGTATAGGAATGGGCTAGGTGTAGCTAGCTGCAGGAAAGAATGAGGATGCCCTCCAAGTACTGGGCAGATCAAAATATATATTAAGTAAAAGGAAAAAAAGGCATAGAATGGTGTTCTTGTATTGTACCTTTTGTGTAAAAAAAAAAAGGGAAGATAAGGATTATTTATTTATTAAATACATTTTATTGATTTTTTACAGAGAGGAAGAGAGAGGGACAGAGAGTTAGAAACATCGATGAGAGAGAACCATCGATCAGCTGCCTCTTGCACACCCCCTACTGGGGATGTGCCCGCAACCAAGGTAAATGCCCTTGACCGGAATCAAACATGGGACCTTTCAGTCCACAGGCCGACGATCTATCCACTGAGCCAAAACGATTCGGCAGAAGGATTATTTACAGACATAATTAAGAGCAGTCGTAACAATACAGAGGGTTTTGGAAATGGGCTAATAGGGGACAAGGATTAAAAATAGGACTCCCTGAATATATACCTTCTTATAATTTCTAGGTTTTAAATCCAGGCTTAAGAGGTTTGAATGTATTAATAACCAAAATATTAAATTTCAAAATTAAAAAATTATAGGACTAAAGTTGTATATACATATCCTTGAATATAAACAATTCACAAAGGAAACTACTAAGTGTGGCTGCCTTTCTGTCAAGGGCTAGAGGAGGGAGGGAAGACTTAGTTTTGCTATAAACCCTCTTGTACCATTTGTATGTTTTTTAAATTTTAAAAAAATTTATTGATGTGAGAGAGATTGATTGATTGATTTAATTGTTCCACTTATTTCTGTATTCATTGGTTGATTCCTACATGTGCACTGACCAGGGATGGAACCCTCAACCTTGGGGCACTGGGACGATGATCCAACCAATTGAGCTACCTGGCCAGGGACATACATTTATATTTCTTGTCACATGCTTGTATTCTTTTTTGTTGTTGTTAATACTCACTTGAGGATATTTTTTCATTGATTTTTTCAGAGAGTGGGAGGGGGAAGAGGAAGAGAGACAGAGAGAAACATTGATGTGAGAGAGACTCATTGACTAGCTGTCTCCTGAACACAATCAATCAGGGCCAGAGAACCTGCAACCAAGTACCTGCCCTTCCCTGGGAATCGAGCCCAGGGCCCTTGGTGTGCACACCGACTCTAACCACTGAGCACCCCGGCTGGGCTAGCTGTATCATTTTAGACAAGTTACTTTTTTCGCTTTTATATAATTAACAAAACTTTTAGCTGGGTACATGGCTGACAAGTAAAAAAAGTACATTTTCTAGGCTTCCTTAGGCCTGGTGTGGCCCTAAGACAAGAGTTCCAGCTAGCGGGACAGTTTTTAAGTCAAGTCCTTAGGGAGAGAAATGTCCTGTCTGCCTCCTCTTTTCCTTCTTTCTCCTCTGGCTGAATTCTCGATGGTCCATGAGCCACCATGGACCACAGGGACAAGAACAAACTCTAGGGATGGTGGGACCCTGGAGACAAGGAGGAAAGCTGTCCGCCCTGGACTGTGAGGTAAGGAGAAGTACACACATAGCGGAGAGAAACCTGTTCTCCCTCTACCGGAGCAGCCAGCATGGAGGGGTGTGGGCAGAATAAAGGACAGAGAAACTGGGCCGTGGTGATATATTTTTGGGCCACACATTAGCTTCAAATCAGCCCTTGTCTGACCATGCAATTACACAGACCAGCCCTCCTCCACCATGGCTGTTGTCTGCTCTCGTCACCGGAAGTGTTCTGGTACTGTTACAGTAAGCAACCTTTCAGCTGAGGAAACGATGCTCACACAGGTGCAGTAACGTGGCCAAAGTGAGGCCATCTGGGCAGGTGAGCTACCTGGGTGAGTAACAGGTGGAGCAGAACGGAACCCAGTGGGTCCAACCCGGAACCTGAATGCATCATCTCTTCCGGGAGAGCCTGGGCTCCTCTGGGCTCCCCTCCTACCAAGAGCGTTGGTGAGCGATTAGCGCCCCCAAACCTCTCGCTGGCCACGGGCTGTGCTGCGAGCCCTAACGCCCAGCCCTGGGGTGAAGGGGACCAAGCGGGGAGGGGGAAGAGGGTACAGAGCCTTGAGCTTGGCCTGCGGGAACTCACCTCAGCACGCGCTTGGCAATCACATCCACCTGCTCTGAGATGGCATCCAGCTGCGTTCGACCCACAGCAGGGTGAGTCCACAGGAAGGAGTGTGCCGGGGAGACCAAATCCTGCAAGCGGCAAATGTGACCCTGGAGAAAGAGGCAGCCATTCAGTGCGCTGGGGACAGGGCTGACAGGCTGGAAGGAGGAGTGGGGGGCCTCCACGCCCTCAGTCTCCCGGAGCTCCCAGCCCCACCTGTCTCAGCAGGAGGATCCTCTCCACATTGGCTGGGTCCAGGACAGCCCTGTCTGGCAGCTGGCTCCCAAATGCCTCCTCCACGAGCAGCTGCAGCTTCCCCACCAGCTGGCGCCTCTGGGTCTCATCGCTCACCAGCCGACGAAGGTGCAGCCTGGAGGAAAGCCAAAGGAGTTCTCCACACTTACAGCAGGCAAGGGACCTGGCCGGGTCTGAAACAGGTAGTTTGGGGGCCCAAACAACATGGAGACATGCTGCTTCTAAAATAGTAGCTAACATGCCCTGGCCAGTCTGGCCTGCGGACTGAAGGGTCCTGGGTTTGATTCTGGCCAAGGGCACATACCTTGGTTGCAGGCATGATCTCCAGCCCTGGTCAGGGCACGCCTGGGAGGCAATCAATCAATGTGTCTTTCTCTCTCTCTCTCTCCCCATCCCTCCCACTTTCCATTCTAAAACAAGAACAAAAACAAAAAAAACAAAACAAAAAACAAAGGAAAAATATCCTCAGGTGAGGATTAACAACAATCTGTGACCAAGGACCAGTAGCTATAAAGCTCACTGACCACCAGGCGGCAGATGTTCAATGCTGGAGCTGCCCCCTGGTGGTCAGTGCGCTTCCACAGCCAATCTCCTGCATATCCTACCCCTGGCTGGCTGGCCAGATCAGCTTGATTGGGACTGGGTAGATGGGACCTGATTGGTCCTGATTGCCAGCCAGGCCGAGATACCCCACCCATGCACAAATTTGTGTGCTGGACCTCTAGTAAAAATATCATATCTAACAATTTAAAATTAGAAAGAAATCACACAAAAATAAGATATTTCTCATAGCTGAAACCGGTTTGGCTCAGTGGATAGAGTGTCAGCCTGTGGACTGAAAGGTCCTGGGTTCAATTCCAGTCAAGGGCATGTACCTTGGTTGCGGGCACATCCCCAGTAGGGGGTGTGCAAGAAGCAGCTGATCGATGGTTCTCTCTCATTGATGTTTCTAACTCTCTGTCCCTCCCTTTTCCTCTCTGTAAAAAAATCAATAAAATATATTTTTTTAAAAAAAGATATTTCTCGCCTTGGCTGGGTTGTTCAGTTGGTTATAGCTTCATCCCAATATGCCAGCCAAGGTTTCAGGTTCAATCTCTGGTCAGGCACATAAAAGAATCAACCAAAGAATGCATAAATAAGTGGCAAAACAAATTGACGTTTCTCTCTCTCCCCCTCTAAAAAGAAAAAAATCCATCATTCAATAGAAGAAAAGATTTCCGACATCCCTGTGCGCCCTGCTTCAGTTGGCTTGAGCAGAGTAGAGGCTGCCCAGTTAACAGAGATTTCTGGTTTGCAGTCTTGGGCACTCATACAATGAGGGCCCAAGGAGAGCCAATCCCTCAGTGCGCCAGGGAAGGTGGCAAGGATTCGCTGCAATCTTCCTGCTGTGTGCCACCCAGGCCCTTAGACTGGGACATGTCAGCAGTGATGGGAAGGGTAACTGTGTTGAAGATTTTTTAGTGTAGCACTCTTGACACAGTGTTGGCGGGTGACATGAGACAGTGCTCCTCAGTGTTGGCGGGTGACATGAGACAGTGCTCCTCAGTGTTGGCGGGTGACATGAGACAGTGCTCCTCAGTGTTGGCGGGTGACATGAGACAGTGCTCCTCAGTGTTGGCGGGTGACATGAGACAGTGCTCCTCAGTGTTGGCGGGTGACATGAGACAGTGCTCCTCAGTGTTGGCGGGTGACATGAGACAGTGCTCCTCAGTGTTGGCGGGTGACATGAGACAGTGCTCCTCAGTGTTGGCGGGTGACATGAGACAGTGCTCCTCAGTGTTGGCGGGTGACATGAGACAGTGCTCCTCAGTGTTGGCGGGTGACATGAGACAGTGCTCCTCAGTGTTGGCCAGGAGGTTGGGGGGTCAGGGGGAAGGGAGATGTTCTAAACTGAAGGCTTTGGCAGTCAACAGAACCTATATGAGGGGTACACAGAAATAATCCTACCTAATAAAAGAGTAATATGCAAATTAACTATCACTCAGCTCCACAAATCACACCCACCAGCCAATCAGAGTGAGTATGCAAATTAATCCAACCAAGATGGCTACAGCCACAGAACAGGAAAGAGGCATTTCCTCGGCAATGGAGGAAGTCAAGCTTTCCACCTGTCCTTGCCGGCCTAAGCCTCCACTCAAGGCTACAAAGTTTAATTATATAAGGTAAACAAATCCAAACAGAAATGGCTGCCACCCCTGAGCAGAAGGCTTGGTTCCGCTCCAGGCTACAAAGTTTCAATTGTAGAAAGTAAATATGTCCCAGATACCAGGCCTCCACTTGGGTCGCCGGGGGGCGTGGCCAGGCTGCAAACCACCACAGGCCCCTCGCCCAGGCCGCCCCACGCCCCAAGGGAACCCCCACCCTGATCCGGGACACCCTTCAGGGCAAACCAGCTTGCCCCCCACCCGTGCATCAGGTCTCTATCATATCTAATAAAAGAATAATATGCAGATTGACCACCACTCCAACACACAATATGGCTGCCCCTTTGTGGTCAAAGATCCTGCCCTTATGTGGACACAAGATGGCCAGCAACGGAGGACAGTTGGGAGGGACCAGGCCTGCAAAGGAGGACAGTTGAAGACGATCAACCCTGCAGGGGAGGGCAGTTAGGGGTGACCAGGCCAGCAGGGGAAGGAAGTTGGGGGCAAACAGGCTGACAGGGGAGCAGTTAGACATCAATCAGTCTGGCAGGGGAGTGGTTAGGGGTGATCAGGCTGGTAGGCAGAAGCGGTTAGGGGCAATCAGGAAGGCAGGCAAGCAGTTGGGACCCAGCAGTCCTGGATCCCGGTGGGATCAGGCCTAAACAGGCAGTTGGACATCCCTCAAGGGGTCCCAGATTGGAGAGGGTGCAGGCTGGGTTGAGGGACAACCCCCTCCCTGCCCGTGCATGAATTTCATTTTTTGGGCCTCTAGTGGTAACAATAAAAGAATACCTACCATTGGTCAGGCACTTTCTACATGCTGGGGGCTGCGCAGATACTTTGATGCAATGTTGAATTTAACTCAACTCTTTTTTTCCTTCCCTCTCCCCACCTCTATTAAGGAATTAGAAATGTGTCCTTATCCTCCCATTGCTCCCCTCCAGTGCCCCCCCCCCCCAACAATTCAACTCTTAAAACAATTGCACAGGGTGGGAACTCTTAATAGCTCTGTTATAGAGAAGAGGAAACAGAGGCCTGAAGAGGTGAGGTGACTGTTCCCACAGCACTAAACACGAGCTCATAGTCAGAATCAGGTGTGTGACTCTGGAGCCCACAGGACCCTCTGTGAGGACCCATCATCAGCAAGAAAGCCCCTTTCCACCAGGGCTCTCTAGTTCCCCACTCACCTGTTGAATTCTGGGAGCTTCTCCAGGTCTAGCAGGGCTGAGTGGCAGGTGATCCGGGTCAGGTCAAACTGGGCTATCAGCTCTGGCAAGGTCCTGCCCATCTGGTTCTCTGCAAGTGAGGGAAGCCCAGCACTCAACTCCCTCCTCGACATCCAGCTCCAAGGGAGGCTGAGCGAGCACCGGCTCCCTTTCCCATTTTCACCAAAGGATTTAATCTCTAGCTATTGTTACATCAAAGGTCAAACTGAACTTTCACTTGCAGAAAGGCTTGTCATTAAGGAAAAAAATGGTTTGACCACACTCACTGCCCTCAGAGACATGAGTTGCAGGGACGGTACCCACTGTCTGGCCATCCTGAGACCCTGACCCCGCTGGTCCGGGTGGGGTCCAGCACCAGTGCTCTGAGCTTCCGGGTGAGTCCAAGAGCAGCCCAAGTTGAGAGCGGCTGTGCGGGGCTGCTTCTCCAGAGCAATGCTGTCCCACTGGGCATTGTGGGGGCTTCAGCTGAAAATAACCTGTCACGTCCTCTATTAGCTGGGACCCTGGCATATTCCCTAACCTCCCAATTCTCTTATAATCAGTGCAGATCATACCTCCTAAAGATATTTTAAGGATTAAACTAGGGCAAAATAAACAATAAGCAGACTATTTTCAGAAATCTCCCCCACAGAGGTCATCCTATCCTATTTGGTGCTTCTTTAAGATTTGGGCTCTAAGTCTGAGGCAAGGACAAAGGCTTAGCTTTGAATGAACTATGGTCCTGCACCCAAGCCCTGGCGCCTCACTGCTGTGGCCCCCCCGGGAGCTCTCGGGTGAGTGGATACCTGCGAACCCGGAGCCGCAGTTAGTGATGATGTCGAGCAAGGCATCTGGCAGGAAGCCGGCAGCAGCAAAACTCTCCAGGAAAATGTCCCCTTGCCTCTTGGACAGCTTACTGCCGTCCCTGTTGAGGAGCAGGGGCAGGTGGGCAAAGTGAGGTGGCGGCAAGCCCAGGGCCTGGTAGAGCAGCAGGTGCTTGGAAGTGGAGACCAGCCACTCCGAGCCACGCAGCACATGGCTGATGCCCATGTGGTGGTCATCCACCACGCAGGCCAGGTGGTATGTGGGGAAGCCATCGCTCTTCAGGATGACCGGGTCCCCCTCCACACTGGCTACTTCATGCCGATTCCAGCCGTACACCAAGTCCTCGAAGGCTGGTGCCTCCTCCTGCAGGCGAAAGCGGATAGCAGGCCGGGGGTCCTTGGCCAACTTCTCAGCTACCTGCTTCTGGCTCAGGTTCCGGCACCGATTGTCATACCTGTTGGGAGGTAGAGCAGCATAGCTGCTAACAACACTGATGATCTATGTCTCTGAAGACCACATGGATCTTGGTAAAAGAAAGCCCCCTTCTGTCGCTGGGTAAGTCCAGTGTTTACAGTGAAGAAGCAGTGCTGCAAGGGATGTCGTGCACTTATCCAAACATCCGAGCCCTTGTGCAAACACCCTGCTGAAACTGGAACTAAGTCATGAAGCCACCGCTGATGGAGTGCAGCTAGTGCAGGGCCACCAGGCAGCACTTCCTGGAAGGTCTCTAAAAACACACCGCATGTGTGCAAATGATGCCTGTCACATCATTTATCACAGCTTCCTCTTCAAAAACACGCACACATGTTTTTATTGATTTCAGAGAGGAGAGGGAGAAAGAGAAACATCAATGATGAGCAAGAATCATTGATCAGCTGCCTCCTGCATGCCCCACACTGGGGATTGAGCCCACAACCCAGGCATATGCCCTGATTGGGAATCTTGCTATGACCTCCTGGTTCACAGGTTGATGATCAACCATTGAACCACACTGGCCAGGCACAGCTCTTTTTCTTAATCCTCACTCAAGGATATATTCTTATTGATTTTCAGAGAGAGAGAAGTAGAGAGAGAGGGAGAGAGGGAGAGAAAAAACCCCATCAATATAAGAGAGAAACATTGATTGATTGCCTTCCACATATGTCCAGACTGGAATTGAACCCACAACCTAGGTATGTACCCTGATCAGGAATTGAACAGACAACCTTTTGGTGTATGCAACCAACTTGGCTAGGGCATAGCTCTCTTTTTTTATAACAAATACTAGAAATGACATAAAGGTTCATTATTAAGGAATTGATTAAGTAAATTATGGTATATCCATACAATGGAATACCATGTAAGCATAAAAAAAAAAAAAACTGGCCCTGACTGGTTTGGCTCAGTGGATAGGGCATTGGCCTTCGGACTGAAGGGTCCCAGGTTCGATTCCCGTGAGGGGCATGTGCCTTGGTTGCGGGCACATCTCCAGTGGGAGGTGTGCAGGAGGCAGCTGATCAATGTTTCTCTCTCATCGATGTTTCTGACTCTCTGTCCTTCTCTCTATATATAAAAAAAAATCAATAAAATATATTAAAAACAAACAAAAAAATCTGTGAACTAAAAAAACAAACAAAAATTTACAAAACAAAAAAACCTGTGGCCAGATACAGACTGACTCTTAAGACAAGAAGTTGCGCAGTCCTCACTGTGTGCTACCATTTGAAGGGGGAAAGAGAAATAACAGGCATGTATCAGTGTATGTACTGAATGTCTCTGCAGGAGACACGAGCAAATTCTACCACCAGCTGTCTCTGGAGAGGACTGAGTAGGTAGAGTCAGCGTTGGGAGAGAGCTTTGTTTGTGTATTTTCCTGAACATGAGAAAATCCTACTTTGTCAAAATAAAAAGTAACTAAAACTACTTGATTTGTTACTCCCCAGGACCGAAGGCGGCTGGCAGCTCAAACCCTGCCCCTTATAGCCCCACCTGCTGGTCTCTGTCCTTGTGCCGTCCCCTTCCTGTGAGCATGGGCTGGACCTGGTGACTTCCGCCTAATGCACAGGGTAGAACCAAAGCGATGAGCTGTCACTTCCTCGAAAGACTCTGGCGTCTGCCTCGCTCTCCTGCTTCTCCCTGGTCTCTCTGAGGAAAGCCCGCTGCTATGCTGTGAGCTGCCCTATGGAGAGGCCCACGCGGCAAAGAGCAGACGTGTCCAGGCAACAGCCAGGACGCCCGGTGGTCTGCGAGCTGAGCCTTGGGAGCAACCCTGAGCTAAAGGTCCAGGTGAGCAGTGCCCAGCGTCCTGACCCATAGAAACTGTGAGACCGTAAAAGTTTGGGGGTAATTTGTTCTGCAGCAACAGCTAACATGCCCGACTTTGGGTGGCAGCCTGGCAGGCTGGGCTCTCACCGGGGCGTCTGGTGGCTCCTCAGGGCCTCCTTCTTCAGCAGCTCCAGCCGCTGTGCAGAGCAGAAGCAGGGGTAAGCAGCCCCGGTTTTCAGCAGAGCTTCCGTGGCCTGGGCGTACAGCTCCAGCCGCTGGGACTGCAGGTAGGGCCCCCTGGGGCCTCCCCGATGGGGGCTCTCATCAGGGGGGATACCTGGAGCACGGAAAGGGAGTGATCACCAGTTAATAAGATGCATGCGACACTGGCTCCCAGGCACGGCTTTAGGGCCTGGCAAACAGAGTAGAACTTTTAGTCCAACAACGTGCGAGTTCAGCACTACCACGGTTTCCCTTCCGCAGGTGGAAATTCGAGCACAGAGGTTCCTTGCTCCACGCCACGCAGCCTGGTGGGTGAGGAGTCAGGTGGAGGCGTGCTGGCTCCACGTCCACACTCCCAACTGCACTTCCTCTTCCATCCCCTTTTCCCTGGGGAGGGGAAACGGCCCAGGCCTGCACCAGCTGACTCAGGAGGAAGAGTGTGGTTCAGGGCACAGCCATCACACTGGACTCTGGGCTTTGTCTGTGACAAGGGATCCAGATGTGGGAGCACCAGAGTGCTAGAACCTGCCAGCCGTCTTTCTATTCTGTGATCTTCACTAAGCCTCAGAACCACCATACCAGGCAGATGTCATTATTACCCCCATTCATTAACGAGGACACTGAGGCACAGAGGGACTTTGTTAGGTTACTTGGCCAAGAAGAAGGGGCACAACTGTATTCAAACCCAGGTGAGCTGGCCCAGAATACAAGCTCTTTCCACTCCCGGCACGGCCTCTTTGCATTCCCTTTTCTGAAAAGTGCGGCTGACAGCTCACTGTGCAGAGTGACTGAGAACTAAAAGCATCAGTGGGCCCTGGGCGGTATGGCCGATGTCTGGACATTCCATGCACTGAAAGGTTGCTAGTTCGATTCCCAGTCAGGGCACTTGGGCTGTGGATGTGCGCAGAAGGCAGCAGTGTCAACGTTTCTCTCTCTCCCTCTTTCTAAAAATCAATAAAAAATACTTTTTAAAAAGCATCAGTGCTCACAAAGCACATAGCCCTCTGCAGCTGCACTATAAACCTTGGAGGAAACGTGATCTATTATCAGCCAAACCCCAGCCCAAGGTCTGGTTCCAGGTCACAGAGGACATGCTCAACTGTGAACGCTTCCAGGAGAGGGCAGAAGGGACACCCAAGAGTTGAAGGATAGCCATTCTGCCCTCAAAAAGCTTTCAGATGAACTCGGGGTAATCCGGCACACCCGGTGCTCACACAAATTCGGGAGGAGACGCCTGGGTTGGACGCACTGGCCAGCACTGCGACAGGGGCGAGTCGCCTTTCAGAGCTCCATGTCCTCTTCGTCAGCACCCCGCGTGCCCATGCAGAGCCCACATGCGGCCAGCGTTCTCTCCATGGCCCGCACGCCCCACTGCTCTGCCTGCTCACTGTGCTTGGGCCGCTGTGGCCTTCGGCTGCCCCTCTAGGGGACTTAGCTTCTGTGGGGACTTCGCATCTGCAATCCGCTCTGCTTTGAACACTCTTCCCCTGAGTAACCTTGGGGCTGGCCCTCACTCTGTGCAAGTCTCTGCTCTAGCGTCACCTGCAGAGCGAAGACCACCACGTCTAAACGAGCACCCCTCCCCACGGGCTCCCTAACCTGCTGCCCTTTCTCCATAGCACTCATCACCACTCAGTATCACAGGGATGAATTAATCTGTTTGCCTGTCTCCTCTACTTACTGAGCACAGGGTCTCTGCTCACTGGTGGAACACTTCCTGGGTCACAGTAAGTGACCTTGTTGAATTATTCAGCTAATCTCGACCTAGTATCTGGTACAGCCCTCTACGACAAAAGACAGAAATGAAATTGGCTTCTGCCCTTTAGCAACCCTGAGATTAAAATACACATCTCTGCCGAGACCGGTTTGGCTCAATGGATAGAGCGTCGGCTTGGGGACTGAAGGGACCCGGGTTCGATTCCAGTCAAGGACATATACCTTGGTTGCGGGCATATCCCCAGTAGGGGGTGTGCAAGAGGCAGCTGATCAATGACTCTCTCTCATTGATGTTTCTAACTTTCTATCTCTCTCCCTTCCTCTCTGTACAAAATCAATAAAATATTTAAAATAAATAAATAAATAAAAATAAAATAAAATACACATCTCAAAACAGCCTTGGTATTTTTTCTTGGGGAGCTTAGCTAGTCATACCTGTCCCAGCAAGTAGGCAACTGTTGACCCAGGAACACCATCACATGCTCCTTGTCCTCCCTGAACTTGGCTGTGCTCAGGATCAAACTTCCCATAAGAAAATCCACTTCAGAGGCTGATAACATTTTCTTTCATTCTTTCACTCATATAACGTGGTTCAAAGCCCTCAAAAACCTGAGCTCAGATTTCACAGTGGGAAATATTCACTGAAAAACAACAGAACCCTGGGGTTGTGTCTCCTCTCGGAAGGCAGAAGATTTGACAAGCTGGGCCGGCATCCCCACTGGGGAGTGCAGGGCTGAACTTCCGCTCACCCAGGTCCAGCTCCCCAGGCCCAGCCTACACTGGGCCTATGCCTGCCTGCTCCTAGGAGGACTTCAGATTCTGGGATAAGAACAGGATCAAAACAGCGTGGAGCTTTTCCTCAGGGAGCTTAAGTCTTTTCAGATGGCACTTGCCACCCCAGGCAGCACAAACACCCCCATCTCTCCAGGAATCCCTTGTTCTCCCTCCTGGGCACTGTGGGAAGGCTGCAGGTCCTTTCCCAGCCAGCCTCACCTGCCCACTCCAGCATGTCCTCGATATTGTCCGCTGCCCCGGGCACCAGGCGGGTCTGGTCCGTGTCCTCCAGCCGCAGAATGAAGCTCCCTCCGTGCTTCTTGGCAAAGAGGTAGTTGTACAAGGCAGTGCGGAGGCCACCCAGGTGCAAGAAGCCTGGCAGAAAAGGACAGTCAGACAAGTCAGGGAATGTGCTGGCGAGCCTCAGTTGAGGGGCAAGCAATCTGTTTGTAACAGAATGTCTCAAAGAACATCAAAGACCAAGAAACCACTACCTCCGTCCCACCTCTCCAGCTAGCACCTAGACAGTCAGACCGCAGGGAGGACGGGGTGACGACTCATTTAGCCCCTCTTTCTGGAACAGGCAGACCACCCACATTTGGCATACCTGTCCCAGCAGGTAGGTAACTGTTGACCCAGGGAACATTTTGTAAAAATGTTCCAACTACCTCCAAATATCCACCACTCTACTGTGAGATCTGCCTCAAGGTCAAGTTTCACCCAAAGGAGGAGAGGCAGAGGCCGAGTCACTGAAGCCACTGTCACTGAAGCCACACATGCATTTAATTTATGCAAATTCAATGATTTGCTTGGGGAAAAATACCCCATTTAAAATACGCACTGTCATGACTATCCTCATTATACATTTTGAATTTTGTCTACTTGAGATTGTTACATTAAGTGCTGGCTTTACACTCAAACCAAAATTAACGTTTGAGTCCATATTTCTCTTCACCTGAGTTTAAATTCTTAAGATTTTGCTTTTCCATCCTTCTTGACTGACAACTTAAAATGAACAATTTTCCCAGGCTGTTATTTCCTCTTAACCTGCCTGCCTAGGTTTAGCCCACCGCCCTGTCTGCACAATGAGCTCACCTGCACCTCCAAGTTCAGGAGACAGCACAGCTCCCTTAGGGTCAGGCAGACTCATGTCAACAGATCATGTGTGACCTCCAGCTGATTATTGCAAGGCCACCATAAAACCAGTGGTCCCAAGATAGAAGACGGTCTAGCAGTTAAAAGTGAAACCTCTTATAGATACACAGACCTGGATTGAAATTCTGCTTCACCATTTATTAGCTGGCAACCCTTGGGCACTTGACTTAATGTGTATGAGCTCCATTTCCTCATCTATGAGAGGAATTAAAAACACAAAATAGAAACCTTCCTTATTGGGTTGCAGTGAGGCCTAAATGCTGACCAAAGAACACCCTTCAGTTAGCTATTGTAATGATCTGTGATGCTTGATAATCCTTTTATCTGCTTGTACTCATATGGGCTTCTCCTCCAAATCAGCAAACACTAATCACAACAAAGAAAACACTAATAACAACAAATTAAAACAGAGGCTACTTTATTAAGTGCTTTCTATAAGTACCAGACCTTGTTAAATGCCTCAGCTACATTATTTCAAACACATGAGTGGGGTACTATTGCTAGGCCTGTTTGACAGATAAAACTCAGAGCCTCTGAGTAATTTCTCTAAGTCACACAGCTCGGAAGAAGTGGCAAAGCCAAAAATTTGTACCCAATCTCAGGCTTTGGCACCCAAACCAGTGCTGGTCTGCTCACTGTTGCGAGGAAGCATAGAAATTGAGAGCAAAATGCTGAGAGCAGCACTTTGACAGAACCATTTTGTTTAATTAAAGATAAAGTATGCTTTTTAGGTTTTCATTTTTCTAGTAATCCACTTATATTGATTTTACAAAAGTGCAGATGGGATCTTGCCACAAAGGTAGCCTTGTATACTGACCCTGGGATTCAGGAGGGGCACGCTCATTGTGGAGAAGGCAGAAGCAGCCTCTCGAGAAAAGAGTTTTGGGAACTGGTGGGTTAATCAAGAAACAGGGCTCTAACTCAGCAGGGGCTAAAAAAAAGGAAGCTCAGTTCTGGGAACTGGTGGGGAGGCCCTGACGAGATCTCCAATAGGCTGTACAATGGCCCCTAACTCCCTTTGGCTTGCTTAGCTCCAACACTAACCGCAAGGCCTGTGTACCTGCAATTCTTCTGCTCAGAAGATTCCTCCTACATGCTACATTCCTTTCATTTGGTTATCAGCTTTAATGTCACCTCAACAAAATGTTCTTGAGCATCCTACTTGTCCTAAACTAACACGTCACCTCTCCTGCTTCATTTCCCACATGGCACACGTGACTGCCTAAAATTACAGTATTTTTGTACACGTCTGTCGGCCACCAGAGCAAGGGCCCTACTTTCTAGATGGTCGTTGTATCGCAGAGGAACAGAACCTCGCAGTTTGCCCTTGGTACACATTTACTGAATACGTAAAGAAGAGACCGAAAGAGATGGGGCAATCCAATAAACACAACGAAATTCCTGCAACGCGAACAATTTCCGCTCCTGGACCTGCTCCTGGCCCTGCAAAATGGGGTCTTGCGGCCCTCGCATTAACTCCACCGGAAGAGGTTCGCTGGAAAGCGTTCTGGGGGCGGGCCCCGGACGATGGCTTCGGCCTGCAGCGTCACATCGCCTAAGATTACCTGTGGGGCTGGGGGCGAACCGCACTCGCACCGCAGCCCCAGAACCGGAGCCCAGGCTGGCCTCACGCCGTCCCAGGGAGCGCCCCAACACTCCCGGGGGCCTCCCTGGCCGCAGCAGCGTCCTCAAGAGCACCGCCATGTGGGTCCGACTCATCCACGTGGGCTTCTCCGAGAACCACTTCCGGGACTCCTCCCGGCCAATCCGCTTCCGCCACACTGGGCCCAACCCCGCCCCTTAAAGGCGCAGCCACTTAGCCTGCGAGCCCACGCCCCCTGCTCGGCTGCGGCCCGGCTCGGCCGCTAGAGGGCAGAGCCCCTGGAGCGGGCGACTTCCCGGGCCCTGCCCCCTCGGCCGCGGAAAGCTAAAGCGTGGCAGGGGCCGAGCCCGGGAAGCGGAGGAGGCGGGTCTCCATAGAAACCTCCACCTGTTTCCGGTTAGCCGGGGCGAGATTAGGGGCTGCTGCGGGGGCCAATCTCCGCCAGCTCGCCTTTTCCCGGCGGTCCCTGCGGGCGCGGTGGGTGTTGTACACAATCATCATGGCGGCGGCCGGGGCCCCGGATGGTGAGTGTGGCGGGGTGGAGGGCGCCAGGCTGGGCGCGGGTGAAGCGATTGCTCCGCGGGGACGCGGCCTGGCCCGGGGGCTGGTGGTGGGGAGAGCCCGGACTCGGGAGCCAGGGTGCGGCGGCGCCCGCGTGGGTCCGGCCCCAGGCCCAGCCCGCGGCGAGCGCCCACCCCTGCCCCCCTTGCAGGCATGGAGGAGCCTGGCATGGACACGGAGGCCGAGACCGTGGCGGCCGAGGCGCCCGCGCGGCCCCTCAACTGCGTGGAGGCCGAGGCGGCGGCGGGGGCGGCGGCCGAGGACGCCTGTGCCGCGCGAGGCAGCCTGCAGCCGGCCCCGGCCCAGCCCCCGGGGGACCCCGCGGCGCAGGCCTCGGTCAGCAATGGCGAGGACGCGGGCGGCGGCGGCGCGGCCCGCGAGCTGGTGGACCTGAAGATCATCTGGAACAAGACGAAGCACGACGTGAAGTTCCCCCTGGACAGCACCGGCTCCGAGCTGAAGCAGAAGATTCACTCGATTACAGGTAGCCCCGTGGCGCGCAGCCCCGCCCGCGGGCCCCGTGCTCACAGGTCCTCCCAAGTGGGTCCTAGGATGCCCACTCCCCAGAAGGGCACCATGAGGCCTGGCATTGTAGAACTAGTAAGTGGCTGGCTGAGCTGGGATCGAAGCCCAGGCCTGGCTCCTACGCCAGGCTTCTAATTAGTGCTGCCCAAGCATCTAATAAAAACCACCTGAGGCGCTTGTAAAGTTTACAGCTTCCATGCCTTCCGCCCGAGATTTTGAGTCAGTGGGGCTGGAATGTGGCCAGGAGTTTATTTTTAACCGACACCAGGCAGTCTCCTGAGGGAGTCGTGGAAACGCTGCTGGTGACCACTCCCAGGTGTTCCTGTTACTTCATTTCATCTCATTGTCAGCACTTTGCCACCTGCAATGATTTTCCCCCTCTAGGCTTGCTCCTCTAGCTTGTAGGCTCCCAAAAAAACAAGAACTTAGTCCTTATTGGTTTTTGTATCCCTGAGGCCGGTGGACTCTCGCTTAATATTTGGATGATTGGAAGATTGAGGGACAAGTTAGAATGAATGACAGCTAATTTTTATCGAGCAGTTACTGAATTACCAGGAACTGCACTAAATACTGTTTGTCCTGTCTTGTGGTCCTTAAGACAATTCCATACAGAGGGAACTAGTGTCACTATTATAAAGATTTGAAACTGAGGCTGAGACAGGTTGTGAATTGCTCAGGTGTGCAAAAGTCCTGGGGGGTAGGGCAGTGCTCCCTTTGGGATCTGTTGTCAAAGTGCGCTGGTCCAAGTACGTTTTTTCGATTTTCCTTTCACTGTCTGCTGCCTTTTCCCAAGGTCTCCCGCCAGCCATGCAGAAAGTCATGTATAAGGGACTCGTCCCTGAGGATAAGACGTTGAGGGAAATAAAGGTGACCAGCGGAGCCAAGATCATGGTGGTTGGTTCCACGATAAATGACGTTTTAGCAGTAAACACGCCCAAAGACTCTGCGCAGCAGGACGCCAAGGCCGAAGAGAACAAGAAGGAGCCGCTGTGCAGGCAGAAAGTGAGTCCGTCATGTGACTGTTCGTTCTGGGAAGTTTGAGGCACTGTCCTCTGGAGCCGTGGTTGGTTATATTCTCCCTAGAATAAGCTCCTCTTTGGACAGGGCCCATGATGGAAATTTATGGCAGCAGTTGGGTGCCGCTGGCTGTTGAGTGGAGGTGACAACTACCTGAGATTTGCAACTTTGTCTCATCTGGCGGGTCAGTGTGTCTCAAGTCTTATCTACTTTAGGATAAGGCCTTTGTAAAGGCAGGCTTCAGAGTCAGACGCGGGTTTCTCCCGTTTAGTGCCAGAGGAAAATGCCATTGCTAGAACTAATTCCTCATTTTGTGCAAGTGCTTCCATTGTTTTTTTTGGTGTGTGGCTTCCCACAAGTCAACAAGCCCATTTCTGGAAAGACATGAACATCAATAGCTTTTAGAGGTTCCTCTAAACTGACCCCCTCAGGAAGCCGAGTGAAGCTCGAGGAAGAAAACTATGCCGATATCTCCCCCCCCCCCCCCTTCCCTGAAAATAGGGGCCAGGCTTTCACATTCTGCGGCTCATTTTGGAGGTCAGTGTGTTGCACTGTCAGAGGATGCCAGGTGGAAGAGCCATCACTGTGATCTTGTCACCCACCAGGCCCAGTCCCTGTTAGGGAGCCTCCTGGCCACGCTTGGTAGTGTTCTCCTCCTCTCCTGTGTCCCAGGGAGAGCATGCAGCTGACCAACACTGGTTTTAGTGGCAGGCAGCAAGGCACATGGCCAGCGGTGGGAAGGACATAGTTTTCTGTCACAGTCCATATCCCCTTGTTTATGCATTTCCAAACTCGCAAAACGTGTAAATATGGCAGCAAAACCTGACCAGGGTTAACGTGAAGAGTTATGTTTTATCATAAAAATGTTAGTGTGGTTGGTGATAATGGTGCTGCCCCAAACTCTGTGGAGGATATATGACGTATTTTAAAAATATACGGCCATACCACCCTGAATGCGCCCGATCTCTTCTGATCTCGGAAGCTAAGCAGGGTCAGGCCTCATTAGTACTTGGATGGGAGACCGCCTGGGATTACTGGGTGCTGTAGGCTTAAGGGGGGGAAAATTACATTTATAAAAACAAAAAGCCATACACACAAAAAACCACCCTAAAATTTTTGGCCTTCATAAAAGTTCAAAACTTTTTTATAGCTCCTTACTTTAAACCCCATAAACAGTCCTCTGTTTATGGGGTTTAAAATGAGTTGTAGCCCTAACCGGTGTGGCTCAGTGGATAGAGCATGGGCCTGTGGGCTCAAGGATCCCAGGTTCGATTCCGGTCAAGGGCATGGACCTTGGTTGCAGGCACATCCCCAGTAGGGAGTGTGCAGGAGGCAGCTGATCAATGTTTCTCTCTCATTGATGTTTCTAACTCTATCCCTCTCCCTTCCTCTCTGTAAAAAATCAATAAAATATGTTTTTTAAAAATAAGTAAAATAAGGAGTTGTAAATCTGTAATAACATCTAAAAATTGTTTATGAGGACACTTCCACTCCCAAATGTAGGGTTAAAATGTCTTATACCCAATTGAGTTCATTTCCATATTCCTGTCTTGCTCTGCCACATGTGTGAGGTGTCAGATATGGGAATGCAGATGTGAGCATTCCCACTGGCCACACCCTGGGAGCATACATGTCTCTTGAATACAGGCTCTGGGTTACAAATGATCACTTACCAGGCTTAGAACTGTTCCATGCAGGGGAAATTCTCCAGAAGGTGCTTGTGAAGTCCCAGTCCAATTCAGAGTGGAATCCATGCTGCAGTGTTTAACGCCAGTTACACGGCATCACGTGGCCTAGTGGGGGCCCCATGTTTGTGACTTTGTCAGCGGCTCAGAAATCTGGGACTGACGTACAGGGGATCCTTTGTTAGCAGTCTGGCCGTCCGGCGGGTCTGCACAGTGGAGGGTTTCTGCCTCGCCAGTGAGGCTTATGGCCACCTGGCGCTTAACTTGGGTTAATTTTTTACCCTCTGCCCACTCAGTGCCCCGTAGTTGTAGCTTTACTGAACAGTGTCTTTCTACATAGCCACAAATGGGGCGGAAACCAGGTTCACGCATGTGGGCCAGTCAGGAGCTGTTTTGGGGGAGCCTTGCTAGAACCCATAAGGAGCTGCCTCACACTCCTGGGGTGGACTGGGTTAGAGGCTTTTTTAAATTTTTTTATTTTTTTTATATACTTTATTGAGTTTTTACAGCGAGAAAGGGAGAGGATAGAGAGTCAGAAACGTAGATGAGAGAAAATCATTGACCAACTGCCTCCTACACCCCCCCCACTCCCCCACTGATTGATGTGCCCTCAACCAAGGTACATGCCCTTGACTGGAATCGAACCTGGGACATTTCAGTCCACAGGCCGATGGCTCTATCTACTGAGCCACACTGGTTTCGGCTAGAGGCTTCTTAATAGGGTCAGGCTCTCGGGTAATCAGCATTGGTCTTGGGGAACGCGGTCTTCAAGCTTTGTGTCTCACTGGGGTTGAGGGTGACGCAGACGAGTCCCATTTATGGCGCGTTGCCCCTTTAGGCAGTTGAGCAGCGCACCAGCATCGGGCCAGGTGTCTGGAGTGTAAGTTGGCAGAATTGCTGCCATTTGGAGCCTGTCAGGAGAGCAGCACCCTCTGTGGCTCTCAGCTTGGTGTTGAATCCTGTCAGTGGGGACTGCGGGAGGAAGTGGGCTTTCTTTGAATTACCAGTCTGTAAGGTCCTGCTTTCTCTAGCTTTGATGTAAGTGTGGCAGCCAGGTGTGACTGATTAAAATTCAGTGAATCCGAGGGTCCATTTCCTCAGGCCTCCCAGCCCCATTTTGAGCGCTTTAACTACGCTTCCATCCGCACAGGCGTCTGCTGCCCAGGCTGCTCTTTTGTGTCGGAGGCCTTGTCTGTGGGCAGTCCAGGCTTCTGAACAGAACATTAGGCTTTCTTCGTCCTGCTTTTCAGAGGACGAAGGTGTGCAAAAGTCATGGGGGGGTAGGGCAGTGCTCCCTTTGGGATCTGTTGTCAAAGTGCACTGGTCCAAGTACGTTTTTTCGATTTTCCTTTCACTGTCTGCTGCCTTTTCCCAAGGTCTCCCGCCAGCCATGCAGAAAGTCATGTATAAGGGACTTGTCCCTGAGGATAAGACGTTGAGGGAAATAAAGGTGACCAGCGGAGCCAAGATCATGGTGGTTGGTTCCACGATAAATGATGTTTAAGCCGTAAACACGCCCAAAGACAGCGAACATGCAGTCTACCTTCATTTAATGAGCTCTTTTGACTTACGTTGCAGCAACACAGGAAAGTGTTGGATAAAGGGAAACCTGAAGACGTGATGCCATCGGTTAAGGGGGCCCAGGTAAGCCGTGCTCTGTCGTGAGCACTCTCAGAACCAGGCCTGGCTGCCATCTCATCCTGTCTGTCATCCTGTATTTGTCCTCCTTTGACTTTGGTCCCTCCCTCTCGCTACAGGAGCGCCTGCCCACAGTGCCCTTGTCTGGCATGTACAATAAATCTGGAGGGAAAGTGAGACTCACCTTTAAGCTAGAACAAGACCAGCTGTGGATCGGCACTAAAGGTACGTGACCACTCCTGCGCTGGCCGGCTCGCTGCCTCCGGCTCCCAGAAGCACTCCCTCCCCAATGCCAGTCTGCTCCTCATTCTCAAATCTCTGCTCTGGGCTGTGCACTCCTGGCTTTGACTTTGCTTTAGATGCTTCTCTTTGGACCTTTTCCCCCTCATTCTGATCTCAGGACCAATCTATCCAACATTGGCCTGTCCAGAGGTCCCAGATGTGTGGCCCACAGATGAGGGTTTTGTTTGCTTGCACACGATCTGTAAAATACTGGCGATTGCACTTGATCTGATTTTGGCTTCGTTTGAAAAACATCAGAAGGTTTAGCTGGTCTGGACTTGGATTCTCACGGGTAACCAGCAGCTGGACTGAGTAGCAGGTTCATATGGCTGCTACAGTTCCCACTGTCCCATCTCACCTGCCTGTGGCCAGCATCCGTCATTTATGTCACCCGCTGGCCCCTGTAGATCACATTTTAATTAGTGCTGGGGACAGCCCTCCTGCCCTGGCTGCCCTCTGCCTGCCCACCGGCCCCTGTACGTGGAGGGCCTGGCTTGCTGCTGGCTGGGAGGTGCCTGGCTGCTCTCCTTCCCCCATGGCTCAGTCTTTCCAGCTGCGCTCCAAAGTCCCTGTCTCTCTGCCCCTCTGCTGCGCTGCTTAGGACTCCAAGCTTCTCCAAACTTGGTCTTTGAAAGGCTTAGCCTGCTTTCTGCCCGTCTCTGATTTCTTCTGCCCAGCCCACCTTCTGGACTGGTTTTTTTTCTCACTGGTTTTTGTGCTCATAAACCTTTAGCTCTTTAAGGCCAAGTTCAAATGCTTAACCATAGTGGTCAGTGTTCTTAATAAAGGGACCCCCTTTAAATTTGTGACTTAGCTTCCTGTCCCGCTTACCTTGTCATACCCTGTGTCCAGCACCACTCGCCGAATGTCGCCCACATGCTCTGCACAGCTCCGTGCCTTTGTTCATGCTGTGTCCTTACCTGCAAGCCTCCTCCCATTCTTGTGAGGAATAAACGCTTCAAGGCCCAACCTAAATGCCCTCCTACGAAGCCCCTGACATGCCCCTCACACCCCCATTCACAGATCACTTCATTTATGTGCCCAGAGCACTCATTACTGTCCGGCTTGTCTGACCATTAGATCCCGGAGGGGACGGAGCATGCCTAAGGCACCTGTTTCTGCCCGCACTTAGGTGGTCAATGTTCGAGGTAAACGCTGAAGAGAAGTCCAGGGGGTCCTGTCCTCTGAGGCTGACTAGTTTCAGAGACAGGCCATTACCTCTGCTTCAGATGGGACCAACATTTCATGGGAAATAATCAGGGCTGGGTGATGGGGAGTGAGATTTTTATCATCTAAAATATGAAACTAAGTTTGTTTTCACCCCTATCCTGGGTCTTAAAGTGAGCAAAGAATGAAATGCCAAAAACGCTCGAGTCCTCTAACAGTTGTGTGACAAACTGCTGTATTTTCTTCACGTTTGATTCTAACTGCATGATCAGAGCAAGTTTTGCAAACTACTTAAGGGCTCCCGCATTCTTCAAGGGCCCGGCCCCTTCAGTAGGTCTCTGTTTTCTGCAGAGCCGGTCCCGTCACCCCTGTCATTTCTTCAGTGTGAGCCTGCCATCCCCTGCTTCTCCACGCTCGCAGTGGTCTGGCCTAGCCTCCATCATTGCGCTGCTGGCTAAAGCCCTGCCTCTTCCGCTTTGGCGGCCTAATGGGAGGCAGACACCAGTGGCCTGGTGGGTAGGTGCAGCCAGGCCGCTCCTTAGGGAGTGCTTGTGCGAGAGGAAGGTGTGGGGGCTACTGGTCGCCAGCCTTGCTAAGGGGCGTGGCCATGAATTCATGTCCTGGGGTCAGCCACAGCCCCGCTTCTCATCCCGCCCAGAGCTCTGTCTCCTTGCCCTGCCAGCTTCTCCCTGCTCGTGAGTGCCATCCCCTGGGGTCGCCTCCTCCCTCAGAGGGCAGCGCGTTTTGGAAGTGGGCGCCCAGCACTGGCTTGTCTTGCTGCTGGCTTCCTCCTCGACGGGATGCTCACGGGCTCCTAATTGAGGGAGCGGGACAGAGGGAGCCAGAAAGGGAGCACAGGTGCAGCCTGTGCCCTGCTGGGAGGGCAGTCGCACCTGTAATCCAGCTGATGGTCTCTTGGAAGTGGGCCCAGGATTCTTACATCTGCATTTTCAAAAGAAGCCAGAAACCCATATTTTTCTGTGAAAACCACTGACATTTCAAGGTGGTTGCTATCTTGACCTCGCCGGTCAGCCAGGTCTCCTCTCCCCACCCCGGTTTTCCCAGGCCGAGGCCCCCAGACAGAGTAAAATGTCCCATTCATCCGCTCGCTAGAACCCGGCCTCGCAGTTCCTGCCGTTTGTCAAGTTCCCTGTTTTCAGGTTTCACCTTTTCCAGGTTTTCCTGTCTACCAAGGCTTTAGTGTGGTTAAACTTGCTGTGACTGCTGAGAGCTGCTCCAGTCCCTGGGGTGTCTGCTGCTGCTGGGGTGGTTTCCTGTCGGCAGATGCCCCCACCTCCTGCCACCGCCCCCCTCCCGCTGCACTTGCTCTTTCCCGCAGCTCCCCCTCCCCCCGCCTCCCTTGCACTGCCTTTCACACCTGCCACCCTTAAACTTGCTACAGAATGTCTTCTGATCCATGTGCCCTTGATTATTAATCAGAGAGGTTATAAGTGTTCTACGAGAACTTTCGTGTGTGTGTGTGTGTGTGTATGGGGGGTGGGGCCTAGGAGACGCGTTGGGGGCGCAAGATCTTGGGCCAGAGCCTGGTTGTTCACAGCCAGCAGTCTCCCTTCCTTTCTGTGGGAACCCCGAACACGCTGGTGCCTCTGTTCTTGGCTCTCTTGACTGTCTCAGGCACCAGCGGCCTGAGCCAGGGCTGGGCTGGGCAGGAAGGGTGCAGTGGAGCTTCTTGGTTTATTGGTTAAGAACAGGAAAGGTCCCCGACTGTGCCATGTCACGTCCTGGTCCCCGTTCGCTCCTCAGAAGTGCCAGTTCCCACACAGGGCTCTCGGGCCATTGTCAGAGGGCTGGTCCCTTACCCTGGAGGGCAGGAGGGGCCAGAGCCACCGCCCTGGCGAGGGACTGCTGAGTCCCAGGAGGAGAACAGGAGGCCTGTGAGTAATGCTGTCCTTCCTCTCAACTCAGAGCGGACCGAGAAGCTTCCCATGGGCTCCATTAAAAACGTGGTCAGTGAACCCATCGAGGGGCACGAGGACTACCACATGATGGTAAGTAGCCGGGTGCGGCCGCGGCCCGCACTGCTCCAGCAGGGACTGCGTGACCGAGGAGACACTCCAGGAGACGCCCGTCCAAGCCCCTGCTTTCTTCTAGAACTCGCCCATGACTTACCTAGTTCTCTTGACCCCCCTCCACCCCGCCCCGAAGGTCCAGCAGTTTCGGGGGGTATGTGGGTGTCTTTGCCTCCCTTTATCTGTAACGCTTTGTCTTCAGACGAGGAAAACAGCTGGAGGAGGAGGAGCGGCTCGTGGCTTTCCTCTACCTTCTTTCTGTGCGTAGAATTAACCTCCCAGAGTCTCGGTGTTGGGACCAGGCCTCCTCCCTCGGGTGGTGTCGCCCATCCCAGGCTGCAGCGGGCACGTGGCGTGACCCTGTGGGGAGGGGGGTCTGCTCTGACGCAGGCTGCGCTCTCCCGAGACGGGACGTGTGCAGGCGCTGCCGTCTGTGCAGGCAGAGAGAGCTCAGAGAACGGAGCCGCCCAGGCACGCCGCCTACTTCCCAGCACTGTCTGGAGGGGCCGCTTGAAACACGAAGTTAGCTGTCCAGACCTGGAGACCGCTGGGCCAGGGGCCTGCCCTGAGCAGTGCCGGTGAGAGGGCGGCCGCCTGGCTTTGTCAGAAGAGGCCGTTTTCAGCGTCCACTCCGCAGGGAGGTAGCTGCCTTGGCCCGTCCCAGGGAGAAGGAGCAGTGTGTGCTGACCATGGGTGTGGCTCCCCGTCCACAGCAGAGGGAGGAGCTGGAGGACCCAGCAGAAGGGGCGCTAGCACCCTGGCAGTGCTCTGTAGACCGACGGGAGGGCCTGCAGCCTGCCCCTCTTCTGCCCTGCCTGTCTGCCAGGCCCTGGCTCCAAGCTCCTGGGTGCCCCTCTGACGTGACCACATCATGGGCCTTGTGGCAGCCCTCCAACCTGGTGTCTGGAGTCTTTAAGGCCTGCACATGGATTGCTTGCCTACTCAGGTTTTTTTTTGCTTTAAAAGTTGGATTTTATTTTATTATTTTTTATTTTTTAACATTTTTATTGATTTCAGAGAGGAAGGGAGATGGAGAGAGAGATAGAAATATCCATGATGAGAATCATTGATCAGCTGCCTCCACTATACCCTGTACTGAGGATCAAGCCCGCAACCTGGGCATATGCCCTGACTGGGAATCAAACCATGGCCTACTGGTTCATAGGTTGGGCACGCCAGCTGGGCTGAAATTGGATTTTGATATTTTCATCCACTCCTGCATTGCCCTTTGAAGCGTGTGCCTTGCCCGTGTGGCCCTGAAGTGTGTGCAGCCTGGTGATCAGCAGCCTGGTGAGAGGGTTTTACACCGGTTGAGGGGCCAGCTTGAACCTCCTAAGTGATTGGTGTGGCTGGGCAATGCCTTACGTGTCATTTAAAGGCTCACTTTTTCCAGTCGTTTCTGGCAGGGGTGGCTCTGATCGCCCCTCTCTTCTCTAGCACCGTTCATCAGCACTTTTCCTTTGTCCTATGAGAGTGTTGTTCCCTCTCTGCAGACGCCATGTCACTAGATTAACTTGCCAGAGTTCACAGTAGAAGGGGGTGGCTGTGCTTTGTTCTTTTTAGAGAAATCTTAAAAAAATACAAGGAAGGACAGACTATTACAGCAAACCCATATACCCATCACCAAGAAGTGACAATTGCAAATATTTTGTAACTTGTTTTGAATCATCTTTTAATAAAAGAAAATTTACCAGCAGTGAGTTCGTCCCCATTGTCTCCCCTCCCCTCTGCCCTCTTCACGACCTCCCACTTGGCCTGCCCCGCTCTGCTTCCATTTTCATGTTTGTCCATGACCAGGCTTCAACTGTCTGTTTTTTCACTTTTCATGAGTCGTCTCGTGGTCTGTGTCGTTCTGCAGCTGCTTTTCTGGTTCGACATTGTGCTCTGTCTGTATTTACCGTAGATCCAACTCACACAAACAGGCCACATCACTTTTAATGGTGCGTCCCCTCACGGGACAGCAGGCTGCTTCCAAGTGGCTCCCCTGCTGGCAGGGCTGCTCCGAGCGCTCCCCTGTTCCTGTGCCTGTGGGCCTGTTTCTGGGGCAGTGGTTCCCACGAGGGCCTGGTCAGCAACTCCTAGGAATTGCAGCTGCCCGGGCCCTGCCAGCCCTCCAAGTTGCAGGCTGAGGGGAGCCACCGATCTGCTGGACAAGCCCGCCCTCCAGGCTCTGATGGGTCCCAAGTTGGGGAACCACTGCTTTAGGGTTCGCTGTGCTGCTGCTGCTGCTGCTCCTTTTTGGACAAGAGAATGCTCCCCACGTGAAGTCTCCCCTTCCCTGCAGGTCAGGCCACCTCAGCCCTCCCCTGTGCGTGCTGTGCTGCCGCTCAGCCTCCCACCTCTGAAGTGTCGCTTGGTTTTCCTTTTCCCTTCCAGGCGTTTCAGTTGGGCCCCACGGAAGCCTCTTACTACTGGGTGTACTGGGTTCCAACTCAATATGTGGATGCAATCAAAGACACTGTGCTGGGGAAGTGGCAGTATTTTTGAAAGCACTTTCACCTCTGGCCCAGGAGACTGACCCACAGTGAAGGACATTGCTGGGAGAGGCCTGCAGCACCCCGGACCTCAGAGTTCTGGACCTTTGTTCACACACAGTCTGTGCCCAGTCTAAGGTGATGTGGTGGCCGAAGCCAGAGGTGGTGATCTTTCACCGTAGCTTAATCCTAACTTAAAATCACCGGCTCCCTCTTGCAGTCAGCTTCGTACCATTTTAAAGTCAGTACAGTGGAAACCAATAAATCTGAACTCGGAAAGTGTTGTGTGGAATACTCTTAAGTGTATTTGAGAGTAGATCTGCCAAGGTTTTGTTTAGAAAGGAATGGTCAAAAGCTTTCTGCTTTTTAAAAAAAGTGATTTCAACAAATATTTTCATAAATCTTTGGTTGCAAACATTTGGACTGTGTTTTGATGAGTTGGGGTGTTTTGTTTCTTTTTCATATAAAATTTTATGCAAAGTGGGAGGGTTGGTAAGCCATATTTTTCTGTCCATTGACTCAGATTTAATTCTTTCCCTTTGTATTTTCTCACTTCCTGGATAGGAGTTTTTGTTTTGAAAACCCAAAGATGTCAGTTCCTCCTTTTGTACCTCATCACTGCTTCCTTTCCTGGCCGCCTCTGCCGCCTGCTGCTGGGTCAGGGAGCTCCACGTGCTGGTGTCTGGTGAGCAGCAGAGTGTCTCTCACAGACTCTTGTCTAAACACCTTGGCCTTTGGGCACCGGTCTCTGGGGCGGTCATTGCCGCATTGATGGTTGCCTGCAACCCTCACTGCGATGGTTCTGACGCCCAGCCGGCCTGAATGCGCCTGGCTGTGCTGCTGCAGGACCTGCAGTTCCCAGCTGGCACAACCTCTTCCCGGAGGTGCCGTGTGAGACCGCTCTGCAGCCATGTAGCCAGGGCTCACATGGCAAGTTTAAAGCTTCTTAAGCATCCCAGTGGTTATTTCAGTTGTGCTTCTCCATTTGTTCCTTCGCTCGTGCGTTGTGTTCAAGTTCTTCCTCCCTCGTCAGAGATGCCTTTCTCATCAAGAGGACATCTGGCCTCGTGGGTTGGCGATGTGTTGCAACAGCAAATGTGGGATAAATTGCTTTTGTGATTAGCTCGCCCTCCTCTGGGTTAGCCCTTCTGTTCTTTGTACCCGTGAACCCTGTTGTCTCCTTGTGGCTTGGCTGACGGAATGAGAAAGTCTCCTGCGAGGGCATCCTTGTGCTGTGCTGTCCTCTGCTGCCCTTGCCGTCCCCCCTCGCTGCTGCAGGCTCTTGCGGGGCTTGGCCAGAGAGTTTCCAAACCTGCAGTCGATTCCAGGCTGTTCGTCCTTGTTCTGTGAACTGTATTAGCATGTGTGAGCCAGTGAACGGTGATCTGCACCTTCCCTCCGAATGTAGTTCAGGAATCCAGCCGGCAAAGACAGGCTCGTGCTTCTCACGCTCTAGTCCCTTCCCAGTTCGCTTCGGGGCAGAAGTACCTCGGTGAAGGGTAGTGTCCAAGAAACTGCCAGCCGTCCCCTCCCCGGGAGCCGGAGAGCGACGGGCTGCACCCTGTCCTGCTGCCCACGCTCCTGCAGGCCCCGCCACGTGGCAGGCCGGCCTCGGCTCGGCTCGCTGGCCAGTGCCCCGGTCCTGGCGGCTTGTCCGGCAGTGCCACACGCCTCCTCTCCTCGGAGCAGCGTCCTCGTCCCCAGGCTGGCCTCACCCTGCTGCTCTCCGGCCCTTCCCGCCAGGTCTGCATTGACCCTGTTTGTTTGGCTACGCGCCAGCTGCCCTCCCTTCGTCCCGGGACAGCCTGCCCCATCTGCCTGCTCCCCACGGGCCAAACCGCTTCGCACTCAGGCTGGCGTCATTTCCAGACAGGACCACAGCCTGCGTGAGCCTTTTTATTTTCAGTAAAATGGTGCTTTCCCCTTACTTTGAAATGCTGTATGTATGTTAACAATAATGTACTGACATCTTTTCGTTGGAGTGTTTGATGGGCTCACTGACTGCCGGAACAATCATGGAGATCTTGTGGGAAGGCCTTGTGGGAGCGCAGAGGGGACGGGCCAGAACCCTGGGGAGGCGTTGGATTTGGATCCGAGTCTGGGCCCCAGCAGTATTTGCAGTCTTGTCACTTGGTCCCAGGAGCTGTCTCGGCATTTGTTTTCTTAAGGCCCAGAGTGTGCCGAGAGTCTGTCCGCAAACTGCTCTCCCTCCAGAGGCCTCCCAGTGTTACTGTTCGTCAGGATGGTTTCTGTGCAGCTCTTCCTGCCGAGGACCAGCCTTCCTCGGGGTCCTGACTGTCCCTCACGGTGGCACCGGGCGTGGGTGGACCAAATAGGGCCGCAGGTGCAGGAGCAGGTGGGCACGGCCTGTCCGAGCGGCGCCCCCTCGGCCTCCTGGCTGCTCTCCCTGTGGACTTGGTGCTGGGCCTCCTGCAGGTGGTGGCTCCCTGGCGCCATGCCTTTCTTTCCCTCCCGGAGGCCCCTTGGCAACTAATGGCAGAGGAATGGCTGCCGAGGGCAGGCCGCTCAGTCAGCCTGGGCAGAGAACTTAGACTTGTGAATCCTGAACTCTTCGATGTTAAGTTTTTGTGCTTTTTTGCGTATGTAAGTATTTTAATTGCTGGTGGGCCTTCTGCAAGTAGTATCAGCTCCTCCTTGAAGAGGCTGAGCTGAGCTAAGGATGTCCTTTCCTATAACCTGAGGGCGCAGGAGGCCGGCGAGGCCGCAGGAGTCTCCTTAGTTGCTGCTTTGCCTTCCAAGGGCCAGAGAGACGAACTGCCACGTTGCCACGGCTCTGGAAACTTGTCACGTTTCAGCCAGAAGGGGCTTGCTCTCCCCTCTCTCAGTACCCATGTGCCTGGGAGAGCTCCCGGGCTCCCGCTCCGGCTCCCTTTCTGTGCCGGGGCAGGAAGGGGCAGGGTGGACCCTGTGCCACGGTCTTCTTGCCTCTGTTCTGCTTGTCGTCTTGGGAAAGGTTGGTCCTTCGTTTAGGCTTTGTAACCATGTCATCTCTACTTAGGATTGGCACCTGCTTCCTTCCTAGTAGGGCCTGGTGGCTTCTGAAGTTACAGGTGGTCAGGGCCTCCGGTGCAGAACATCTGGCCCATTTCCCTCCAGGCCGAGTGGCCTGCTGCTTTCCCAATTTCAAGAACTGCTTTCTTTTTTCTTAAAGAGTGCTCCCGAATAAATTGACAATATACGTAAGTACCATGTTTTCTTGTGTATGCTCTGGTCTGGTTTTTGTTTTTAATCAAATGCCTGTTGGGAGGAGATGAACGTATTTAGTCTGTTAGATTTGCGCTGCTGGATTTTTTAAAAAGTGTAACCTTGACTAGCTGTCTTATTGTTTATCCTGTAAGATTAGCCTATCCATTAAAGTTTGATAATTAATTGCGTCTCCTTTTTCCTTCCGATTCTTCATGCGCCTCATTCATACTGGGGATTGACCAATATTTGGAACTGGGCCTGGAGCCATTTTTTTTTTTTTTTAAATTGATTTTTCACAGAGAGGAAGAGGGATAGAGAGTTAGAAACATTGATGAGAGAGAATCATCCCCATTGGGGATGTGCCCGCAACCAAGGTACATGCCCTTGACCGGAACCGAACCCGGGACCTTTCAGTCTGCAGGCCGACACTCTATCCACTGAGCCAAACCGGTCCCGGCTGGAGCCATTTTTTTAACCAGTTGTGGTGAACCATTTTCCTGTCTTCTCTGCCTTTGAGTATATCCAAATTTGAGTATATCCTGCAAAAAAAGTTGATAAAGAGAATTGATTTGATTACTTCTGTATGAGTCAAAGTCACTGCCAGGCCGCCGCCTCCTGCTCTGGCTCCGGCTGTTGGAGGCGATGCTGCCTCGCTGTCTGTTCACCTGGCTTTGCCTCTGTGACCTCACCCAGCCAGGTAGCCTCGGAGGGCGTGGCCGGTGACGCCTGGGGTGGAGCTCCACTTCCCGCCGCAGCACAAAGACCAGGAGCAAACAGGCCATGGCGTGAACGGGCTTTGACACCAGCACTTCCACGGACACTCACCTTCCCATCGCTTCGGAAATGTTCCCCAGGTTCTGGTCCCACAGCCCCTCCTGGCTCGTTCCGCTGCTCCCGTACCTCACAACCACGAAGCAGTGCTGTCCGGCCACAGGGGGCTGCCACTGCCACAGGCTGCACGTTGCTGGCACCCACTCCAGCGGGCTCCTCCGGGTTTATCCAGTTCTGAATGGTTGCTTCAGGCTCCTTGATAGGGAGGGGGTAACCTGCAGCCTGAATAGCACACCATACCCACATTTTCACAGCTAACACCCCTTTGCTCTGGGATCCACAAGCCAGACAGCCATTAGGACAAGTAGCAATGTCCTTTTCTAAGCTCAAGGGCCATCAAGTCAGTTTAGGCAGTGCACACGGAAGTAAAGGTGATTCTCCCACGTGGCTGTGCTCGGCTGAGCTGACCTGCCATCCTACTTAACAAAGCTGTTTTGTTCGAAGCCTTGTTGGCCTGTCTTATCCTCTTGATACAACCCTTCCTGCTGTCCACCCATGTTCTATAACTCCTGGTACAACCCTTTCTGCTGTCCACCTCATGCTGTTCTCCTGGCACAACCTTTCCTGCTATCCATTCATCCTACTAATAAAAAGGGAATATGCTACCGAAACCGGTTTGGCTCAGTGGATAGAGCGTTGGCCTGCGGACTTAAAGGTCCCAGGTTCGATTCTGGCATGTACCTTGGTTGTGGGCACATCCCTAGTAGGGGGTGTGCAAGAGGCAGGTCGATGATTCTCTCTCATCGATGTTTCTAACTCTATCCCTCTCTCTTCCTCTCTGTAAAAAATCAAAATATATTTTTTTAAAAAAGGGAGTATGCTAATTGACTGCCCACCCCTCAAAGATGACGGCACCCAGTCCCCTCGGCCCTGCTGGGGTGGCAGGCATGTAGCAAGGCTGAGCCCGCTCCCAGGTGGGCCTGGCAGCTTTGTGTGCCTACCTCTGGAGTCCCGCCCCTCAGCCCCCCAGCTGCCCAGGGCTGGCCCAAGGCACAGGCAAGCCTCGGAATGCGGCTGCCTAGCTGCTCAGGGCCTCCTGGGGCTCAGGTAACCAGGGCCGGCTGAGCCTTGCACTGCCAGCAGCACAGGTGTGACGGGCATCACCTTCCTTTCTAGGTCACCTGCCCCTGAGGGCTCCTGGACTGTGAGAGGGGGCAGGCTGGGCTGAGGGAAGCCCCCTCCTGGTGAATTTTCACACACCGGGCCTCTAGTGTCATATAACTCCTGGTACAGCCCTTCCTGCAGTCACCCTATGTTATAGAACTCCTGGGTGTGTGT
Organism: Pipistrellus kuhlii; assembly: GCF_014108245.1. NCBI lineage: Eukaryota > Metazoa > Chordata > Mammalia > Chiroptera > Vespertilionidae > Pipistrellus > Pipistrellus kuhlii. Next base: position 2,878,476 of record NW_023425531.1, read on the forward strand.
GTTTTCTTAATAAAGTTTTATTGGTTTCAGAGAGCAGAAGGGCCTTTGCTATTGTTTGAACACTTAGACCCTAACCAGCATTGCCAGGAAATTATCTGGGATTCAGTGTTTTCCTTCTTGTTCTGGCTCCTGTGGGACTTAGAACAGCTTCTGGATGCTGCAAACTGGCCCCTCTGCAGCAGAGCCCTGACTGAGGTGGCAACGAACGCCACATACGTTTTTGTTTTTTGGTTTTTTTTTTGTCAAAATGTGCAGCTCCCATGGGCGTTAGAGTACTCAGAACGAATTGCCCAGACGCTAAAATTATGACGTCCCATGTGACCCGTTTCATTCTAAGTACACTACTCAGAAAGTCATGCATATTAAGCACAGCTCTGGCCAGTGAACTTTGAAGGGTCCTGGGTTTGATTTGGGTCAAGGGCACATACCTCGTTTACAGGCTCAATCCCTGGTCCTGGTTGGGGCACATGTGGGAGGCACCCAATCGATGTCTCTCCTCTCTCCCCTCCCACTCTCTAAAAATCAGTGGAAAATATCCGTGGGTGAGGATTAACAACAAAAACCCTATTAAGCATAGTCAATATAAAAATGCACTTTACAGACATCACTGAAAAACTAAAGACTGACAAAAATATTGTTTTATAGATTTATTTCAAAGGGCACAAAAACTTAGACAATTTAAATACAAGTTTAAACAGAATTGCTCTGTCGATGTCAGCAATGATGCCAAAACTGGTTCTCTTGGCCAGACGCTCGCCTCTATCTTCTTGGTGAAGAAAAGGGGTCTGGAAAAGACACAGCAAGAAAGAAAAATAAAGACACAGCAAGTGCCCCAACTAAGCGCAGCATTTCTTTTGGTGTCTGGTTACCGACCTGACACCAAGAGCTCTGAGGTGTTAAACCACAGTACCTGAAGTTTAACAAGTCTCACCACTTGGTTATCCTAGAGCCCAATTAACAACCACATTTATTTGCTGACTGGCTTCTTTACCATCACGCGTGGTAGTAAGTGATGTGCACATGCCACTGAACTTCACCTTCACCAAAATCCCGGTAGGTCCTACCTTTATCCCCACTGGACATATGGGAAACCTGAGACTCACAGAGGCCAGAAAGCCTGCATAGGACCACCAGACTTCAGAATGGGACAGAGCTGACAAACACGTGTGACTCCTGAGTCCGTCTTCTTACTCATGAGTCTCTAACAGCCAACAGCTAGGCCATCCCAACTTCTGGACAGCAGCTGGGTTGGCCTCGGCTGCCCTGCGAGGTAGTGGTCTCTGCTTCTTCGTTAACTGGTGCAGTATTTTCTACAAGACTGCTGTTAGGAGGGCTTACCCCCCGAGGGAGTCTGTCCAGGAATTAAGTGCTTTCAACCCTCGTCGAGGATAAAGATTCCATCACTGAGGCTGGTGCCTTGGAGTGGCAGATAACCAGAGGGCCTGGCCTGCATTTTATAACCAGTAAAACGTGTCAGGCATTCCCATTCTCCTTTTCTTCCTGACTCTCACTTTACTGAAGAACCCCACAGAGGTTAATTCTATTGGAGAAATCATTCTATATAAAATTATTTACCTGATCTTTATTCATATACATCCTTCTTATCTGCAATGTAATCTACAATTTCTTGTGGACACATCAATTTCTCCGCATCTATATCAGGAATTTCAAAACCTAAAGTGAAATTTACAACGTGTGAGAGTAGAAACAGTAAATCCCTTATTACATTTTATTGATTTCAGAGGGGGGGGGGGGGGGGTAGAGGAACATCAGAATCATCCATTGGCTGCCTCCTTGCATGCCCCCCACTGGGGATCGAGCCCTCAATCTAGGCATGTGCCCCCATGGGGAATTGAACCGTGACCTCCCGGTTCACAGGTTGACACTCAACCACTGAGCCACAGCTAGTGAGCCAAAAGCAAATTTTTTACACTCGAAAGCACTCTGTAAAACCCTCAAGTACATCAAGTTTCCAGCAACCCTGAATCCAAGTTGTGACTCAGTTATGTCTGGACTGTGTAAATATTGTATTGGGTAGAATGGTCAGTTCTTTTTTAGATCTAATTCACATAATAGGAAATCACCCATTGAAGGTGTGAAATTCAGTGGTGTTTAGCATGGTCACAAGGTTGCGTGCCATCACCATTATCCACTTTTAAATATTTCATTACTCCACAAGAATCCCACCATACCCTACCGCAACAGACTTCAGGCCCCTAACTGGCACAATCTGCGAGGAGTCTTTACTAGGCTCTGCTCTGGGGATGGCTTCTATTCAGGTCCCCCAAATTAGCTGTGGAGCCTTGAATGGTCTCATTTGCACAACTAACTGTCCCAAACCAGAACAACCTGGAGCAAGTACTGGAGACATCGCAGGAAACCACGGCGCAGGCGCACGCGTGTGTGTGGTTGTGTGTGAAAGGGGGCCTACTGTTTCTATTTGTACAATATATTGATTCAAATCCCAATTCAGACTCCCCACATTCTTTCACTTTAACACACCCAAATCAAGAATCACTCTATGGGCTCTGGCTGGGCTGCTGAGTGGTTAAGAGTGTTATCCTGATACAGCAAGGTTTAGGGTTCCATTCCGTCAGGGCACATACCAGAATCAATAAATGAATAAATAAGTGGAACATCAAGTTAATGTTTCTCTCCCTCTCAAATCACTCACACACACACACACAATACGGAGACCCAAGCTTCAGCCTGTGAGTGTTACCAAATTCGTCCTCCATGGCCATGATGATCTCCACTTGGTCCAAACTGTCTAAGCCCAGGTCTTTCATAAAATGGGAATTTACTGAGAGCTGCAAGAAAGGGACACCAAATACAAATTCAGTCTGTGAGAGCTTCTGCTTCACAAGATACCCAAGTGGTACAGTGTTAAACATCACACAGATTGTTTTTAAGTAGGAGGGACCATAATTAACATCATACCGCTAACATGCTAACGACATACACTTGGTGTGCTTTACATGTCAATTTTTCAACCTGTTTTGAATTGTTTATATAAAAAGCTAATGATTTTCACGTTACATATTAAGATCTTTGTTCATTGCTCTGAATGACTTTCAAGATTTGGTTTTTCTTGCTGCCTTATTAACGAAGATACTACATCTTAGGAGTGACTTTCTTCCCCTCAAGAATAGCGGTGGTGTTTGTCACCACCTGTCCTTAATTCAGACCTCAGGATCCCGGGGGAGTGCTTCAGAGCCCCCCTGCAACCACTGTCCTGGTGACACGTCCAGCGTGGTGGCCCCACCGAGGAACACCATCTTGCACGTTTGAAAGTTGTTAAGAGAGTAGGTTTTCAAGTCCTCGTCACAAGAAAAACTTTTTTCAACTGTGTGGTGACAAATATTAACTAGACTTACTGTGGTGATGAATTCATAATATATGCAGCAAATAACTGAAACTAATGTGTCAGTTGCACCTCAGAAAACAAAAAACCTCCAAAACCCACTATTCTCATACAACAGATTCAATCGATAAAGAAGGAAATTTCATGTCACTGAGAAAAACTCCAAAGGTTCAGAAAGGTGCATAACAGTGTTTCCAGTACACGTACCACTGTGTTTTTTTAAAGGGGGAGGGGACACACGGGCCATGCAGCACACAGAACGTGTGTGTGTGTTACTGCCCTGCACGCACGCTCAGTATCTGAGAAGGTGCACAAGCAGCTGCTTTCACTGCTGCCTCCCAGAGGGGAATGGGGCTGAGCAGGGAGATTGGACTGCAATCCGCCTGGACGCCTGCATTTTGTACCACGCGATTCAATACTCATGCAAAGAAAAGGAGCATGTAAACCACATCAATTACCTTTTCTGGGTCAATCTTGTCATAGAGTTTCAAGACATAAAGAACACGGTCCTTGATCCCCTCTAGCGTCAGTGGGGGCGCGTCGCTGTACTGGCGGCACAGCTGTGGAACGCTGCCTGGGACCTAGGGCGAGGGCAGGAAGGGAACACTGAACCACAGGCTGCAAGCGCCCCGCTGGCGTGGCTCGGGTTGAGGGCGACTTAGGAACCAGGATGTCACGGTTCCATTCCTGATCAGGGCACAGGCCTGGGTTGCAGGCTCAGTCCCCAGTGTGGGGTGTGCAGGAGGCAGCTGATGAATGATTTTCTTAAAATTGATGTTTCTCTCTCATCCTTGCTCCCCCTGTGAAATCAATAAAAGAAAAGTAGATTACCAAATAAAATGCCTCCCAGTAAATGCACTGGCCTGTATTAAGTACCTTCCACAAATCACTTAGGGCTCTAGAGAACGCACCCATCGAATTCTAAGTGTGGCCCCCGGGTGGCACCGGGTCCCTGCTGGGTACTCTGCTGCCCTAGGCCAGTGGTCGGCAAACCGCGGCTCTTGAGCCACATGCGGCTCTTTGGCCCGTTGAGTGTGGCTCTTCCACAAAATACCACGTGTGGGAGTGCATGTAGTGCAATTGAAACCGTGGCCATGCTCAGAAGTCAGTTTTTGGCTCTCAAAATAAATTTTAATCATTGTACTGTTAATATTTGGCTCTGTTGACTAATGAGTTTGCCGACCACTGGCCTAGGGCCTAGGCTAGGGGTGTCGAACTCAATCAGAGAAGGGGCCAAAATCTAAAATCCAGCCTAAATCGCGGGCCGAATGGTTTACTGAACAGTCATAAACTGTCATTGTGATGGAAACGCAACGGAGTGCAGTGATGACAGCGGGGTGCGGGCCACATTGCAAGGCCTGGCGGCACGGATTTGGCCCGCGGGCCTTGTGTTTGACACGTGGCCTAGGCGGTCAGCAGCAGCAGCAGGCCCTCCTTCCTTCAGAGCCAGGACTGGCTTTGGACACTGGTCCCGTTCAGTGAGACTGAAATCACCTTGGGCCTGCAGAAGAGCCCACGTTTTCCTTGTGGCGTCTACAGCAGCAGCCCCTGCCACCTCTAATGGGCATGACCCACAGGGAGAAGAGCTGCCACGGGAACTGCGCAGCTCACACCGCGGGCCACACTGGCCCGAGCGCTGGCTCCCACGCCAAAGGAGAGGAAGAGCCCGACAGTCCTCAGTGCAGTCTGTTCCCCTTCAGGGCCTGGGCCTGTGACCTCTGACACGATGGAGGGCCATCTCACATCTCTGCCAGTCATCTGTTTATAGTCACCTGGGTGCCAGGGTCTGACGGGCCTCCTGCACCCTTCACCACATGTGAGAAGAGCTCCAACTCACTGGCCGGCGGGTTTAAACTGGAAGGTACAGCGCAGAGCAAAACAAAACCGACCGATAGTTTCGCTGGCTATGGAAGTCCCTAATCTGAACTGGTTTGTTACCTTCTAAAGCTGATTTTAATACTGCAGTTTGGAGTTCTTAGGGTGTTTCCCATAGAAAATAGGTTTTGCTTGTTGGGGCTCAGGTGCCTGAGACAAAGGCCCATGAAAAATTGTGATAAAAAACACCAAGTGCCAAAACCGGTTTGGCTCATTGGATAGAGCATCCGTCTGTGGACTGAAGGGTCCCAGGTTCGATTCTAGTCAAGGGCATGTACATTGGTTGTGGGCACATCAACAGTAGGGGGTGTGCAGGAGGCAGCTGGTCGATGTTTCTCTCATCGATGTTTCTAGCTCTCTATCCCTCTCCCTTCCTCTCTATAAAAAAAAATCAATAAATTTAAAAAACAAAAAAAAACAACAAAAAAACACCAAGTGAACCAAATCAGCACACACCTCTGTATGAGCACTTACCAACGAAAGGGCCCGGCACTGAAGTGAGGTCTAAGAGTGAGCTGTTTATAAGGTTTCTAGAGTACTCTGGGTACTTCTGGAGCACTTACTCTTTCTGTCTGACTTTACGGTCTCCCTTTCCAATGACAGCGTGGGGTAAGGAAGTGTCTGACGTGGGAATGTCACCAGGCCTTATCAACGACTAGAAGAGGTTTTCAAGCCACAAATAAAATGCAGCAGCAGAAAGGACTGAAGAAAGCGGGAGGAGGAATGAGATGAACAGTGGTAATGTCAGACAAGTCCTTGAGGAAGGATGTATTAGGTCTAGTAATAATTAATGTCGTTTTCTAATACTTTTTTAAATCGAATTTATTTAAACAATACAACAAAATTTAATCAACAATATAGTTGCCGTTGTTTTCTACTACTTGTGCCCAACGCTCAGGAAGCATTTTAATCCCTTTGTTGTAAAATTCTTGTGATTTTGTTGCAAAAAATTCGGTCAATGCATTTTTGAGGCATTCTTCATTATTAAATTTTTTTCCAAGAAGAAAGTTTTGCAAAGAACGAAACAAATGGTAATCAGAAGGGGCAATATCAGGAGAATATGCAGGTTGAGGGAGAACTTCCCATTCCAACTGGCGCAGTTTTTCAGCAGTGATTCTTGCAGTATGCGGTCGTGCGTTATCGTGGTGAAGAATTACGCCCTTCCGATTAATCAGCGCGGGTTCTTTTTCTCTTAAAGCTTGGGCTAACCTTTCCAATTGGGCACTATACACTGCACTTGTAATGCTTTGGTTAGATGGTAAAAGTTCATAAGGAAGAATTCCTTTAAAATTCCACCAAACACACAACATCACTTTTTTCGCATGCAAGTCAGGTTTTGGCGTGGGCTGCGGAGCCTCATTTTTGTCCAACCATTGAGGCCGCCTTTTCAAATTAACATACAGCACCCATTTTTCATCTCCGGTAACAATTTGCTCTAAAAACGGCAAACAGGCCGAGACTGATTTGGCTCAGTGGATAGAGCGTCGGCTTGGGGACTGAAGGGTCCCGGGTTCGATTCCGGTCAAGGGCAAGTACCTTGGTTGCGGGCATATCCCCAGTGGGGGGTGTGCAAGAGGTGGCTGATTGATGACTCTCTCTCATCGATGTTTCTACCTCTCTGCCTCTCTCCCTTCCTATCTGTACAAAATCAATAAAATATATTTTAAAAAAATAAAAAATAAAAACGGCAAACGGTTTTGACGAGAGAGGAGCGAACTGCAAATTGTGACTCTTTGATTATGGTTCTTGTCGGTCAACTCATGAGGAACCCATTTTCCAAACTTTTGGACTTTGCCAAGTGCACGCAATTGATTGGAAATTGTTTTTTGTGAACAATTTATAAAGTTGTCGCAAGCTCTTGTTGGGTAATTTGAGGATTTTGCACCAAAAGAGCTTGAAGAGCTTCTTGATCAAAATTGGACACACGGCCTCGACCACTCTTGTCATCTAACGAAAAATTTCCCTCGCGAAATTTCTCAAACCAAAGCTGGCATTTTCTGGCGCTAACTGCATATTGACCAAGAGCACTACAGATGTTTTTTGCAGCCTCACTTGCTTTTCTTCCTAATTGGAACTCGTAAAGCATGCAGTGCCGAATATGCTCTTCATCCGCCATCTTCCTAGCCCTAGTTTTGCAACAAAAACCAAACCAAACACAAACTTTTTCAAGCAAAACTTGTTAATTGCACTTCACACGTTCTGTAGATACCACGTGTTTGAAGGTTATGTCAATACAAGTCAACGCCAAGCAAGATTTTAAACGAATGTTTAAAAACGACATTAATTATTACTAGACCCGATAGTTAGTGGAGGAGGCTTTGTCAGTGCAGATCAAGACGTGGTGGGAGGTGGAATTACTGCTGAGGAGAGGGACAGAGAAAGGGGTGCTTGTACACAACTCCCCATGTGGCCCACTAGGGGTCAGCATTGTCCTGGCAGCAGGGCAAGTGCCTGCAGAGGCCAGGTGGGCACTGTGATTAAGTGAAATTAAAGGGGCCTCATGCCAATGTAAAGTGGGCAGTTATAGTGGGCTCAGCAGAGACAGATGGGTAAGAGCTCAGACCTTGGAATGAGACTGCCTTGGTTGTATTGTAGCACTAGGTCGCTCTTACTAATCTTTTTTAAAAATATATTTTTATTGACTTCTTTTTAGAGAGGAAGAGGGATAGAGATAAAAATATCAGTGAGAGAAAAATACCATCAATCAGCTGTTTTTTGTATGCACCTTACTGGGGACTGAACCTGCAACCCTAGGATGTGCCCTGACCGGGAATGGTTCATGAGTTGATGCTCAACCACTGAGCAACACTGGCCAGGCATTACGAATCTTTCTATGCCTCCGTTTCCCTACCTGTAAGATGGGATAAACATGCCGAGCTCCCAGGACTGTTGGGAGGCACAGGGAGTGTGCTCTGCAGCTGCCTGCAGGATGGGTGACGCTGCTGCCCTGCCAGTGAGCTCCGGCTTCCTCGCATGCCTCCCCTTAGGTTCCTACTGATTCTTACCAGGTCAGACTACAGCGCTGCCACAGGCACTTCCCACACCCCACTTTTAGTTCTCACGTGCTGTGAGATAGTGTACTGTCACCCACCTCCTGGCGGGCTCACTGCTCCTGCTCGCTGGGTCTCCACTGTTTAAACAAGATTCACGTGTTGTTCCTGATGTTACCTGTTCTTCCCCAAGGTGTGCCCTCCACAATCCTATTTCTCCCAGACCTCAGAGAAGGCACCGGTGCGGGAAGGAGGGACTCCCCTCGGGAACAGCAGAGTGACCGAGCCTGATCAGCTTCCATCGGAACCCCTCTCTCCCAGCCTAAGGAGACAGCTTGGACGGCCATCTCGACCAACTGGCCCTACAATCCCAGCCGGGTAGCAGACACCTCAGCCCGCTGCTCGGAAATGGGCTCCTGCCCCTCCGGCTGCAAAATGCCTGCTCGCCGACCAGGCCGACCCCCACCCTTCTGCCGTCCGCACGGCTGGCTGGGAGGTCTCCTCCCCTCCACCGAACCTTGTCTGACGGTCCCTCCCTGACCTAGACAGACAGCCGCTCCTCAGGGGCCGCGCGGCGCCCCCCCGCAGCGCGGCGCCCCCCCCCGCAGCGCGGCGCCCCCCCGCAGCGCGGCCCCCCCCCGCAGCGCGGCGCCCCCCCGCAGCGCGGCGCCCCCCCGCAGCGCGGCCCCCCCCCGCAGCGCGGCGCCCCCCCGCAGCGCGGCGCCCCCCCCGCAGCGCGGCGCCCCCCCGCAGCGCGGCGCCCCCCGCAGCGCGGCGCCCCCCCCCCCCCCGCAGTGCGGCGCCCCCCGCAGCGCGGCCTCTCTGCACTGGCGTCGGGGCAGCCACCGCGTGCCAGGCCCGTCCTCCGCCCCGCGGCCCTGCGTGCTGCCGAGACCATGCTCGCTGGGCTTAGTCCTTGCTTCTGCACCGCGCACACACCTGTCCTCACATGTGGACATGTGGCCGGCTTTGCCTTCATTTACATGACCATCTCAGCCTCGGGAAAGCTTTACCTTGCATGCTGTGCACTGTGCTATGGGCTGGAATGACCAAAATAAAGACAGGACCTCGATTTTCAGAGAAGCACCCAAACAGATAATTTCAGCTGTAATAAAAACGAGACAAGAGCTCTGCAGGTGTGGCTCAGTTGCCTGAGTGACATCCTGTGTGCCAAAAAGGTCGCTGGTTCAATTCCTAGTCAGGGCACATGCTCAGGTTGTGGTCTCTGACCCAGGTCAAGGTTCATGTGGGAGGGCACCGATGATTCTCTCTCTCTCTTCCTCTCTAAAAATCAATAAAAAACATTTTAAAAGAAGAGACAAGAGCCATAGCAAAGGTATTGATAGGCTGTCCCAGTAACAAAAGGCATTCATTGAGAGGAAGAGAAGGAGACTTGGAGTTAAAAGCACAGGAGGAAGGGCAGGCCCAGGAAAGGAAAGGAGGCATGAAAGTGTAATGTGTCTGGGGAGAAGCCAGTTCCTACTGCTGGGGACTTAGGGAAGGTGGCACACGCACGCAGGCTCTGGTATGACGAGGCAGGCCGGGGCTGCATAGCCTCGGGTGAGACAAAATAGGTCTGTCTGTCTGACTGGGGAATGAATGATGTGGCCACACCATAGCCCGAGTCCATCGCTGTCACCCACGGCATCTGGTGCTGGTGCCAAGAACAGCCAAGTTGTCCCTGCATCAGTGCTTTGCCTTCATGTGGGTACCACATCCCACAGGAGTCTCTGGGAATGCTTTGTGCTGTGGCTGCAACAGTGTAGATCCAGAGACGCCGGGGTCAAATATCAGACTTTAGGCTCCATTTTTAGACTCTACCCTTGTTTCTCTTACCTTCTATTTCTTTCTTTCTTTACAGAGAGGAAGATAGAGGGATAGAGAGTTAGAAACATCGATGAGAGAGATACATAGATCAGCTGCCTCTTACACACACCCTACTGGGGATGTGCCCTTGACAATCGAACCCGGGACCTTTCAGTCCGCAGGCTGATACTCTATCCACAGAGCCAACCCGGTTTTGGCTCTTACCTTCTATTTCTAAGTATCTTTTTATACCCAGAAATGCTGCTTTGGCTCCTTTTTAAGTATCTTTTTATACCCAGAAATGCTGCTTTAGCTCCTTTTTTTTTTTTTTTTTAAAGGGGGAAAGGATATGGTGAGTAACCGGTTGCTCTGAGATCAGCAGAATGGATGAATCTTGAGGAGGAAAACGAGCAGCAGGGATGGGTGGAATGAGCACCCATCCAGATGAGAGGAGCCCAGACAGAATGGAGGTGACTGGGCACTAACAGAAACCAGGAGACAGTCCAAGGAGCGTGTGTGGTAAGAGATCTCTGGAGTTTACCAACGTGAAAGGTTTAGGCAAGGCAGAGAGTGCCCACTGGGAGAAGAGGAAAGGGCCAGGCCAAGGGAAACGGTGTGAGGACAGCCAGGGAGAGGGGTGCAGGGGACGCAGGTTTAACATGACGACGGCAGAGTATCCAGTGAAGACCTGAACACTGTCTCTCTTAGAAGCTTCTCAATGCCCCTGACAGGCTAGCAGGCACATAGCTGTCCCTCAGTACCTTGCATGAACAATTAATTACTCTCCACTTCGATCCACAAACATAAGGTGCCTAAATGGGAGCACTTAGTCAAAACCACTTGTAAATATAAACAAAACAGTTCCTCAGTGTACATGCAAACTAAGCACAGGTAACGGAACATCTTCGGGCACTCTCCTATTAAAGGCCCGGCCAGCCTTGCCGGTGTGCTCAATGGTTAGAGCACCAGCCTGTGCTTCCGAGGGTCACGGGTTTGATTCCTGGTCAAGGGCACATACGTGGGTTGCAGGTTTGATACCTGGCCCTGGTTGGAGTGCATATAGGAGGCAACCAATCAATGTGTCCTTCTCACACTGATGTTTCTCTCTGTCTCTCCCTTCTTCCTACTCTCTAAAGTAGGGGTGTCGAACTCAATCAGAGAAGGGGCCAAAATCTAAAATCCAGCCTAAATCGCGGGCCGAATGGTTTACTGAACAGTCATAAACTGTCATTGTGATGGAAACGCAGCGGAGTGCAGTGATGACAGCGCGGTGCGGGCCACATTGCAAGGCCTGGCGGGACGGATTTGGCCTGCGGGCCTTGTGTTTGACACATGTGCTCTAAAGCAATGGAGGAAATATCATGGGGTGAAGATTAACAACAAAATAGTAAAGGCATGGTCCAAGGACCAGCAGCAGCAGGATCTGGAGAGCATTGGAAATGAAGACTCTCAGTCCCTTTCCAGAATTGAATTTTAACCAAGGTGACCTGTCCGCACAACCACGTTGAGTATCAGCACACTAAGAACAGGGACAATTGCTTTGCTTCTGGACAGACACTGAAGTCAGCCTCGGGAGCACACACACATAACCCCCGCATGCTGCTTTTCTCCCTTAACTTCAGGGTGATGATTTACTTCCAATTCAGGCAACAGGACAATGTCCTATGAATGAAGGTGCTAGTGTCAGTAAATCTCAGCATTGGCTGCACAAAATAATCACCAGGCGCCCGCGCCCAAGTCTCCATTAATTCTGACTGATTTGGCCCCGGGGCATCCTGTTTTCATTCTGACATCTTAGTCAGGGTTGGAACCACTGTTACAGTGAGGTCCTGGAGTCGAGGGTTTCTCAGCTTGATCTTGGGAGTCTCTCCTACCTTAAGTTTTAACCTTGGTGCACTTCAGAGTCACCTGGGGAGCTTGAACAAAACCCCATGCCAGGCCTCACCCCAAAGAGAAATCCGAATGCGGGGGGAGGGGTGCTAGGGAGTTCATCCTCATACAGGACCCATCACATAAAAAGCTGGTGCTACCTGAGCCCAGAAAAGGCAGAGGGTCCGCACGCTGCGCCTTAGTTTCCCCCCAGCAAGCTACCACCGACTTGGCATGACGGCTGGGTGAAGGGGCCTGCCGCTGCCGGCGGGCCAGGCGCCAACGCCCTCTCGGAGCCCCCGGGCGGCTCCACAGGTGGGGCTGAGCCCGGAGGGACTAGCCCCCAGTCTCCCGAAGCGGCGGCGACATTCGAACCCAGGGGTGCCACGAGGTCGCAGGCCTCCCAGCAGGGCCCTCCTGACCGTCAGCCAGGGGGCCTGGGAGCGAGGCGTAGCCAGAGGCCCGCACCCGCCAGGCCCGCGCGGCCGCCGCCGGGTCCCGCCCCCACCCCCAGGCCGTCCCTGACCCCTGCCGAGCCGGCAAAGTCACGACGAGTCACCTGCGCGAGCGCCGAGCCCGGAGCCCGGGGCCTCGGCTGGGTCTCCGCGGGGCGCAGCGTGGCGCTGAGCGGCCGGGCGGCGGCCAGCGTGGGAAGCCGGGGCAGCGACGCCAAGGCCGCGGGCAGGCGGCGGACACAGGAGGAAAGGACACGAGCCGCCATGGCTACGCCGACCCAGCATGCACTGCGCTGCGCCCGCCGGTCTAGTCCCCTCCCGCCGGCGCGGGCGACGCACAGAGCGGCGCTGCAGAGCCCCACTCGGCGGTGGCGGCCCCTGGCGGCCCCTGGCGGTACTGCACCCTCGGGGCGCCGGCCCAGCCATTCCAGCCAGAGGCAGGGCCCAGACCACAACCACGCAGCCCCCCGGGGCCCTGAGCAGTCATCACTGACACAAGGAAGGAACTTACTTCCACCTTCTCTCCGAAGATTCTGAAACAGATTTATTTAAAAAGTTTGATGCCGCGATTCTTCCTAGGGATTAAAACTATTTAATATGTCAAAACAATATAAAATAATGTGAAAATGAGTTGATTTAAATATATAAGACTAGTCCTAACCCGTTTGGCTCAGTGGATAGAGCATCGGCCTGCGGACTCAGGGATCCCAGGTTCGATTCCAGTCAAGGGCATATACCTTAGTCCCGGGTTTGATTCCAGTCAAGGGTATGTACCAGTGGGAAGTATGCAGGAGATAGCTGATCAATTTTTTAAAAATATGTTTATTGATTATATATAGAAGCAAGAGGGATAGAGAAATAGAAACATCAATGACAGAGCAACATTGATCAGCTGCCTCCTGCACACCCCCTACTGGGGGATGAGCCTGAAACCTGGGCATGTGCCCTAACCAGCAATCGAACGGGTGAACTTTTTTTTTTTAAGACCATTTATTAATTTTATTTATTTATTTAATCAATCTTTATTGTTCATATTATTACAAAGGTTCCTCATTTCTTCCCCCCTCCACCCGGTTCCCACCCCACCCTCTGCCCTTTCCTCACTCCCCATTGTCCTCATCCATAGGTGCACAGTTTATGTTCAGTCTCTTCCCACATCCACCACTCCCCTTCCCCCCAGAATTGTCAGTCCACTCCCCTCCCGTACCTCCGACTCTACTACAATCAACAGCTAATATTGTTCATCAGGTTTTTTAATTTCCTTGTTGTTTTTTTTTTTATTAATAAACTTTTATATTTTTAAGAATAAATTTTAAAATCTAATAATTTTAAACCTTGTTTATTCTGCCCTGGGAATTGAGAAGCAAACTTGTTTACATGTAAACTTGCCCTTAGGCTATCAAAAGGTGTAGCCATTCAAATGTAAATGAACACATTGTTTAAAGATAGCCATGTAAATGAACACATTGTTTAAAGATAGCTGCTGGCTGGAATTGGATTACCTGGTCTGAGTGGGAAGGGCTTGTCCTCTCCTTTCTCCATTAAAATTAAGGTGTTAGCTTTAAAACCTCTTTTTGGCAAGAGACCTTAAACTTTCAGTACTTTAAATTTTTCAGATAGTAAATCAGTTACTTAGCATTTTCTCAAATCAATAATACCTCCACATGCCCAAGGATACACTTCACACAAAAGACATTTCCAAATAGATCAACCAACCTCATCCAGACCCCACACAAGGCACTCACAGATCAACACCCCAGCGCTACAACAACTCAACACATCCAGATCTAAGCCTTCATCCCTTGATTCAGCAGACCCTCAAGACCCTCTTTGGATTCCTTTTGTTTGGAGTTCTATGCGCTTCCTGGACTTGTAAGTCTAATTCTTTCACCAGATGGGGGAAGTTTTCTGTCATTTTTTCTTTCAATATGTTTTCGATATCTTGCTCTCTCTCATCTTTTGGGACCCCCATAATTCTGATGTTGGTTCGCTTAAAATTGTCCCAGAGGTTTCTTACACTATCTTCAATTTTCTGGATTCTCTTGCCTTCTTGCTTCTGTGGAGGAGTGTCTTCTGGCTCTTTATGTTCCAAATCTGACTTGATTCTTGTGATCTTCCATTCTGTTTTTAGGACTCTGTATAATATTTTTTATTTCAGACAATGTATTCTTTATTTCTTGTTGATCCCTTATCATTTCTTGTTGACTCCTTATTAATTCTAGTTGATCTCTTTTCATATATCCTCATAGGTCTTATCGATCTTTTCTAGGAAATTCTTGAAATACCTTATAAGCGTAGATTTGAACTCTATATCCAGTAGCTTTTTGTCCTCCATTTCTTTCGTTTGTGATCTATTTCGTTGTCCCATTTCGCAGCTACAGATGGGGCGGGGTTTTAGGGTGGAGCCTACAACCTTGGCTTCCATCAGCCCCGCCCTATGCGGCTCCTGGGTCTCAGGGTCCTTCAGCACTTGCAAGCACCTCTGAAAAGTGCCCTCGATTTTCGCCTGCAACCAAACAGTCTAGGCTTTCCCCCAAAGAGCCCGGTATTGGGGTTCAGTTCAGTTGGAAGTGGAGTTGGAGGTGGCGTTCGGAGCAGTCTGGAGCCCCTGTCTCCTTCCCGCCAGGGCAATTCTGCGGCACAGCCAACCATCCCTTCTCTGCGCACAATGTGCGCGCCTCCGGGACCTCCTTTCGCCGCTCCCCCGGGGTTCCACCTTACAGCCCAGCTCCCTATGGATAAGCCTGGGTCCCCGGGGTCTGACCTAGAACGGGCTCAGAGTAGTCGGAACTGGGGCCCAGCACAGTCGGAGCTTTTATCTCCTTCCTGCTAGGGAACGCCAGCCAGGCACTCGGCCTCCCTCCTCTCCGGCTCCGTCCTCTCCGCACGCACCACGTGTCTCCGTACCTTAGGCTTTTCCAGCTCCTCCGCGCTTCCTTCTGGTTTTCTCCTTGCTTCTCGTTGTAGAATTTCCAGTCAGTCAACTTTCCTGTAGTTCTGGGTAATGTCCATTTTATATTTTAGTTGTATTTTATTGAAATTGTTGTGTGCAGCTGCGGCTAGGTGTTTACCTGGGCAGCCATCTGGATTCTTCTCTAAGAAATTCTTGAAAAACTTTATAAGCGTGGTTTTGAACTCTATATCCTGTTGCTTTTGGTCCTCCATTTCTTTCATTTGTGATGTTTCCTTGTGTCGGCATTTTCGCTGCTTCCGAGTTGGTAGGGTGGCTTTGTGTGTTAAGGTGTCCTATATGGTTCAGTGGGTCAGCCTTCCAGTTATCTGAGGTGGACACTCTTGGTGCACCCTTTTGAGGACTGTGTGTATAATCTTTTTTAGTTAAGTCTTAATTGTTGTTGGTATCACTGGGAGGAACTGACCTCCAGGCCAACTGGCTGTGAGGATCAGCTGTGTCTATGCCAGGAGACAGCCTTACTCAAAAGCCTCTGTGCTCAGCTTGGATGGAGTGGAGTTTCAGGGTGGAGCCTACAGCCTTGGCTTCCTGTCAGCCCTGCCCTATGAGTTTCAGTGTTCCTCAGTGTCCTTTGGTACTCACTGCAAGCACCTCTGACAGAAAGGTGCCCTCGAGTTTCACCCACTACCGGACAGTCTAGTCTCTCCCACAATGAGCCTGGAACTGGGGTTCAGTGCAGTTGGAAGTGGGGTTCAGTGCAGTTCTGAGCTTTTGTCTCCTTCCTGCTAGGGCAATCCAGCAGCACAGTCAACAATCAGTCCTCTGCACGCAATGTGCACGACTCCGAGGCTCTGCCTTTCGCCGCTCTCCTAATTTCCACCTTACAGCCTAGAATCCCTCTGTATGAGCCTGGGACCCCACGGTCTCGCCCAGAACTGGGATTCAGCACAGTCCGGAGCTTTTATCTCCTTCCCGCTAGGGAACGCCAACCAGGCACTCAGCCGCCCCTCCTCTCTGGCTCCGTCCTCTCCCTACGTGTGCACCATGTCTCCGTACCTTAGGCTTTTACAGCTCCTCTGATTTTCCTTCTGGTTTTCTCTTTCCTTCTAGCTGTAGAATTTCCAGTCAGTCAACTTTCCTGTAGTTCTGGGTAATGTTCACTTTATATTTTAGTTGTATTTTTTGAAATTGTTGTGTGAGGCTGCAGTTGGGCATTTGCCTCTGCAGCCATCTTAGTTTCCTCCCGAACAGGTCAACACCCAATTGCCTAGCTACACTGGCCAGGCTGATCAATGTCACATCTCACATTGATGTTTCTTTCTCTCCCTCTCCCTTCCTCTCTTCCTAAAAATCAGTAAAAAAATATATATATATAAAAAAAGAATGCATAATATAATCTCAGTGTTGTAAGATATTTCTGTTTACGTGTTCACTAAAAAATGGAGTAGCTTTGATGTGCTAGTTGTTGAGGTTACAGCACTGAGCAAGACAGACAGGCAGTCTATTTCCATAGAATTTACATTCCAGTGGGAAGTTGGACAATAAACAAACAATATTACACACCCCCCCCCCCCCAATAAACAACTCTAGGAAGCTATGATAAATAGAAGGAAGAGCAATAAACGAGGAGGAAAATAGTGAGGGAGCACAGAAGGTGTGTGACTTTAGATAGGCTGGTCCCTGAAGGCCTTTCTTAGGTGGTATATTTGATCTAACCAATCAGGAGGAAAAGCCTCAGGAACCATCGTGCTGTTGGTGATGCCAATCAGAGTTCTATGGCAGTGCTAGCAATCGATTCCAGCTTCTCCTGCACCCTGACTTGACCACCACCATTCCACTGCTTATGCAATTGGAAGAGCAATTGTAACACCTCTTTGGAATGGTCAGTGAATAAATGGCCAAGCTCCATTTTGAGCTCCATTTAAGTAGAAAACTGATTGGCATCAAGGACCAGGGCCCATAGGTTTGTGCAATTCACCAGAGACACGCCAGCCTCTGATCATGCCTTCCAGGCCACACTTTTGGATAGACCCATGGGACAGACCGTGATGGTGACATGTAGCATTAACAAGAGGGAAAAGTCAAAGAGAGCCTTACTGCTTACTAAATTGAGACCCCCTCTTCCCATGACCTATTTACATTTGTGTTCCATCTAATCCTTTTGGTCAAACAATAACTTGCCTCTTATTTAAATGATACATTTTGGGAGAGCTACTTTTCCCTTCAGCAAAGAGAAAATGTCAGCCTACAAGACCTGTGGGTAAACGGTTCAATATTAAGATTGAGACCAAGTCTTTCTTTCCTTCCTTCCTTCCTTCCTTCCTTCCTTCCTTCCTTCCTTCCTTCCTTCCTTCCTTCCTTCCTTCCTTCCTGTCATTGTTTAAATAAATAAGAATACCAATTTTCAGAATTGTTTCACACCAAGGTTTTAATTCCCACCGGCAAACAGCCCTGGACTCTTCTGTGAACTTGGTGGCCCTGTGTCAAACTGTTTATTACCAGATGTCTATAAACATCCAAATGAGTATCTTCCCCTGTGTGTTCTCTATTTCAATTGCTGACACCATACCCACCAAAC
Organism: Pipistrellus kuhlii; assembly: GCF_014108245.1. Lineage (NCBI taxonomy): Eukaryota > Metazoa > Chordata > Mammalia > Chiroptera > Vespertilionidae > Pipistrellus > Pipistrellus kuhlii. Next base: position 2,896,324 of record NW_023425531.1, read on the forward strand.
TAGAAATGTAAGGCTCCTTCATTTACCTAATCCTGCACTCCCTCAGCCCTGCTAATTTATTTTCTTCCCAAATCTCCCCTTGTCTCCCAAATAAAGCCCCATTTTATTAACATACTCATAAGCTCCCTGGCTCCCTTCTACAGTAGCTTTCTGACTCCATTCCCCAAACATAATTCTCTCGTACCGAGTTGTTTATGGCTCACAACATACTGTCCTTCGGCCTGTATGTGCACTGACTGACCTTGCAAGACTCAGCTCCATTGTCACCCTTCACAAAGCTTTTCTCAAACCCCATGTCATGCTAACTTCCCATCTTTTGAGTTTCCATAGCAGCACTGTACACACACCCTTTAAATCTGAAACACAAATGAGGTACCATTTCACACCTGTCAGAATGGCTATGTGCACTGTTGAGAATGCAGACTGGTGCAACCACTGTGGAAAACAGTATGGAGTTTCCTCAAAACATTAAAAATGGAACTCCCATTTGACCCATCTCACTTCTATGAATACATGCCAAGAAATCAGAAACACCCATCAGAAAGGATATATGCACCGCTATGTTCACAGAAGCACAATTTACAATAGCTAGGATTTGGAAACAGCCTAATTGACCCTCAGCAAGAGTAGATTAGAAAACTGTGATACATCTACACAATGGTATACCACGCTGCTATAAAGAAGAAAGAACTCTTACTATTTGCAGCAGCCTGGATGGACGTGGAGTGCACTGTACTAAGCGAACTAAGCCGGTCAGTGAAAGAAAAATACCATATGATCTCACTCATTTGTGCAATATAATGAACAACATAAACTGATGAACAAAAATAGATTCAGAGACATAGAAGCATCAACAGATTGTCCAACTTCAGAGGAAAGGCAGGGGAGGGTAGAAGGGTTAAGAGATCAACCAAAGGACTTGTATGAACCCATATAAGCATAACCCATGGGCACAGAGAGTAGGGTGGGAAGGGAATGTACTAGGGGTCCAAACGGCTGGGGAGAAGTCAATTAGGGGGGGAAAGGAGGCATGGGGCCAAGAGCGGCCCTAACAGGGCCCTCCCTGAGCTGTAATACTTTAAACAATAAAGAATTAAAAATACCTGAGACACAGTATTTAATATTGCTTTGCACACTGTCTCCCTCATTGGACTGTGTATTCGAATAGCAGTGGCCTGGCAATCATCTTCAAGGTGACTGTGTCAAGTACATGCTCGGTGTTTGTTCAACTTTAACGAGCTGGAATTATTGCTTGGCTCCTCCGTTTTCTTAACTCTTTAATCGATATCACATATGTTTCTCAGGGCTTTTGAGTCAATGAAATCTGTGAAAAGTCTTCTATTACCTATTATGTGCTAGCAAATGTGAAGTTAGGATCTTACTTGTGGGAGAGAAACTTAAATCTTTTACACAAATATATTAAAAGGTAATAAAGAAGTTAGCAAAAACCAATAAACACTGTAAAAAGGTATCATAGAAAAGAATAGAGCAAATAGTCATATTATATGGATCATGACTATATACTATCAATGAGGATGTTAGGCAAATAAAGACTTCTAGCTTGTGACAAAATTCCCAATGACCACCAGATTAGGGCTTTAAGACACCTCCATCTCTCAGATCACTCAGGGAAAGGCAACACATCCTCGGTGCAGCTGTGCTGGTCACTCAGTGACTCCAGTCTAACGCAGACACTCTTGTCATGGATGCATGTACCAACCAAGAACAACTTTCTAAATTAACATATTTCAACAGGTCTTGTATTACTTTTAATAGATATCCTATATAATAGAAGCCTAATATGCTAAGTGTCCAGTCGTCGGATCAACCAATCAACCAATATGCTAATGATATACTAAGGCTGCTCAACCGCTCGCTATGATGTGCACTGACCACCAGGGGGCAGATGCTCAATGCAGGAGCTGCCCTGATGATCAGTGCGCTCCTACAGGGTAGCACCGCGGTGGTGGGAGTCTCACCTGCCTCCACAACAGCGCTAAGGATGTCTGACTGATGGCTCAGGCCTGCTCCCCATTGGAGCCGTCAATCAGACATCCCCTGAGGGCTCCTGAACGTGAGAGGGCACAGGCCAGGCTGAGGGATCTCCCCCCTCCTCCCCAAGTGCTCAAATTTCATGCACTGGGCCTCTAATGTAGTAATAAAGCTAAATGGCATAAGAATATACTGCATGTTAATATAGTAAGTTAACTGCAATTTACTCTTACTATGCAAACATCACTGACTATTCTATTTGTAAAATTATCTTAATAAGATGAGAAAAAAATAACATACCAACCATAATGTATCAAAATATATATTTATTTATTTATTTATTTTTAAAATATATTTTATTGATTTTTTTTTTTTTTTTTTTTTTTTTTACAGAGAGGAAGTGAGAGGGATAGAGAGCCAGAAACATCAATGAGAGAGAAACATCGATCAGCTGCCTCCTGCACACTCCCTACTGCGTATGTGCCCCAACTAAGGTACGTGCTCTTGATCAGAATTGAACCTGGGACCCTTGAGTTTGCAGGCCGACTCTCTATCCACCGAGCCAAACTAGTCAGGACTGTATTTTTTATTTTGAGAGTACATTTATTAAAACTGGGGACACTGAAACAAGGAAGGGCTTAGACTAGAAGAAGCAACAGGAGAGGGACTAGGCGGGGCTGCTTTGCCTCATTGAAAAGTCAAGATCTAGGAGACAGGGTCAGGGGATGGCCTGGGACTAGCTACCGCTACCCTGGTTCCCCTGGCTAAAAGTCTCACGGGGACCCTTAGAACTCAGGGAGAAAAAGCCACCCAAGAAAGAAAGGGACAAGAAAGGTGTGGGCATGCTCCCAGGAGGGAGAGAATGCAAAATAAATATTTATTAACATTTGAAGCTTTATATACACTCTTAAAAGCAAATGTACAAAGGGAGGAATTACAAAAATTAACCTCAATATATAAATGAACAGTAAAGATCAGTAGGGCCATCACCATCAGAATAAAAAGTCTGTCTAAAAGAATACAAATAATTACTTTAAATGCCATTCAGATACTTTCCTTAAAGTTACAATTCCAAAGAATACTAGGAGGCAAAATATATCCAGAACACCGTGTTTTCACCTTACCCTAACTTATTAAATATACAAATATGTTTCCGTCTTTTTGTCCAGCAAGCAAATGAGAATCTGTACCTGACCATTTAACGAAAGACCAGTTCTGGTCAGAGATGGGTGGAAGAAGAGCAGTGCAATGTCCAAGAAGTAAGTCCCAAATGGCAATTGTTCCAGAAGTCAACACTGCTGCTGCGAAATTATCCTTCACATCACCTTCCAGGAACCTAACATCAAACAGAGAAGAAATTATTCAAACCATATTATATACTACAGGCCTGGCGCATGAAATCCATTCATGGGTAGAGTCCCTAGGCTGGCTGGTGATCAGGACCCATCTGTGGGATCTGTGCTGGGTGATCGGGGGACCCCCGCTGGCACCCGCCTTGGCCGGCCTGGCACAGCCCACTTGCTGGCCCTGCCCCCTGCTGCCAGACATCTCCTTCTGACGAGCAATTGGGGAGTGATTAGGGGGCCCCAGCTGGCAATTGCTTTGGTTGGCCTGGGGCCTTTAGGCAGCTCCTGCATTGAGCGTCTGCTGCCTGGTGGTCAGTGTGCATAATAGTGACCAGTTGTTCCACTGTTCGGTCAATTGGGTTGTATTATATATGACTAGAGGCCCTGTGCACGGGAAGGGGTGTCCCTCAACCCAGCCTGCACCCTCTCCAATCTGGGACATCCCTCTCACAATCCAGGACTGCTGGCTCCCAACAACTCACCTGCCTGCTTTCCTGATTACTCCTAACTGCTTTTGCCTGCCAGCCTGATCACCACCTAAGCACTCTCCTGCCAGCCTGATTGCCCCTAACTGCCCTCCACTGAAGGCCTGGTCCCCCCCAAACTGCTCTCGCCTACAGGCCTGCCTGCCCCCCCTCCCAACTGCCCTTCCCTGCAGGCCTGGTCCCGCTCTCCCCCAACTGCTCTCCCCTGTAGGCCTGGGTCCCCCCCAACTGCCCTTCCCTGCAGGCCTGGTCCCGCTCTCCCCCAACTGCTCTCCCCTGTAGGCCTGGGTCCCCCACAACTGCCCTTCCCTGCAGGCCTGGTCGCCCCCAACTTCCCTCCTCTGCTGGCCTGGTCACCCCTAACTGCCCTCCCCTTCAGGCTTGATAGCTTCCAACTGCCCTCCCTTGCAGACCTTGCCCTCCCCTGCTGGCCATCTTGTGGCTGTCTTCTTATGTCCACATGGGGGCAGCCATCTTGTGTGTTGGAGTGATTGTCAATTTGCATAGTACTTTTTTTATTAGATAGGATAGAAGCTTGGTGCACAGGTGGGGGGTGGCTGGTTTACCCTGAAGAGTGTCCCAGATCAGGGTGGGGGTTCCCTTGGGGCATGGGGTGGCCTGTGCAAGGGAGCCATGGTGGTTTGCAGACCAGCCACGCCCTCCAGTGACCCAAGCAGAGGACCTGGTATCTGGGATTTATCTATCTTCTATAATTGAAACTTTGTAGCTTTGAACAGAGCCAAGCCTCCTGCTCGCTCCATGGCAGCAGCCATTTATGTTGGGATTTATTTATCTTCTATAACTGAAACTTTGTAGCGTTGAGTGGAGGCCAAGGCAGGCCAGAAAGCTTGGCTTCCTCCATTGCTAGGGAAATCCAAGCCTCCTGCTCACTCCATGGCTGCAGCCATCTTGGTTGGGTTAATTTGCATACTCGATCCTGATTGGCTAGAGGGCATGGCTTGTGGGTATAGCAGGGGCACAGTCAATTTGTGTATTACTCTTTTATTAGATAGGATATTTATATATACGTATTTTAAAGAGGTGAAAACCATCCTCTCCAAAGCAACATGAACAAAAATACGTGGAAATAGGGATGCTTCTCTTTGCAGTTCGGTACATAAACACCTGTGCAGTCCCTGCCTATCTCTTGATGCATCTTACACCCCCTGCACCCTAGCTCACCGTGGCCAAATTCAGTCTCCTCAGTATCTTTGGACTTGCTATTCTCTCCCCTTGGCAGGTTCTAAGCCTAGTCCTTAGCATGACTGGGCTTTTGTTATTACTCAGGCTGTTGTTTCTGCAGAAAGATCATACCTAATTCGTCTATTCACCCACACTGTATCACATGACCTGTTCCTATCTTCAAAGCACTTGTCACAATGTGAGAGCATCCTATTTCCACATTTGGTGGGTATCTTTGCCACAAGAGTATAATCATAAGGCAGAAGTCCGGTTGCCTTTTTAAGATGGGGCTCTACAGTCAGCTACCTGGCTTTGAATTCTAACTAAGCAAGAGATGTGTGACTCTGGGCAAATTATTTAACTTCATCAGTAAAATGGAGACATGGTGATTATTGTGAGGTTTCATGAAATAGTTGACAACATAGTCCTAGCCCTTAGGAAGTGCCTAATGAAAATGCATGTTGTCTCACTGCCATATCACCAGCACCATGCAGAGTGCCACCCATAAACAGACCTTCTCACAGTCAATAGTTCATACGAGCCCTGGTCAGTGTGGCTCAGCTGGTTGTGTACTGTCCCACGCACTGAAAGATTGCGGGTTCAATTCCTGGGCTGTGGGCTTGATCCCCAGTGAGGGGTGTACAGGAGGCAGCTGGTTGATGTTTCTCTCTCTGTCCTTCCCCATCTCTCAAAAAACCCTCCACAAAAAACAAAACAAAACAAAAAAACAACCAACCAAACAAAAAAAAACCTTAAAAAAAACCTAAATATTTATTAATCCTATAAAATAAAAGGTTAATATGCAAATTGACCAACAGCAGAACGACGGGCCACTATGACACACACTGACCACCAGGGGGCAGATGCTCAATGCAGGAACTGCCCCCTGGTGGTCAGTGTGCTCCTACAGGGGGAGAGCCACTCAGCCAGAAGCCCTGACTGAGCAGGTGAGTGCAGTGGAGGTGGCAGGAGGGCTGCTAGAGGGCACAGGATGGGCAGAGGGACCCCCCCCCCCAAGTGCAAGAATTTCATGCACCGGGCCTCTAATAGATCAATATTAGGTGGAGGCTCAAATTTTGAAGTAAAGATGTTTTCCTAAAGTACATTTAAAACTTTTTTCAATGGAAAGAACATAAATTATAAATCTCCTGTAGAGAATATTAATTACTCTGTATTTAAAATGTTTTCATTATGGGATAAAACAGGGCATAAATACACATAAAATACTTATCCAATGCCATCCTAGTGGTATCAGTATACAGGGAACCTGACTCAGGCTTGATTCAAAAATTGATTTATAGGGAGAGGATGGAAGGAGATGGGCAGGGGAGGTGGTGGAGTGGGAAGAGAGAAACAATAATGTGATAGAAAAACCTCAATCTTGATTTCTGCATGCGCCCTGACTGGGGATTGAATCCAATACTTGAGTATGTGCCCTGACTGGGAATTGAACCCGCCAAGGCTGAACACTATACCCGCCAAGGCTGAACACTATATACTTTTTCCTTCCTTCCTTCCTTCCTTCCTTCCTTCCTTCCTTCCTTCCTTCCTTCCTTCCTTCCCTCCCTCCCTCTCTTCCTCCCTCCCTCCCTCCCTCCCTTCTTTCTTTCCTTCTTTCCTTCTTTCTTTCATAATATATTTTATTGATTTTTTACAGAGAGGAAGGGAAAGGGCTAGAGAGTTAGAAACATCGATGAGAGAGAAACATAGATCAGCCGCCTCCTGCACACCCCCTACTGGGGATGTGCCTGCAACCAAGGTACATGCCCCTGACCGGAACCGAACCCGGGACCTTTCAATCCACAGGCTGACACTATCCACTAAGCCAAACCAGTTTCGGCAAACACTATACTTCTTAACATTCTTTATTTTGACCTATGTATAGTGTTTCATGTTTCCATTCATCTAAATGACACAAAAACATTTGGTTTCTATGTGCACAGGTGCCTTTCAAAGATCACACTCACTGCCCAGCAGTCACACACTTGCCTTCCAGCCTGCCCTTGAGGAAGACAGTAGAGCATCACACCCACGCTCAGGGCAGTCTTGGGGTTGATCGCAATGAGCTGGAACACGGGGCTTCCCGACGGCTCCCTCTCTTTGGCACAAGGATGACTCAGAACAACAAAAAGGAGTCCCTGATTTAGAAGAAAAATTAATAACCAAAGAAATCATTAGGACTATGGTGAGAAAAGGCAAGAGTTGGCAGAGACAAAATGAAAGACTCACAGGAAAGACCAACAGACTTGTCAGGCCCCCAGCCATTCCCGTATCTGCAGGCGTGAATCGGGCTAAAGCAGCAGCCCTCCACCTTACACGTGGCTAGCACCCCAGGCCTCCCCTGTGAGGAAACGCCGACTCAGAGAAAGAGGGCAAGTAAACACATGATGGGAGACCTCAAACTGGAAACACTCATTTGTCAATTGGGTTTTGAACATTCGGAACACATTTTCCCATAAATACAATCATAAATGGCAACTAGAGTTTAAGCCAGTTGATTCTTTTCCCATGGTCGTTTCTGTGGGAAAATGTGTCACAAACCTCTCCCAGCTTTAAAATTACATCTTTTTTTTAATCCCCACCCAAGGATATGTTTTCACTGACTTGAGAGAGAGAGGAAGGGAGGATGAGAGGAAGGGAGAGAGGACGGGAGGGAGGAAGAGAAATCCTGATCGGGAATTGAAATAGCAACGTTCGGTATATGGGATGATGCTCCAATAAACTGGGCCTGCCAAAAATTACATGTTCTCATAAACATTGTGTGTGGAGATACTTGTCACACACATATGTATACATGTCTGTATGTATGCTACATGTTTAAAATAATTATCTTTGGGGATAAATAGGGAAAATTAATCATTGGGCCTTCTTAGGATTAATTACACTCATTTCTGCCTTATACATTCCCAGAATGACTGCCTTAAATTTTTTTAAAAGTTGATTTTAAATAGAGGAAGGGAGAGAAACATCACTGTGAGAGAGAATCATTGATCAGTTGCCTTCTGCACACTCCCCAACTAGAAATCAAACCTGCAACCTGGTTATGTGCCCTGACTGGGAATCAAACCTACGACCTTTTATTGTGTAGAATGACATTCCAGCCAACTGAGCCACCTGGCCAGGGCCAGAATAACCATTTTTATTATGAGAATGCATTACCTTTATAATTAGAAAATAACTGAGTTAAAAAATGTTAAATGCCATACACTTAACTAGGAGTAGGCAAACTATGGCTCATAGGTAAAATCTGGCTCAAAGCGTAAGGGGAAGTTTTATTGGAATGTACCACACCCATTTCTTACATTATCTCTGGGTGATTTTGTGCGATAGGGGCAGAGCAGGTAGCTACAGCAGAGACCACGTGGCCTGCAAAGTTGAAAACATTTACTGTCTGTCCCTTTACAGAAATGTTTGCCAATTCCTGCCCTCAAGTATAATTTATTATTTATAATAAAATAGGAACTCTTACTATTTTTTTCCATTTCTGTTCTCAATGTTTTAAAAGGAAGTACCTAGGTATTAATGTTGTAATACCAAAGATAAGCACTTAATAGTTAATTTAATAATTCCACAGACGAATTCGACCCTTTTATTTTAGGATGAATAATAAGCCTCAACACTATGTGACAGATGACCTAAGACCACAAAGCTGTTTCACTCATGTCCACAGATGCTGCTGGGCTCGGAGAGATGCACCCTTTGCGTCCAGAGCCTTCCATGCTGAGGCCCGCAGGGGTTCCCATGGGGCCGGGCGAGGGAGTCTCCATTCTGCACCGAGCTGGCTGCTTCTGCCTCTGCTTGTGGCTCAACAGCGCAAACATGCATGAGCAGTTACTCCTGACCTGGGACAACTACCTCCAACCCGATCAGATGCCAAAACCACAATGACTAAGAGGCTGTGGTTCATTTCTATGCAAGAACACTAAAGTCTAAGAGGAAAGCATGTCTGTGATATTCATTCACATCATAAAGCGTTTATGGCAAAGTGGTTGGGAGCCAATTCTGTTAATAGGATATTATTTCTCGGTATAAATTCACAGCCAAAAATTAATGTTTGCCCTTAAGTCATACAGCCAGAAAATTCACCAACCAATCATACCGTACCAACACATATTTTCATCCAATTCAAGAAAGAACAAACACTGCTATCCAATTTTGAAAAAAATAGGTAACAAGGAGGGCCAGTTAATTACTACTAAATTATTGCTGTCACTCAGGAATACCAAGGGTAACACTCAGAATGGACATGGAATGGGCCCGGCTGATTGGCACTTACCATTTCAGAATAGGCTTTGTGACAGACGGAGGCTTGGTAGGAGTCACCAATGTGCATCTTTTTCAGGAGCTGACCAGTTTTTAAATTCCTTAGACACCAAAAATAGAGAAGCTGGTAACAATCTTCCAGGAAACTGGTTTTCACATCATACTTAATTATCACCAAGTCCTTTTGGAGGGGACCAAGAACAAACTAAAGGACATAGTACCTTTGTTTTGTTTGGTCACAGCCTGAGCTAAAAATAGCACTATAGTTTAATTTGGTCAGTGGTTTTTTGTTTTTGTTAATCCACTGCCAAGAATATTTTTCCCATTGATTTTTTAGAGAGAGTGGAAGGGAGTGAAAGTGGGAGGGAATGAGAGAGAGAGAGAGAGAAAGAGAGAGAGAGAGAGAGAGAGAGAGAGAGAGAGAGAGAGAGAGAGAGAGAGAAACATTGACATGAGAAAAAAAAAATCAATTGGTTGTCTCCCACACAGGTCCAGACCCAGGCCAGGGATTGAACCTGCAACCCAGGTACATGCTCTTGATAGGGAATTGAACCTGTGACCTGTGTGCAGGCTGTCATTATAATCACTTAGCCACACCTGCCAGGGCTGGCTAATAGTTTAATTTGATAGTTTAGCTCTCTGCTATGCCATTATGGAGAAATCTCTCCAAATTCCAGGAGAAAGGGTTTCAATTATCTCATTTTACTTGGTATTAAAATTACATGGTATAGCTCTAATCATTATGATTTTGTCACAATTTTTGTTATACCCAAATTTTCCATGGAGGACAATGGTCAGGAAACCAAATCTGGTTAGGCAAGAGATGACACCTGAAAGAGACTTATAATTATGTCTCTATAATATTGTATCCACTTATTCTACAGCCAACTCAAGATAATGGAGAAAGAAGGAAAGACTGAGCTGGGGTGAAAAATGGAAAAAAGGATGAAAGGAGAGGCTAAATGTAAAACAGAAGAAAAAGAAAGCTTGCTGGAACCACTCCCTAGCTTGAGGACTTGACATTAACACTGTCTATCATGTGGCTCTGCCTATGAAACTCTTTCAGTCGGTTCCCATTAACCACGGATAAAGTCATGGTACTCAGTCCTCACGAAGCCAGCCCGTAGCACTGTTACACTGCTCCTGTGCCCAGCTGAACAGCTCACTACCTGTTCAACATGTATGCACGTTCCCAATCTCTGCCTCTGTTCAAGTTATCCCTCCGAATGCCTTCCCATTACTGGCCAACTCCATCCCTGTGTTGACCAACACCCATCGATTTCTTATGGCCCAGATCATGTCCCACCTTCTGCCAGCAGCATGAGCTCAGTTTAGGCTCTCTCACTCCTCCCCGTCTGCACCAGTCCACAGAAGTCTCCTCACCTCCAATTCCATATAGTACTGTCCACATACCTTACTTTCAATGTAATATTCTGTATACTGTATAGGGTAGAATGTAATCATTTGACACATATTTCTGAACTTCTATGGCCCAGGTACTGTATACAAAACTAAAGTCAGGAAGCTAAATTCTCATGCAAGTATGCAAGGTTTTCCTCATACAAGGGACACCAGAGCAGGTGTATCCCTTACAGAGGTTAGTGCATGTTCTGTAGATAGTAATTGCTCTCTCCCCAAATCCCAAAGCACTCTGTCCAAATCTCTATTATAGTGGCACTAGGAACGCTGAAGCAATCTTATTTACCTACTAGGTTTTATGGGTCTTGGAGCAGGATTCATATTTACATTCCTCACAGATAAGTAAAAACTCAAATATCTATTAAATAAGTGAAAGATGGTACTCAGTTAATGTAGCTTGACCAAGACTTAATATTGAAACCTTCAGCAGTAGTTTCAAAACAAGCCACTTGAGCCCTGGCTGGTGTGGCTCAGTTGGCTGGGAGTCATCCTCTGCACCAAAAGGTTGCTAGTTTAATTCCTGCTCAGGGAACATGCCTGTATTGTGGGTCCTCATCCCCAGTAGGGGTGTGTTCTGCATGTTTCTCTCTCACATCGATGTTTTTCTCTTTCTCTTTCTCTCCCTCCCTCTCCTTTCTTCTCTCTCTAAAGTCAATAAAAACAGAAAAAAATATTTAAAAACACACCACTTGAACCTGGAGTATAATATGAATTGCTTTAGGCATCCAACAAATAAGGAGTCCCCACAGGAAAGGTAAACAACTACTATATGTACAAGTATAGAGTGTCCCCCAAAAGATACATACATACTTTGAATAGTTATAAGGCAGTGTTTATTAAAATATATTTGTTTTCAAAATTGAGCTCAGCTGTTAAAGTGTATATACATTTTTAAAAAAATATATTTTTATTGATTTCAGAGAGGAAGGGAGAGTGAGAGAAAAATATTGTAGAAACATCAATGATGAGAGAGAATTACCGACCAGCTGCCTCCTGCATGCCCCACACTGGGGGACCCAGTCCACAACCCAGACACGTGCCCCTGGCCAGAATTGAACCTGGGACCTTTCAGTCCACAGGCCGACACTCTATCCACTGAGCCAAACTGGCTATGGCAAAGTATATATACATTTTTGAGGGACATCTTATAGTTATAGAGAGCCCAAAGGTAAAAGATAAATTCTGATAGCGTGAGCCATACATCTTTGAGTAGCTAAGACAGGCACTAAGAACTGATAGGAGACATGGCACTATCTTCAGGGACTTCCACAATACAAAGTAGCACACGCTAAATTAAAAATCAGGGCCCATGAATTCAGACAGTGAAATGCCAACAAGGCCTGAGGTGGTATGACAGAACTCAAGGCAACTGTGGGGGAAGGTACCCCTTAGGACTCAAACTTACTTTTAGTAAAGAGATCCCATCCCAATCCCAAATTCTGTTGTGATCCATTGTATATGAGATGCCAAAAGACAACTATTAGCAAAAAGGGGGACATGAGGGATGGGAAGAAACAAGGGAGCCAAGGTGTATGGGACACTGAAAAGGGAATTTTTGTAGTACAGCCCGGGAAATGGAAGCTGAAGGAAGGCAAATACGGGCTCCACAAAAGGTTTTCTTTCTGGGGCAGAGGGGAGAGGGATGGGAGTAAGAGTGTTTATAAAATAATGGCATCAGAGATGATCTGTGGTTGAATATTTATTGATGGCAATTACTAGATTAAATTAATAGTCTTGGAGCTAAATAATGAAGGTCTGGACTCTAGAAATAGCAGAACGAATAGAAAAGAGAACTTTGTAAAGAACACTGTCCTCAAGTAAGACCTGAGGAAAGTGCTCCAGTGGGAACCTGCTGCTCGAGATGGCAGGACGTGTGAGCACAGGGTCCTGGCAGGTGAGCACGGTCCCATTTCAGGCTCCTGGTGAGGAGGGCAAGGCTTCTCTCAGGACCATGCTTTCCTACTTTACTCCCAGGAGGATAGCAATGGGCAGTGCAGGAGAGTAGGCAATAGTGACATTAATATCATAACTTCTCTTTTCAAGACCCATTCTGGCTCCAAGCAGTTAATGGAAAAGCTTCTGAGAGAGAAAAAAAAAAATCACTATTCTAATATAAATGAACCCTGCAAGTGCTGATGGACAGGCCTGGTTCTCCATGTGGTCAGGAAAGAGAGTGGCTAAGGACTCCTTGACTTTAGTTTCCCTAACACAAAGTTATTCATTTGGGTCCTGTAATGAACCACTTTTTATGTATCTAGTAATTCTGGATTATATTCTAGACATCACAAACGACACTTCACATAAACTCTGGATTCTCTTAGGTTTCCCCGAAGAATATTGATTCTGGCCCCACACCTTACCCCTAGTAACCTGTTAACTTGGCTAACCTCAAAATTCCAGTTGCTGAAAACCTAGTTCAATTCCTTTTGCCTTACCTAGGCTTCCCTGAGTCTGCCCCACATTACATGTTATTTAAAAGGTCAGACATTTAGGCAGAGATTATAGCAAGAGTTAGGGCTCTTCCCTGGCTCTCTACTTTTGGAATTTCTCTGCCTCACTTTCACGATAAACCAGGAGGACAGCAAACTTTGTCTCTAAGGGTCGAATCCCCTTCAGTATCTTTCTTCTTTTTCTCATTCTCCAGTGTCTTCAGTTAATTGATTTTTATATTTATTCCAGAGTTTATAGTTACTTGAAGTAGGAGGGTTGGTCTCTGGTAAAAGCCACTCAAGCATTAACCAGAAGCAGAAACAATCATACATTTTTGCCAATAAGATTTCATTCATTGAGAGTCTACTCAGACTGATACTTTTCACAATGTCTGAATTAATATGATGTTCTTATTAAGTATCTAGCATCTGACAGTAAACAAACAAAAACTATCATACTTACAGCCTCTTATCTCATCTTAATGACCCTGTGAAATAGAGGTATATCCTTATATCACAGAAGAGAAAACTGAGGATCTTGAGGGAAAACTTACCAAATAACAATGTTGTTCATTATAGTGGTACCAAGCAGAGCTTCCTGCGTCCCTTGAACCTCAGCAAAAGTTAGTACAGTCTCTTCAGGAGGCATCAAAAACTGTTTTTCTTCACTTCTGCATTTAAAATAGTATTAAAACTCAGAACTCTGTAGCAAAGCACTTTCTAAGCAGCCCTTCTACATATTATTGAACTCTGTACAATAAACACTAACCCAATACCAGAAAAAAGATCCAATCAGAAAACTTGTATATGCTAAACTTTCTACAACAAACATGCATTACTTGTAATTATCCACCTGGATATACTGCGAGCACTACAAACTCATCATATCCAACTAACTTCACCAGCCCTCTCCTTAAACTTGTGATTCTTTCTGCATTTCTCAGCGAATGGCACCATCACCCAGGAGCCCAGAAACCTGGACATTTTCCTTGTCTCCCTCCTTTCTAGCTCCTCCATCACCAAGTCCTAATGATTTTATCATCTCACCTACCCCAAATCTGTTTCTCCCCGTCTCCACTAATACTTCCCTAATTTAAGCAAATAATTATTTATCTCGTCTAGATTACTGCAGCAGTTTATTATTATTATTATCATAAAAAACAGATTAATAATCACAATAAAGTGACGACAGACACAGAGGAAACTCAGAGGGAACCCCAGATGTCTAATAGAGGCATGCAGGTCTAGAGGTCCAGAAAGGACTCAGAGCTGGAAATGTATGCTCACAAGTAGTCAGCATCTGGACAGTAACTGAAGCCATGGAAACCAAGTGTGTGGAGCAAGAGAAGGGTCTAGAATCTTGAGGTACCTGGAATATTTAAGGGGCACACAGAGATTTCAAAGAAGACAAAAGGAACAGGCAACATTTGCTGAGCCTCTCCACTGCGCTGCTTTCCTCCCTGCACGTCTGCTTCCACCCTCTAACTGCTCTACGCTCCAGTGTTGAGCAGAACCTGCAACACCACGCCCACAGCATAGAAAGACAAGATGCTGGGGATCCAACTTTCTCCGAAACCCTGGGATGAAATCATTCTTTATCTGATGGTTAAGTCAGCTGGTGCTTTTCTCACCCTCCTTCTGCAAATGTCATGACCTCCACTTGCTGATCACAGAGGGTCCTGCTGCTGCTGACTAGCCTCCTCTGTGTCAGGCCAAGCACAGCGTGTATGTTTCCAGTCCTCAGGAGCACCTGCTTTTCACAGCCACCATCAGACGAACAAAGTAACGCCCTAAGCCAAACATAAGAAAAAATGCAGAGAAGTCAGGAGTCTTTTTTTTTTTTTTTAAATAAGTTTTAAAAATTGATTTTACAGAGAAAGGGAGAGGGAGAGAAACATCCACTGGCTGCTTCCCTTTTGTCCTACAGGTTCAACATGAAAGTGGGGCAGAGAAACCCTAAAAGGAGAGAGCCAGAGAAGAGCACTAAACTCTTGCTATAACCTCTGCCTAAATATCTGGCTGACCTTTTAAATGTATGTGGGGCAGGCTCAGGGAAGCCCAGGTTTTGGATCAAGGCCGAAACTGGGGCATGTGTCCTGATCGAGAATTGAACCTACAGCCTTTCAGTGCACAGGACGCTCAACCAACTGAGCCACACCGGCCAGGGCACAAATATCGATAAGTCTTTAATAGTAAAGGACTAGGTTCAAATTTTAAAAGGAAACTTCAGTGCGGGGTCAAGTGAAAGATAAAGGAAAAGAAAACTTCTGGAGAACCACGCACCTGATTTCTCTGATTTCCAAATTCCCCAAGGCCACACACACAAGGTTACACACATCAGGCATGGGAACTATCTGTAACACTGGAACCTAAATAAAATAAGAGCCAAAATAATGTTTGGTTGTTTCATTTTTAATCAATCTAAATTTTCCAAAATTTGTTGCATCAGTTTTTATTCTTACTATACCAGAATAGTTTCCAACATTTGGAAATCTGAGAAGGTTCAGCAAAAATCCTTTTTTATGAGTCGTAAATCCAAATAAGCTGCATACATAACAGTGTTTACTGCAGCGTTTATTAATGCAGCTTATGCTCTTACCAACAGGGGAACAGTTAAGCAAATTCTGGCATTTGAGCCAATAAAACCATTAAAATAAATTTATTCACTGAACAAATATTTATTTATTGAGCACAAGCACAGAACAAGAAGCTGTGGATAGCCGAGACCGGTTTGGCTCAATGGATAGAGCGTCGGCTTGGGGACTGAGGGGTCCCGGGTTCGATTCCGGTCAAGGGCATGTACCTTGGTTGCGGGCATATCCCCAGTAGGGGGTGTGCAAGAGGCAGCTGATCGATGACTTTCATCGATGTTTCTAACTCTCTATCTCTCTCCCTTCCTCTCTGTACAAAATCAGTAAAATATATATTAAAAAAAAAAAAAAAAGAAGCTGTGGATATATACTAGAGAACAAGAATAAAATCTGCTAAGAGAGGAGAATAGATATTCAAGGTTCTCACAAAAAGAAAAAAGAGGTAATTATGCAAAGTGATAGATGTTTTCCTTCACTTAATTGTGTGATTCCTTTCCCAATGTATACACATATCAAATGATCAATGAGTGTACATTAGACATATTACAAGCTTATTTGTCAATTATACCTGAATAAATCTAGAAATAAAAATAAAATTCTACATAGGTAAGTATGAAGGAGAAATGTTTATATGCTAAGTGAGAAAAAGCAGTTTAAAAATTGTAAGCCACTAGGAGCGTACAGGCAGACATGTATGAGGGCGGACAGGACCTGAAGAGAACACAAGGGAACCATGCTTTCATGAAGGGTAAGATCGGTGGGGGTCAGCATGCTTAGAAGTCAGAACAGAAGGAAATGCCAAACTGCTTCATCAGACTGAGATCAAGATCCACCTCTGGAGGAGCATGCGAGAAAGCTAATGCAGCACAATGTGAACTGCAGACTAGACGGCAGGGACTTGGTGCTCACTGCACAACTTTCTGCTGTTTGAATTCTCCTAAGGAGGCTTCTCCCTGTTCTATTTCGCAGTCACAGACCCCGCTCCCTCTTTAGTGAGCTGCCCATCCATTATCATACAAATAATTGCAAGATCTCTTTTAGACTTGGACTCACCTCTGCAAAGTGCCAGGAATACAGTTTTCCCCACTGTCCAGTATCCAGAGGTTTCCAAAGAGAAACTGCATATTCACAAGCAGTTATGATACACGGCTCTTTGACACCAGCTATTTCCCACCACACGGCACTCACATCCACGGAACAGGAACCTGAATGATTCTAACCAGAGTGGCAATAATGTTATGCTAAAGGGATACGTAGGGTCTGTTTTATGAAAAAAATCATTATGAAAAGTGATGCATACAAGGATTAATTAAATACCAAGTAAGTGTAATGAAAGTTTTATACAGGTCAAAATAGAGGTATGGTGGGTCTTACAGGTAACAGAAAAAACTGCCCATACACCTTCATGTAATTTAAAAGTAGAGCTCCAGCCTGGCTGGGTGGTTCACTTGGTTGGAGCCTAGTCCCAACACCTAAAGCTCGCAGGTTGGATCCCAGGTCAGGGCACAGACCTAAGTTACAGGTTCAGTCTCTGGTGGGGGTGCATACAGGAGACAAACAATTGATGTTTCTCTCTCTCTTCCTCTCTCAAAAAACACACAAACAAAAACCTTAAAAAATAAGAAATTAAAGAATAGACTACTCCAGAATAGAATACATTCAAATTTAACCACCAAGATAGCCCATAAGAACTTACCCACTTAGAAATTAAACATCCTGATGAACTCCTCAGGGCTGAAATAACATACTATTTCTACATGAACAGTAAGGAGAGCACTAGGCATCCAAACATGCAGCGTGTGAAAACCAAAATGAAACAAAAAAACCATGCAGTGTGTGGCCAAAGCGAGATTTCTCAAAAAACTGTATAATCAATCATAAATGAATTTATTCAAAAGCAGAAAGATAAAGCAGCTCAAGAAAGTAAAAAAACAATAAAAGGAACACAGAAGGAGTTACTAAGTAAATGAAATAGGAAATGAAAACTTCAACTAACAATCAATACAACAAAAAATTAATTTTCTGCCGAAACCAGTTTGGCTCAGTGGATAGAGCGTCGGTCTGCGGACTGAAAGGTCCCAGGTTCGATTCCAGTCAAGGGCATGTACATTGGTTGCGGGCACATCCCCGGTAGGGGGTGTGCAGGAGGCAGCTGGTCGATGTTTCTCTCATCGATGTTTCTAGCTTTCTATCTCCCTCCCTTTCACTCTGTGGAAAATCAATAAAATGTATATATTTTTAAAATTAATTTTCTATAAGACCAGCAGAATGGACAAATCTCTTAAATCTGAAAAAAGTGTTTTTTTAGAAATGGGGAATTTTATTTATAAACTTGAAGATACCATGAAACGGTTGATTCCTGAAGAAACTAAATTATTAAAATTGATTCAAGAATAGCTTTGAAATAACATAAGTATTACTATGTATCTTTTATTGAAAAGGAATATGGAACTCAGAGGCTAAATAATTTGCTCAAGGCCACAAAGCCAATAATTGTCAAACAGTTTATGGGGTTTTAAGCTCTTTCTTCCTTACCAGTTGTTCTCAACTGGGGGCAATTTTGTAACCCTCCTTGGGAATACTTGACAATGTCTGCAGACATTTTGGTTGTTACTATCACTGGCTTTCCTGCAATGCACAGGTCACCCAACCTCTCACAGCAAAGACTTATCCAGCCCCTAAAGTCAACAGTGCTGAAATTGAGAAACCATACTCTAGTCTACACCATGAATACAAAGTTAATTAAGTCACAGGTCGAATCTAATTCTCAGGATTTACTAAAATGTCATTAACAGAATGACATTGTTTTTAATGCAATGATCAGTTTAAGAAAAATTTATTGAGTCTAGAGAGAGAGAAAGAAAGGGAGAAAGAAAGACAGAGAAAGAGCGAGGGAGAGAAAAAGAGAAATCAACTTATTGTCCCACTTATTTTATGGATTCACTGGTTGCTTCTTGTATGTGCCGTCGGGGGATCGAACCTGCAAACTTGGTAAATCAGAATGCCAAGTTTAACCACTCTAACCAACTGGCCAGGGCTCATTAACAGAATATTGTACTTTTTATTTCTTAGAACCACATACATCACACAGCATATAAAGATTAACCATTCACTACATCACAATCAAGAACTGCTACCCGTTTTCAGATATATCACCATAAGTGGTTCTTCTAGAAACATTTCATGATTTGGGTAGGAGAGTCACAAATGCCTCCTCTTTCCTTCTCTTCCTCTGTTAACATCTGATTTTTATTTAGATAAATTCAGTTAATAATGAGCTTAAGTTTTCTTGGCAATAGCTTGACATTCTAACTTCTTCGGATGATCTCAAAATATTTTTTTAAAAAATGAAAATCTATCTAATAAAATTCTCCGTTTTCCTATTCATCACATTTTTTACATGTAAGACAAAGACACATTAGAAGGTAACAGCGTTCTGACCTTTAACTTTGAAACCAATTGTAGGTTGCCTGGGTTTAAGCTGTCACAAGCAGGAACGTCTGCTAATTCAGTCTGTAGAAACAAAAGTCACACCATTAATCTACACTTTATGTACGACATCTGCTGCACCACTCACTCATCAAAATGCCTACTTCTCATGGCAAACTGCTTCACTGATGACAAAGCCATTAAACACATTTTAAAATTAACTTTAATTCCCCCAGAATGAGCTTAAAAGTTTACAGTGATGTCTTATCAAGGAAACATCAAAGCATTCTTAAACAGAGGAGCCAATGTGTGCAGAAGTCACTGAGGTGTTCCATTCCTTCAGAGAAAGTGTCACAAAGGAAGCAGATTGTACCTGTTCGATGGAATGTTTCCATGAGTCAAGGCACGTGCTTGCACAGAGCGGATTTTCTTTGGAAGCGCATGACTCAGTGGCGAAAGGTGTCGCTTGGGGGCCAGAATCATAGTCACAGTCAGGCTGTCCCTTTCTTCCTGTCACACGCAGGCTGCCATCTAATTTTGGTTGGCTGGTGCAACTGTGTCCTTGCTTACTATCCCTGGCTTTCCCAGGAGAAAGCTGGGGTGAAGTCAGTTCAACAACCTCCGCAGACACTTTGTCAGAGGGTGTTGGGGAGCCAAGCGCGGGGGTAGTGCCTAAGACGGGGAAAGCGGGGGAGCACACATCCGCTGTGGGTCTGCCATCACCATCAGGTGTAACAGTATTTGCCGGAGTGAAGAGTAATGCGGGCGAGGAAAGGCCCTTATGCGCAGGCTGGCTTTTTCCCATTGGCATTTCAGGGGGTGCTTTTCCTGGTAGAACAATCAGTTCCTCTCCTGAGTCCTCCATTTCCATGTGGATTGGCTTAGGAATCAGTTCCTCCAAAACAAGATCATTTCCCTCTTTCAGATGCCTCTCTCCATACACGTTTGATCTGAAAGGCTCAATCAGTTTTTCTGAGCAGAACTTCAGTTTTTCAAGCTTAAGAGACCCAAAGTCTTCATCAGGTAACTGAAAGTCTGTGATTTTGAGAAAAGACGACAGTTGCTTTAAAGTTGGCATTTCATTCTTATGAGACGGAGCACTGGAAGCATTACCGCCCAAAGTTAAATAAGCATTATTAATGGAAAAGGAGTCCTCTTTTTGGCAGTGACTTTCCTTCCCTAAAATAGAAAGGAACAACAATAACAAATACCCAACAAGAGACATTAACCTCCCCAGAAACAGTGCACTTCTAAACTCCAACAGGATATAACAGGTTCATCTCTTTTCCCCTCCATGAGCCTCAAACCTCAGAGAACCGTTCAACAATCAGCCACAGGTTTGTGGTTAACTGGCAGCTCTCCTTGTACAGTTGCCGACAGCTTTAGTAGCACTTGTTGTGCTACTTTGGGCAAGTCAATGCACCTCATCTTCCCTGGTCAGAAAGGAAGTGGGCTAAGAATCTCTAAAGTCCTTTCTGCTCTAGAACTATGATTCCAACAAACTATCAGAATGCAGTCTACAAAATGCTGGCTCTTCTCACTGAAGAATACTTAGTCCCCTTTTCCAGCAAAGAGTTATTTTTTTAAAGTATATTTTATTGATTTTTTACAGAAAGGAAGAGGGACAGAGAGTTAGAAACATCAATGAGAGAGAATCATTGATGAGCTGCCTCTTGCACACCCCCTACTGGGGATGTGCCCACAACCAAGGTACATGCCCTTGACTGGAATTGAACCCAGGACCTTTCAGTCCACAGACCGACGCTCTATCCACTGAGCCAAACCGGTCTTGGCCAGCAAAGAGTTATTTACTACTAGAGGACTGGTGCATGACATTAGTGTACTGGGAGGTTGTGGGGTGTCCCTCAGACTGGCCTGCACCCTTTTGCAGTCCAGGACCCCCTGGGGGATGTCCACCTGCCACCACCACCTCTGTGCTTGCCAGCCAGAAGCTGGGCTCACACCTTAGCGCTGCCTCGGAGGCAGGCAAGGTTCCCACCATGGCCGCTGCGCTTGCCCACCGTGAGTCCGGCTCTGGCTGAGCAGTGCTCCCCCTGTGGGAGTGCACTGACCACCAGGGGGCAGCTCCTGCATTGAGCACCTGTCCCCTGGTGGCCAGTGCGTGCCATAGTGAGGGGTTATTCCACCATTTGGCCGATTTGCATGTTAGGATTTTATTATATAGGGTTCTTAGCGACTGGAATTTTTCTATACCATTCAAAATGCAGCTGCATCCATTACCTAATAAATGAATGTTAGTACATATATATACAATGGATTATTCAGCCATTAAAAAAAGAATGAAGTACTGATACATGCTAGAACATGTGAAAGCAGCCGGACATAAGAGATCGCACATTGTATAATACATTGACATGAAATAAGTAAATCCATACAGAATAGATTGGTAGTTGCCAAAGGCTAGGCAAGAAGGAATGACCATCAAATGCTTAGTGGGTAAAGAGTTTCCATGTTAGGTGATGAAAATGTTTTGGAACTAGGTAGGGATTATGGTTGGATGTTGTAAATGTACTAAATGTCACTGAATTATTCATATATGAAGGTCACTTAAAAATTTTTTTTTTAATGTAGCTGCAGGTTACTAAAACAGATTATGTCAACATATACAAAAGAAAGTTTCTAGTTTATTATATTGCCCTACTTTCTATTCCTTTGTATTCTTATTGACTTAGAAGATAATACATCACAATGACTCTTATTTTTAACTAGAGACCCAGTGCAGGAATTTGTGCACAGGTGCGGCCCCTCAGCCTGGCCAGAGATCGGGGCAGCGGGAGGCTGGCTGTGGGAGTGCACTGACCACCAGAGGCAGCTCTTGCATTGAATGTCTGGCCCCTGGTGGTCAGTGAGTGTCATAGTGACCGGTTGTTCAGTCACTTAGGCTTTTTTATATATCTATATCTACAGATATATCTATATCTATCTATCAATATATATATAAATTATAGCACACAGACCAGGGCTGAGTCCACAAAGAAAGCAGGCTTTATTTTTGTAATTAAGTGTTAACTGGAATATGGTCACATTTACATGCTGTCTGTGGCTATTTCTGCATTCTACTTGAGTAGCTCTGATAGAGCACAATTTTCTACATGCTCTGTGGAGAAAGTTTGCTGTCCTCTAGTATAGAAGCAGAGTGAATTATCCAGTTTTCATGTTCAGTTTATCAGATAGAACTCCCAAGTAAATGAATAAATATTCACTTGCTAGCTTCCAAAATCTTGTATCCCACAGAGCTCAGAGAGATTATATTGGCTATTTTACTCAGACTGATTGTATTTTATTCCACAATCATTCCTGTGAGAGTCTTTCAATGACCTCTCACTCTGACACATATCAAATTTCATTTTACTTTACAAACACTTTCTATATTAGTTATATTTCTAACCTTGGATAAAGACTATGTTGTACCTGAATACTAATTTTAAGGAAGCTTTCAATATATTTTCTCTCTGTGTCAACTTTTCCAACCAGAATAGTGAACTCTAGCATCATATGGCCAGGTCTATACCCCAGTTCTGACACTTTAATTAATTAAAGCACTTTAATCTCCTTATGCCTTAGTTTCCTCTGTAAGGTGAGGATAAAAACAGATTCTACCTCCTGTGATGATTCAATGAGTTAGTGCCTGTGACAATTAGACAGCACCAGGCACATGATAAGCATCAGAGGCCATCGTCATCCGCATCCTCCACCACACCTCGATTTACCTTGCACTTCCCTCTTACCATGAATAACTGCTTTTTCATTCTGATCTTTGTCCTTGGATCTATTAACACCTGATGTGCCAGAAGTGGGCAAAAGTAGTCCATGATGTAACGTAGGGGTGCGGATTGACTTCCTTTTCCCTCTGTGTCTTCTACCAGAGGACTGGGAAACCGAGGTCCTAGAAAAATCATCCATGGTATGCCCCGTGGGAGAGCTGACTTCAGTTAGTGAGAGAAATCTCTGAAAAGGACTTCTGGAACTTGCTTTTTCTGTATACCTGTCACACACCCTAAATTCATCTTGGTTAGTTTCTTCATTGGAAAATTTTAAATTTTTAGTAGATTCTTTATTTTTAATGCCTTTCTTTTTGACACCCAAGTGACTCTGAATTACAGCCTCCAGGGCTACTTTCCTCTGGCAATTTGACATACGTCGCGTTGTTCTTACATAATACTCTGCAGGAAAAAGGCCTCCGAGCATGGTGCAAGAATGCGCTTGATTTTCTGCAGAAACAGGAGAGGTTATTTTTGAGCCAAGACTTTTACACTGACTCAGAACCTCATTTTCCTGGAAATGTTCATTGCTACCTTCAAGAGCACTACTGGGAGGTACCGAAGCCTTCTCTGAGTGATTTTGTTTTTTTAAGTTTTGGTTTTCATTTGCTGATAAGTTATCAGCAAATTCATTTACAGAATATGCACTATCAGCCTCTAAGTCAGGACTTCTAGGCAGCTGGCCACTTGGACTTACAGTTTTATTTACCTCAGGGTTACCTGTAAAGACAGTCATTTTTTTGTCATGTGCCTCTAAGTTTACAGGTGAGGTAGAGCTAATGTTTTTTAAGCCATGAGCAGTAAGTTCACAGTTCCTTTTCGAAGGCTTATGTTGGAGGTGCTGACCACTACTGCTGTCTGATGGAGTATGCAGAGGAGGTGGGGACACCGTGGGGAAACGATTCCCTCCTAAAAGAGCATCCACACTGCTCGGTGGTTTGGCATTTGGTGGAATTAATACACTCCCTCCGTTAGTTTCTGCAATTGGTGCTTGAGGATGTGGAAGGTCAGACTGAGTTGGAAAGTTAGTTCTTATTTTAGCTACAGGTGTTTCAGGATTTTCTCTATTGATTTCTTCTTGTTCCTTTAGGTTTTTTCTAGACAGGATAAGTAGATCAGTGTCAAAGGAAGATTCTCTCTCTTGTGAAGTAAATGTTTTCTTCTGTTGCTTCTTTCTTCTCCCTGGCTGCTTACTCTGCCTTTTTTCAACATCAGGGTCACTGATACTGTAGGCAAAATGCTCTCGTATATCGTCTGTTCTCTGAACGTGTAATCCTTCCACTGGGCCATGGCCAGCGTTGGAGGACTTGGGCTCAATGTCGCCAGTTTCTTCATTGAGACGGGCGTTGACTTGTAATGCATCGTAAGAAGATACTTTAGTTTTAGGTTCTAAGGAGAAAATTTTATATAATTAATATTTTCCTTTTAAAATGAAACCAAAAATTCCCCATTTGTTTTTAAATATTACATATAAATACTATATTACTTTAAAATATTATATAAATATTTACTTAAGAGTTGATGTATTTCATTCAAGCAAATCAAAGTTAGTTCAAATATTTCATAATCTATTCATAATAATTTTAAATAAATGTAAACAATTATGCTAGAAAGAATGACTTTTAAACTAGAAGATTATCTATTTTTATTGAAGTCATTTTTTTCTTAGTTGTCTTGCAGCTTTACTGAGGTACAACTGATAAAAACTATACAAATATAAGGTGTACCTGTGATATTTTGATATGTGTATACACTGTAAAGTGTTACCATAACCAAGTTAATTAACATATCCATCAATTCACACAGTTACATATCTCTCAAGTACACAATATGCATGCACAATTCATTATTAGCACCATGCTGTACATTAGATCTCCAGAATTTATTCATTCTGTGTAACTGAAACTCCCTACCCTTTACCAATATCTCCCCATTTCCCCATACCTCACTTAATTTATTTCATGTTTTTTTTGGCTCAAGAAATTTCTTAAAAAATACATTTTTATTGATTTTAGAGACAGAGAGCAAAGAAGGGAAGAGACAAATATTGATATGAGAGAGAAACATTGATCCATTGCATTCTGTATGCGCCCTGCCTGGGAATCAAATCTGCAATCTGTGTGTGTATCTTATCTGGGGATGGAACCAGTGACCTTTCGGTGCACGGGACAATGCTCAACCAACGGAGCCACACTGGCCAAGGCTCAAGTAATTTTAAAACCTCATTCCTATTTCAATAGCCTCCAATTTTATGATTATAAATGACCTAATTATTAACATGAGAAATGACCATTGTTTTAATATGTTTTTATTGATTTCAGAGAGGAAGGGAGAAGGACAAAGAGAAGCATCAATGATGAAAGAGAATCATTGATCGGCTGCTTCATGGATGCCCATTACTGGAGATCAAGCCTGCAACCTTGACTGGAATGGAACCCGGGACCCTTCAGTCAGCAGGTTGACATTCTAGTCACTGAGCCAAACCAGCTAGGGCATGACCATTGTTTTTTAGAGTATTTCCAGCCAGACACTTTTCTCTGTACATATGCAAAAACTTAATTTTAAAATCTTTCCAGCCCTACTGTCATGGCTCAGTGGTTGAGTATCGACCTATGAACCAAAGAAGTCATGATGTGATTCCCAGTCAGGGCACATGTGCAGGTTGTGGGCTCAATTCCCAGTGTGGGGTGTGCAGGAGGCAGCCTATCAATGATTCTTTCTTGTCATTGATGTTTCTCTCTCTTTATCCCTCTCCCTTCCTCTCTGAAATCAATAAAAATATATTCTAAAAAAATCTTTCCAATAATTAAGCATTAAGTGTAATTACTAAAAGTTAAGAGGGAAAAAGAGCACTAAATAAACAACCCAACTGAAAGCATAGTTTATTATTCATAGAATGAGAGAAAGTATTTATAGGTCATGCATCTAATAAGGGTCAAATAGCAACCATACGAGGACCCTTACAACCCCAGAATTAAAAAACAAATAACCTAACTAAAATATTGGCAAAGGACTTGAATAGACATTTCTCTAAAGACAGTCAAATGGTCTCTAAACACATGAAAAGATGCTCAACATCATTAGTCACTGAGAAATGCAGATTAAAACCAAACTTAGATACCACTTCACATCCTCCAGGATGGTTATAATTTTAAAATGGCAATTTTTTTTAAAATATATTTTATTGATTTTGTACAGAGAGGAAGAGAGAGAGATAGAGAGTTAGAAACATCGATGAGACAGAGTCATCGATCAGCTGCCTCTTGCACACCCCCTACTGGGGATATGCCCGCAACCAAGGTACATGCCCTTGACCGGAATTGAACCCGGGACCCTTCAGTCCCCAAGCCGACGCTCTATCCATTGAGCCAAACCGGTCCCGGCTAAAATGACAAATTATAAGTACTGGCGAGGATGTGGAGAAATTGGAATCCTTACACACATTGTAGCGGGATACAAAATGGTGCAGCTGCTATAGGGAAGTTTGGCATTTTCTCAGGAAGTTAAACATAGCCCTGGCTGGTTAGCTTAGTTGGTTAGAGTATTGTCCTGATAAGCCAAGATTGCACGTTGAATCCTCAGTCAGGGTACATACAATAAATCAATCAATGAATGCATAAATAAGTGGAACAACAAATCCACACTTCTTTCTCTAAAAGTCAATTAAAAAAAAAAAGTTAAATGTGGAATTACCATATGACCCAGCAATTCCATGCCTAGGCATATACAGAAAATAATTGGAAACAAGTATCTATACAAATGTTTGTATATGAATATTCATGGTAGCTTAATAACCCAAATTCATACTAGCCAAAAAGCAGATACAACCCAAATGTCCATCAATTGATGAATAGATATGCAAATGATGTTACTTTGCCCTGGCTGGTTTTGCTCAATGGTTAGAGCACTGGCTCATAGACTAAAGGGTCATGGGTTCCATTCCAGTCAAGGGCACGTACCTCAGTTCCGAGCTTGATCCCTGGCCCTAGTCAGGGCGCAAGTCTCTCTCACATCAATATTTCTCTCTCTCTGCCTCTCCCCCTCCCTTCTACTTGCTCTAAAAATCAATGAGGAAAAAATGCCCTCTGGTGAGGATTAACAAATGATGGTACACCTGTACAATGGAACGTTATTCAGCTGCAAAGGGGGATGGGTAATGATGCAAGCCTGGGTGTATGTATGTTGGGGTGAATGGCCCCTGAAAACATAATGCTAAGTAAAAGAAGCCAGTCCCAAAAGGCCACCCGTTGTATGATTCCACTTACACGAATTGTCCAGAAAAGGTTAATCCACAGGGACGGAAAGTAGATCTGTGGTCTGCAGGGGTTAGGGGCGGGATGGTAAGGGGTTTCTTTTTGGGAATGGTGAAAATGTTCTAGAAATAGTGATGATGTCTGCATGCTCTTTTGAATATATATAAACAACCATCCAATTGTGCACTTTAAAGAGTCCATTGCATCCTCAAGAGGAGAAGAACCACAGCAAATACACCAGGAAAGTGAATAATAAAGCAAGCATAAGTGAGTGGTTAGCTTTACCTGAGTGGTTTAGCTGTGGTGAAACTTCTGGCTGGAGCAAATAATCTTGTTCTTTCACTGTTTTCTTAATAAAATTCTTAACCTTCTCAGCTCTTTGGGCCCGCTAGAGAAAGCAAAAGCAGCTCAAGGAACAAATTTAAGGGCAAATTATTTTTTTTTAACTCTTGATTATGATAAAGAATTGTTCATAGTTTGTACTACAATACCTCAATTTAAGAGAATAAGATTCACTTACCTGAAGACGGGCCAGAGTCTTGCTATATTCTCTTTTTAAGAATGCTAATTTTTCCTTCAACTGAAAGAAAAACACCAGACAATTCTGAGCAGTGGAAAGAGAGGGGCACAGTGCCTACCAGACATGAGTGTGCCATGCTCAGCTGGTCCCTCAGCCAGAGGCAGTGGAGGGCACTCGCCCTCACTCTCACTTCTCACAAAGCACCAGCCCTCTACTGTCTCAGACCTCTGCACAGCTGCTTGCTCTCACCTGCATTTCCTCCCCAACTCACTCTGCTGATTCCTGCCTATTCCACTTGCCTCAGCTTAGATTTTTATTGCCCTGGAACAGACCTCTAGGCTCTTTTTCAATCCAGGTAGACAGTACACTTCTCCTCTGTGCTTCCTTTATCATGGTATTTATTTCTCTGTTATCTGTTTACCTCTGTTCCCCCAGACCTCATTCTCACGAGAGAACCTCCAAAGCAGCGAGATCTGTCACACTTGCCCTGGCCCATTTGGCTCAGTGGATAGAGCTTTGGCCCTCGGATTGAAGGGTCTCGGGCTCAGTTCCGATCAAGGGCACGTACCTCTCAGTTGCAGGCCTGTTCCCCAGCCCCATCTGGGGCGTGTGCAGGAGGCAACCATTTAATGCCTCTCTCACATCAATGTTTCTGTTTCTCCCCCTCCCTTCCATTTGCTCTAAAAATCAATGGGGAAAAATATCCTAAGGTGAGAATTAACAACAAAGAACTGTCACCCTCAGATATTCACTTGGAGAATGGAATCTCTTATTTGTCAATTATTGGTCCAGGTATCTCTACCACCTGGGGACAATAGCTGCATTAGTTCCTAAGGCATCAGCTGTTGTTCCAGGTGCTAGACATACAGCGTGGCCAAGCTTATAGTGAACGATGCAGACAATAAGCAGAAAACAAATAAACATGATTTCACATGATAATCAATATCTAGGCAAACAGGGAGCTCCTGAGTTGTGGAAATGGACTGCTTTAGATAGGGTGGCCAGGGATCATTTCTAAGGACCATCATTTGACCCTAGACCTGAGGAGGAAGGAGCTGGCAAGGGAAGATCAGAGGGAAAGCAGTTTGTCTAAGATCACAGTTTATAAACGGTATGTAATTCAAACCCATGCAGTCCAGCTCTAGTTTGTGCTCTTAAATCTATGCCAGACTGCTCCTTTCAAAGTCCTATCAGTCACCAGGCTTATCAATTATCTGGGAATTATCTTGACTTGTAAATGCGATTCTCACCCCCACTGGAAAGTAGGCAGGGCCCTGGCTGGTGTGGCTCAGTTGGTTGGGGCGTCACCATACCCCAAAAGGTGATGGGTTCAATTCCCTGTCACAGCAGATTCCATCCCCGGGTGCCTGTGGGAGGCAACTGATCATTCTCTCTCTCTCTCTCCTTCCTTTCTCCGATATTAAAAAGAGAAAAGAAAAATAGGTCACGGTAAGAGGACTGACAAGTTAATGTGAATGAAGAGTGTAGCACAAAGCTTGAACAGCCACCACAAGATACATTCTAGCTAATATCAGCATAAACACAAGTTGGCATAGTACAGATGGCTAGAGCAACACTGTTACTGTTGTAGAAGCCAAGCAGGAGCCACCTAGTAAGTCCCTCCGCAGAGTAATAGCTAAAGATGGCACTTCCACACTACAGTATTCTACTCAGAACCTGAAGAATTGGGTGGATAAACATGTACTAACACGGATGTCAGTCATGGAGAAGGAAAACGAAAGCTGCAGAACCATCCTGATTGTACCATGTATGAGCTTTCTCCTTTCCAAAAACTACATACCGTTTTTGGTGGTGAGAGACAAGGGCGCCTCCGCCAGCCCAGGCCGGGGTTGTGAAGCTACGGCTGAGAATGTGGGGCAGCGGGAGGGTGTGGATGGGGACTTGAGCTTTGTCAAGTTTTTTTTTTAAATATATATTTTATTGATTTTGTACAGAGAAGAAGGGAGAGAGATAGAGAGTTAGAAACATCGATGAGAGATAGACATCGACCAGCTGCCTCTTTGCACACTCACTACTGGGGATGTGCCCGCAACCAAGGTACATGCCCTTGACCGGAATCGAACCCGGGACCTTTCAGTCCCCAAGCCGACGCTCTATCCATTGATCCAAACCGGTCTTGGCAGAGCTTTGTCTAGTTTTACATTTTGTATTTATGTTAGTGCTGCAAGGAAAAAAAAGTGTGTTTAGATGCCACCAGGCGAGTACAGCCTCTCCCACACTTCCTCTCCCGGGGCAGCGCGAGTCCAAGGAGCGCGGACCAAGTTCTGCACGGCGCGGACCGACCCACAATCCTGGCGGAGGGGTCAGAGTTGGAGCCAGCCCTTCCCGCACCCCCGCACCTTTTCCTTCTCCTCAAAACTGAGGGGCTTCCCAGAAGGTTCTTCCATCGGGCCGGCGGACGAACGGGAGGAGCAGCCGTCGCCGGCCCCGGGAATGCGGACTCGGGATTCCCGTGGGCCGAGCCCCGCCACCACCCGGGAAGGAATGGGGCGCCCGGGGCGTCCGCAGCGCGCGACCAGCGAGCTCCCGCGCGCCCTCCACCCGGCCAATGGCGGCCCGCGCTGGGTGCGCACGCGCAGCCGGGACTGCTGAGGCGGGGCGGGGCCGCCTCGCGGGGGCGGGGCTGGGAATGAGGCCCGAGGCAGCCTGGGAGCGGAAGTGCAGCGCTCGCCGGAAGTTCCGGCACCCCGGCGGACCGAGCGGCTGACAGGCTTTGACTGCAGCCCGAGCTGCTGAGAGGACTAGGTGGCCATGGAGTTGGGCGAGCTGCTCTACAACAAGTCTGAGTACATCGAGACGGTGCGCGGTGGCCACGCATCGGCGCTTCCCTTTCCAGGCCTGGGTCCCTTTGGGGCCTGTGCCCCATCTTGTCCCTGCCCCACCCGCGTCCCTGTGGCTGTATGGGCGTGTATAGGTCTGGCCTTATTTATTCCTTAAATGGCCAGTTTAGGCGTTTTCATTGAATCTCGATTTCCTCGTAGAGATAAAGTGCTTTCTAGAAAGCAGGACATGTCTTGTCCATCCTAATATAATTACAGCTCCAGACTTCGGGCTTTTAAAAAACGAACCTGTCATCATTGATTATTCTGTGCTAAAGACTGGTTCTTTAGCACATATATGATGTCAATATATGATGTGTGTAAATTGTTCAGTCAATGTTACTACCATAATTTTGCTTTTCATTGAATTCTCACAACTATGTGATACTGGTGAAGCCGTTAACCTGGGGCTAGAGCTTTAAAATTGGGGTATAGAATTGGAACTTGAATCAATATCTCTGATGCCACTAGGCTATAGACAGACATATCACATCGAAATTCTGGATCTATTCCTTGAATCTCTATATTTCCTAATCCACCCTTGCTTTATTAAAAATTTGGACTCATTCCTTTGTAGACTACACCCTATATTCAAGTCTTTCTTTCTTGATGGAAACCTATAGCTCAAAACCCACTCAGCTTGCTCCCTCTCATGTCCTGCTGTTTCTTTTCAGGCATCTGGGAACAAAGTTAGTCGCCAGTCAGTGTTGTGCGGAAGTCAGAACATTGTTCTCAATGGCAAGGTAAGGGACAAAGCCATCTCCTGGATGCGTACCTTTGCTTTCTTTTCACAAATTATTACTTCAGCAGGGCAGATAAAATGTTGCCACATCTCCCATTTATTGCTGTATATCTAAAAACTAGAGGCCCAGTGCATGGAATTCATGCACAGGTGGGGTTCTTAGGTCTGGCCAGCGATCAGGGCCAATTGGGTCTAGACTAGGGGTGTCGAACTCAATCAGAGAAGGGGCCAAAATCTAAAATCCAGCCTAAATCGCGGGCCGAATGGTTTACTGAACAGTCATAAACTGTCATTGTGATGGAAACGCAGCGGAGTGCAGTGATGACAGCGCGGTGCGGGCCACATTGCAAGGCCTGGCGGGACGGATTTGGCCCGCGGGCCTTGTGTTTGACACATGTGGTCTAGACCAATCAGGGGCCAGCTGGAGAGGAGGTGATGGCCATGAGGCTGGGCATGGAAGGAATGGATGCTGGACACTGATGCCGCGATGGTCGGTGACCCGCTGCCATGTCGTTCCCTACCTCCACCCCCTTTCCCTCGCCTCTGCACCACCACGGTAGATGGGCAGTGGGCCAATCAGGGCCTGCTGGCCAGGGGGAGGGACAGGGCATGGGAGGCTGGCCATCAGCCCTGAGGAGGGAGCTCGCCCTCATCCCCCCTGAGAAAGAGGCCGTGCCCACTGCCGCCTATACTGGTTCTCTGTTCCAGCCCAGGGGCCATGGGAGGTTGGCCAGCCAGGGGAGGTTGGCTTTGGGAGTGCCCTGACCACCAGGGGCAGCTCCTACTTTGAGCGACTGCCCCCTGGTGAACAGTGCACGTCCTAGCAACCTGTCGTTCTGGTTCCTTAGGTTTTATTTATATATATATATATATATATATATATATATATATATATATATATATATATATATATAATTTTCTCTTTTTCAATTTTCCAGATTGAATTTATTAAATACAAAAGGGGTTCAATAAAAGGAAGCAACAGAAAGCCTTTTATGCCAGGAACATAATACAATGGCATCCACAACTGAAATTATTATCCAGTATTGAAATACTGGACACAAACCATAAATATATAACAAAATGTTTAGTGTAGAAACTAAAGTAATACGTATTTATCTGTTTGATAAAAAATATTGAATCAGTACTAACTGAAACACTTAGACTTAATGTGAGAATTTGTAAAGAGTATACAATTTGAGACCAGTTTGTAAAATGGAATATGAAAAGTTCAAAATCTTTAGTCTGAATAAATTAAAATAGCAGAGAGATAAATATAAACTTGAAGATAGCTCTAGCCAACTTGACTCAGTGGAAGGGTCCTGGGTTCAATTCTGGTCAAGGGCACATACCTTGATTACAGGCTCCCTCCCTGACCGGGGCCCTGTCTTCCTCTCTGTCTTCTACTCCCTCTAAAAATCAATGGAAAAATATCTTCGGGATACAATTTTAAAAATTTAAAAATAAACTTGAAAGTAATATTAGAACATTTTAGAACCATAGAAAATATCAAGATATATTTGAGACTAATAATCATTGAAGTCTGTGTCTCCTGCCACCTGGAATACTAAATTTTCCTTGAAATGTTAAACCTCTAATCTCCAGAGGGAAAATAGTCTAACTGTAATCAAGAGGTCACAAATATTCTCAATAAAGATATAATTTCTATCTCCATTAGCCCATAATATCCACTGGAGATTTAATGGAAAGGAAAATAGTTCAGTAAATAGATATAATTAGTAATTATAGATACACTGTTTAGCACAGAAATAGGAAATTCCATTAACTTCATCTGCCTCATTTGGAAATTCATCAACTAATTATAAAACATTTTCTGTGCTCAGCTCCCATAGCTCAATGATTGAGCATTGACTTATGAACCAGGAAGTTACAGTTCCATTTCCAGTCAGGGCACATGCCTGAATTGTGGGCTCAATCTCAATAGCTGTTCTCAGTTTTTTTAAATATATGTGTGTGTGTATATATATATATATATATATATATATATATATATATATATCTAGGAATCAGATTGCTGGGTCATGTGGTAATTCTTTTATTATTTATTTATTTATTTATTTATTTTTAAATTTAATGAAATCTTTATTGTTTAGATTATTACAATAGTTTTCCTTTATCCCCTTCTTGCTCCCCTACACCCGGTTCCCACCCCACCCTCTGCCCTTACCTTCCCCACACTGTCCTCATCCATAGGTGTACATTTTTTTATCCAGTCTTTTCCTGCACTCTCCATACCCCTTTATCCCTGAGAATTATCAGTCCACTCCCTTTCTATGCCCCTGATTTTATTATATTCACCAATTTATTCTCATCAGATTTTTAATAAAATATCTATATTTTATTGATTTTTTTTACAGAGAGGAAGGGAGAGAGATAGATAGCTAGACACGTCAATGATAGAGAAACATCGACCAGCTGCCTCTTGCACACACCCTACCGGGGATGTGCCCGCAACCAACTTACATGCCCTTGACCAGAATCGAACCTGGGACCTTTCAGTCCGCAGACTGACCCTCTACCACTGAGCCAAACAGGTTTCGGCTGCTCATCAGATTTTTAATTCACTTGATTTTTACGTTCACTTGTTAATAGATATGTATTTGTTGTTCATAATTTTTATCTTTACTTTTTTCTTCTTCCTTTTCTTAAAGAATACCTTTCAGCATTTCATATAATATTGGTTTGGTGCCAAAAGCGGTTTGGCTTAGTGGATAGAGCATCGGTCTGCGGACTGAAAGGTCCCAGGTTTGGTTCTAGGCAAGGGCACGTACATTAGTTGCGGGCACATCCCCGGTGGGGGTGTGCAGGAGGCAGCTGGTTGGTGTTTCTCTCTCATCAGTGTTTCCAGATCTCTAACCCTCTCCCTTCCTCTGTGTGAAAATTCAATAAATAAATTAAAAATATATATATATTGGTTTGGTGATGATGAATTCCTTTAGCTTCTTCTTGTCTGTGAAGCTTTTTATCTGACCTTCAATTCTTTATTTATTTAATAAATCTTTATTGTTCAGATTATTACAGTTGTTCCTCTTTTTCCCCCCTATCTCCCCTCCACCAGGTTCCTATCCCACCCTCTCCCCTTATACCCCCCATTGTCCTCATCTGTAGGTATATAATTTTTGTTCATTCTCTTCCTGCACCCCCACTCCCCTTTCCCTCGAGAATTGTCAGTCCACTCCCTTTCTATGCCCCTGATTCTATTATATTCACCAGTTAATACTGTTCATCAGATTTTTTATTCCCTTGGTTTTTAGATTCACTTGTTGATAGATACGTATTTGTTGATCATAATTTTTATCTTTTTCTTCTTCCTCTTTTTAAAGAATATCTTTCAGTATTTCATATAATTCTGGTTTAGCAGTGCTGAACTCCTTTATCTTTTTTTTTTTTTCTGTGACGCTCTTTATCTGATCTTAATTCTAAATGATGGCTTTGCTGGGTACGGTAATCTTGGTTGTAGTTTTTTTTTTTTTTTTTTTTAAATAGACTTTATTTTTTAAAGCAATTTTACATTTACAGAGAACTTAAGATAGTACAGAGCTGTCATGTACCTGGCATCAGTTTCACCAATTACTACCATCCTACAGTGGTATGGTGTATTTGTTACATTTAACAAACCAATATTAATAAATTGTTATTAACTAAAATCTGTATTTGCATTTCAATTATAATT
This sequence comes from Pipistrellus kuhlii, assembly GCF_014108245.1. Taxonomy (NCBI): domain Eukaryota; kingdom Metazoa; phylum Chordata; class Mammalia; order Chiroptera; family Vespertilionidae; genus Pipistrellus; species Pipistrellus kuhlii. The sequence goes on from NW_023425531.1 coordinate 2,931,291, forward strand.
ACATAGTCAAAACAAAACTCCTAATTTTGCTAGAAACCTACAAACTCAAATATATGTTGAAAATACCGTACATCAGAGTAATTGCCTATACAACTATGAGATAGGAAGTAAGAAATGTGACTAAAAGGGAATAAACAAATTTTGTGAGAGCTGTTCAGGAGCAGATAGCTGGTTATAAACTGAAAAGTACAACGAACGAACTCAGGTATATTAAAAAAGGAAGAGGCTGAAGTGAGAATGACTTTGGGTAAAGGACTGTCATACTATTTAGCTGTTAAGTCCCACAGGAAAAGAGAATGAAATTTAAGTTATGAATTATTAGTGGGCATGTTCATTTCCCCTATCGCCCCACCCCCTCCCCCATGCTGCATTATCTTTAAGTGAAAGATTCTTCTAATGTCACGTCAGCTCATTTCACCAACTGTTTGGCCGCCAACCTCTTATCTCTCTCTTCAGCAATGGTGAGGCGAATACCCTTTCCATGGGGAAGGGAAATCCACGGTTTGTTGCCTTTGCCGATGACAAAAATGTTGGAGAGCCGGGTGGCAAAGCTATTGCCAGTGGTATCTTTGACGTGAACTACGTCAAAAGAACCAGGGTGCTTCTCTCTGTTGGTGATCACACCAATTCTTCCCAGGTTGGCACCTCCGGTGATCATACATAGGTTACCGGTGTCAAACTTGATGAAATCGGTGATTTTGCCAGATTCCAGATCAATCTGAATGGTGTCGTTCACCTTGATGAGGGGATCAGGGTAGCGAATGGTAGGAGCATCATGAGTCACCAGGTGAGGGATTCCCTTGGTGCCCACAAAGATCTTCCTCACTTTGCACAGCTTGTACTTGGCCTCCTCAGGTGTGATACGATGAACGGCAAAGCGGCCCTTGGTGTCATAGACCAGACGGAAATTCTCTCCCGTCTTATCAATGCTGATGACATCCATAAAACCAGCAGGGTAGGTCACGTCGGTTCGGACCTTGCCATCGATCTTAATGAACCGCTGCATGCAGATCTTCTTTACTTCATCTCCTGTAAGGGCATACTTAAGTCTGTTTCTCAGGAAAATGATGAGAGGGCGACACTCTCTCAGCTTGTGGGGACCGGTAGATGGACGAGGAGCAAACACACCGGTCAGTTTATCCAGCATCCAGTGCTTTGGAGCTGCTACACGCTTCAGATGCTTCTTGGGACCACGAGCCATGGCTGCACTAGGTACGGAGAGAGGGTTCTCTTCTTGCTAGTAAAGACGAAGTTTGTGAAAGGAAAGTAGTCACCCGCCGCGCCTCAGTCTCCGACGCAATGTGGTGTCTCCTTGGTTGTAGTTTCTTGCTATTCATCACTTTGAATATTTCTTGCCATTCCTATCTGGCTTGCATAATTTCTGTTGAGAAATCAGCTGACAATCGTATGGGTACTCCCTTGTAGGCAACTTTTTCTCTTGCTGCTTTTAATCTCTCTTTGACTTTTGCTCTTGACATTTTAATTATTATGTGTCTTGGTGTTGTCCTCTTTGGATTCCTTTTGTTTGGGATTCTGTGCGCTTTTTGGATTTGTAAGTCTATTTCTTTCACCAGGTGGGGGAAGTTTTCAGTCATTATTTCTTCAAATAGGTTTCAGTATCTTGCTCTCTCTCTTCTTCTGGCACCCCCATAATTCTGATGTTGGTTTGCTTGAAGTTGACCCAGAGGCTCCTTACACTATCTTCAACTTTTTGGATTCTTTTTTTTTTTTTTCTGGTTGAGTGTTTTTTGCCTTGTATTTCAAATCTTTGACTTGATTCTTGTGTTTCTCTAGTCTGCTGTTGGGTCTGAATAATATTTTTTATTTCAGTCAGTGTATGTTTAATTTCTAGTTGGTCCTTTTTCATATCCTTGAAGATCTGGCTAAATTTATCAGCCTTTAAAAAAAAAAAAAAAAAAAAAAAAAAAAAAAATATATATATATATATATATATATATATATATATATATATATATTTATTGATTTTTTTATAGAGATGAAGGGAGAAAGATAGAGAGCTAGAAACATTGGCGAGAGAGAAATAACAACCAGCTGCCTCCTGCACATCCCCTACTGGGGATGTGCCTGCAACCAATGTACATGCCCTTGATCGGAATCGAACCTGGGACCTTTCAGTCCGCAGACTGACGCTCTACCACTGAGCCAAACCGGTTTTGGCTATCAGCCTTTTAAACCTTATAACCATGTAGTGAATTCTATATTCGGTCGTTTTTTCTCTCCGTTTCTTTTTTTTGTGATCTGTTACTTTGTCTCCACATTTTCTCTGCTTTCCTGACTTAATAGGGTAGCTTTGTGTGCTAGGTTTCCTATATGACCCAATGGATTGGCCTCCCAGTCATCTGAGGTGGACACTATTGATGCACCCTTTGTGGTCTGTGTGTACAGCCTTGTTGTAGTTAATTCTTGATTGTTGTTGGTATCACCGGGAAGATTTGACCTCCAGGCCAACTGGCTATGTGTTTCAGCTGTGTCTATGCTGGGAGACCTGCGCTGGAGACAGCCTTATAGGACCAGACTTGCAAAATTGCAAGAGCCTCTGGCTCAGTTTGGAAGGGGTGGAGTATCAGGGCTGAGCAGACAGTCTTGGTTTCCCATCCGCCCTGCGCTTGCACATGCACCTCCAGACCTCTCCCTTCTTTGGCTCCTCTGAGTTTCTGCCCAACAGTCCAGAGTCTCCCAGGCTCGCCCAGAACTGGGGTCCAGTGCAGTCAGGAGCTTCCAACTCCTTTCCGCTAGGAAGAGCCAGCAGCAGCCTCAGCAGTCTTTTCTGTGCGAGCGCGTGCCTCCAGACCCCTGCCTGACATGGTTTCCCTGAGTCTCTGATTCTCTGTGTGACTTTCTCTCTACCTGACAGTCCAGACTCTCCCTGTCTGAGCCTGGGTCTATGGGGTTTTGCCCAGAATTGGGGTTCAGTGTAGTCGGAGGCTTCCTTCCCTCTCCCGCCAGAGAAAGCTAGCCAGGCACTCGGCCGCCCTTCCTCTCCCTGCACATGTCTCAGTCCTTTGCAGCTCCTCTGATTTTCCGTGAGCTTTTTTCTTTTCTTCTAATTGTAGGATTTCCACTCAGCCAGCTTTCCTGTGATTCTGGATGATGTCATTCTGTCTTTTAGTTGTAGTTTTGAAATTGTTGTGCGAGGCAGCAGTTTAGGTTTAGGCAGCAGTTTACCTATGCCGCCATCTTGGTTTCTCCTCCGCTAATTCTTTTTTTTAAAGATAAACCTTTTATTTTATATTTATTTATTTGAGAGGAAAGGAGCAGAATAGAGAGAGAGAAACATCGATGAAAGAGTAGCATCATTGATTGGCTGCCTTCTGCACACACCTCTATTGGGGAATGAGCCCACAGCCTGGACATGTCTCTGACAAGGAATCCAATTGGTGAGCTCGCCCTACCTGTTTTGGCTCAATTGATAGAACATCAACCTGTGGACTGAAGCGTCCTGGGTTTGATTCTAATCAAGGACACATGCCTGGGTTGTGGGCTTGATTCCCAGTAGGGGGCATGCAGGAGGCAGCAGATCAATGATTCTCTCATCCTTGATGTTTCTATCTCTCCCTCTTCCTTCCTCTCTGAAATCAATAACAATATATTTAAAACAAAAACTGGTGACCTCTTGGTTCCTGAGTTGATACCCAACCATTGAGCAACACTGGCTGGGCCATGTGGTAATTCTGTTTAGTTTTGTGACTTTGTAACTATTTTCCACAAGAGCTGAACCATTTTACATTTCCACCACAATGCAATAAAGTACCAGTTTCTTCACATCTTAACACTTGTAATTTTTTATTTTTTGGATGTGGGTATGAATGATATCTCATTGTAGTTCTTGATTTATATTTCCCTAATTAACTAATTATCATTATCTCTTTTTACCTTCATCCACTGAAGTCATCTAAAGGGCTATTTTCCCTACAGTAAAAGTTCTCCCTCCTCCATTCAGATTCTGGACTTCTTCTAGAGTAATATTTCTAAAATGAACCTTCACTTGTTCCAATCCTTGGCTAATATCTTTATTGATTCCTTATATTCTCTAGGGAAAAAGTCCAAGTTCTGTGCTCAGCATATGTAATTCCTCATGATCTGGTGCTTTGTTTACTGTTCCAGCTGCAATCCCAGCCATATACACTTTTTTTTTTTTTTTTTTTTTTTTTTTTTACCTCATTCATTTATTCAACAGACATTTCAAGAATACCTGCTCTTTAACAAATATGGGGCATTATTTCCCCCAAATTTCTGGGTTGTGTTATTCAACCTCTGGGCAATCTCTGGGGAAGGCAGATACCATACCCTGCAGAGTACACTTAATCTGAGTCCAGGCATTGGGAGAGGTACCAGAAGCACAGTGAGTCCCCCTCGGGAGCATGAAGTTGGAGGTAGTTGTGTTATCAGATAAGGCAAAGTCAGGAGCCGCCAGGACTCCTGTTGAGCAAGCAGCCGTGACGTGGGGGCAGGTGGGTCTGAGTCAATCCAAGGAGGTGCATAAACTAGGCCTACTCCAGGTGTTCCCAATAATGAAGTTTGTTCATTCAGGAAGGACTAGTCAAAGCTGTTCCGGGTAAAGCTTGTGATATAAGGGGAACATCTTCAGCTACAAGCAGTTGTGGGGGTTTTTTGCACACATTCAAATCTTTATAAAACAATAAAAATTGCATTTTGTTATGTATTTATTAAAGACAATCACTTATTGCCTGACTGGCATGGCTCAGTGGTTGAGCCATGACCTATAAACCAGGAGATCATGGTTTGATTCCCAGTCAGAGCACATGCCCAAGTTGAGGGCTTGATTCCCAGTAGGGGCCATGCAGGAGCAGTCGATCAGTGATTCTCTCTGGTCATTGATGTTTCTATGTCTCCCTATCCCTTCCTCTCTGAAATCAACAAAAATATTTTTTAAATTAAAAAAAGAATCACTTATAGTTTATAAAAAATAATTGGCCTGATCTACACAAAAATTTCCTAATAATGATAATTAAAAACTGCTACTCTTACCACCCTTGTTTCCACACCAATATTCAGTCTAATCTTTTTTTTTTTTAATATATTTTATTGATTTTACACAGAGGAATTGAGAGGGACAGAGAGTTAGAAACGTTGATGAGAGAGAAACATCGACCAGCTGCCTCTTGCACACCCCCCACAGGGGATGTGCCCACAACCAAGGTACATGCCCTTGACCGGAATCGAACCCAGGACCTTTCAGTCCGCAGGTCGACACTCTATCCACTGAGCCAAACCGGTCCTGGCTCAGTCCAATCTTGAAGTGTAATACAGTAAGACTGAAGACCAAACACTTTAGTACCCGGACAAGATAATAAAATACTCTTAAGTCTTTTGGATCCTTGACATCCAAGATTTATTGACATTAATAAGGAAACCAATATTTTAAAATACATTTTTAAATATATTTCGGAGAGGAAGGGAGGAGAAAGGGATAGAAACACCAATGATGAGAGAGAATCATTGATTGGTTGCCTCCTGCACCCATAGAGGTTCGAACCTGCAACCTAGGCATGTGCCCTGACTAGGAATCAAACCATGACCTCCTGGTTCATAGGTTAATAATACTTAACCACTGAGCCACACTGGCTGGACAACAAGACCAATATTGATGTGAAAGAATTGTGATCATTTCCAATAATGAATTCAAGCCCCTGCCAGTCCACATGGTTGGGGGAGGCCACAACAACATTCTCTCTGGTAATTTCACCGATAGCAATTCTCTTCAGTTTCTCCATCACACTTCCATTTACATAAGCCTCTTTTCTGATCATGACATTTTTGTAATTGCTGTTGTTGGCATATCTCAATTTCCCACTGGGCTGAACTTACCCTTGTAACGCATACATATAATAATGCGGATAAAAGTCACTGTCCATGGCTCAGAAAGTCTACGGAGACGGGACTTTAATAGTAAACTATGCAGTCAGTGTTATGAGGGCAATTCTCTTACAAGTTTTAAAAAAATTAGTAATTCCCTGATATCATCTAATTCTCAGTCCAGCCGAAACCGGTTTGGCTCAGTGGCAGAGCATCGGTCTGCGGACTGAAGGGTCCCAGGTTCGATTCCGGTTAGGGGCATGTACGTTGGTTGCGGGCACATCCCCAGTAGGGGGTGTGTAAGAGGCAGCTGGTCGATGTTTCTCTCTTTCATCGACGTTTCTAGCTCTCTATCTCTCTCCCTTCCTCTCTGTAAAAAATCAATAAAATATATTTAAAAAAAAAAATTCTCAATCCACATTTAGTCTTTCCAGTATTTCAAGATATTTTTTTACAGTTGATCTGTTCAAATCAGGCTCTATACAAGGTCTTTAAAAAAAAGGGGGGGGGGGGATAGAGAGTTAGAAACATCGATGAGAGAGAATCATTGATCAGCTGCCTCTTGCACAACTACTGGGGATGTGCCCACAACCAAGGTACATGCCCTTGACCGGAATCAAACCTGGGACCTTTCAGTCTGCAGGCCGACGCTCTAACCACTGAGCCAAACCAGTTTCGACTCCATACAAGGTCTTAATCTGGCAAGTTATACCTTTAGGAGAACATTAGACTCAGTAGATTAAGTGTCAAACTCATGGCCAAATTCATTATTTATTTACTTATTTATTATTATTTTTTAAAATATATTTTATTGATTTTTTATAGAGAGGAAGGGAGAGAGATAGAGAGCTAGAAACGTCGATGAGAGAGAAACACCGACCAGCTGCCTCTTGCACACCCCCCACCGGAGATGTGCCCGCAACCAACGTACATGCCCCTGACTGGAATCGAACCTGGGACCCTTCAGTCCGCAGACCGACGCTCTACCACTGAGCCAAACCGGTTTCGGCCAAATTCATTATTTAGATGTGGTGTGTGCCGTGAGTTTGACATGCTTGCAATAACTCATACCACAATTCTCAGTCAGGGTCTTGTTACCTGCCCTTTTTATGTTATGTTTTCATCTGTTTGATAATTTTTAAGTGTGCTTTATTTTATAGACCATTGTGATGAATGACTGTATTATCCGAGGAGATCTGGCAAATGTAAGAGTTGGACGTCATTGTGTTGTGAAAAGTCGGAGTGTCATAAGGCCACCATTCAAGAAATTCAGCAAAGGGTATGTAACTTAATTATCTTGTTTCAGTCTTGGGCAAGCTGCTACTAATGGTGGTGTTCTCCTGTGTTGATTGTGTTGCAAGGAATGGGTCTATGCTGTTGTTGGAGATGCTGAGTAAGAATTCTGGTGGTGGTCATCCTATCTAATTGATGGTTGGTTGTCAGAAACAGAATCCACGTAAGCTGGCAAAAGCAAAGGGGTTTCTTATTAAACAGACACAGGCATATTTGATGGAACCTCGGGGTAGAAAAAGACGCGCTAGAACCCCAAAGTAGTCACCTTGCCAGAATCAAGACAACTATTCTGTGTATCTAGTATCTCTGTCTCCAAAATGACCCTTTGTATTTATCTGTCCTCTCTGCACTTCTGTTTTCCTCTCCTCTTTCTCGAATTGTCTTTCCCCTCTCCTACTGGAGCTGACCTTGCTACTGCAGCCCCTTATTTATATCATTTCTCCTTTTAGACTTCCAGCAGATACCAACTAGAGATCTTAGGTCTTATTTAAAATTCATGGGAGAGGGAATTGATTGGCTCAGCATGAGTTAAATGTTCACCCCTCGTCTAATAGCTGTGACCCGAGGGCAGGTCAAGTCATGCCCACTGATCTCACAGTGGGAATAAGGAGTGTCCAAGAAAGGCCATGGGCAGACAGGAAAACTGGCCACTCTACCTACATGGTGGTATTCTCTTTGTTTCCCTTCTCCTTAACTAATTTACTCGCCTGGTTCCTACATGTGACACCATCTCCATTCCATCTAGTAATTCAACAAGCATTTATTGAATACTCCCTTATGCCAGTCGCTAGGTTATAAGCAGGGCATATAAAGATGGATAAAATAGCATTCCTGCCTCAAGGTTGTGTGTGTGTGTGTGTGTGTGTGTGTGTGTGTGTGTGTTTAGAGAGAGAGGTGAAGAGAGAGTAATATTGATTTGTTCCAGTAGTTATGCATTCACTGGTTGATTCTTGTATATGCCCTGACTAGGGATTGAACCCATAATCTTGGCATATCAGGATGATGCTCTAACCAACTAAGCTACCTGGCCCGGGCCTACCTCAAGCTTCTTCAAACCTAGTGGTAGAAATCTATATATATAAAACACTAAGTATCCATTGTCCGGCCAGTAGCTATGATGCGCACTGACCACCAGGGGGCAGACCCTCAATACAGAAGCTGCCATGACGTGCATTGGCCACTTAAAAATACACGGCACCATTAACCTGTTGCTGACAAACCAACACTCGGCTTCCTCCAAGTGGGACACAGGCCTTGCCACCACCTGGGAGCAACACCCCACCAAATCGCAGCCAACAATGTCAAGACCCCATGGCACAAAATGTGGCTCACAGCCCAGTCCAGCCTGGAAACAGTTGCTGTGGGCGCCGGGTAATGACATCATATGGCTTCCTCTTCCTAGCAGCTAGCCTCCTTGGAATTTCTTCAGTCCAGGAACACGACTTGCTTTATAGCCAGGTGCAAACATTTACACTTTAACCAGATGTCTGTGAAGCATTTTCACATGCCTCATCTCATTTGATCCTCACAGAAGTCCTGGAGTAGGTAGATAGGAGACTCAGTAGAATCCTATTTTCATTAGCTGGAAAATGGAGATTTAGGAAGTTTAGAAACTTGACCCGATTGAAAAGAAGTAAGAAATGGTAGAACTTGAAAATGCATTCAGGTTTTCTCACTCCACAGAATATAGTAATACACTGCCACGGTTAAATATTTTACCATTTGTTCTTCCTGTGTGATTTATAATAATAATCTGCTTTGTGTTGTTATTTATAGAGTAAGGGTGAATAGCAATAGTAAAACATTTCTTCTAATTAATTTCCTCTCAAAGGGTATGAATCCGTGCACAAGGACACCAGTATTTACATAAACACATAGCTACTGTGTAATGTGATCACCACTATGTGATGTGATAGTCCTGGCACATGGGTCTGAACAAGGTAAAGTGGGGACGGAGAAGAGAGCAGCTAACTCAGACTAACTTTAATAGCTAGGAGTGAACCATGCTTTTACCAGGGATAATCCTGCATCTCGCCTAATGATGTTGGGCTCCAGGCTTTCCATGATATATGGGGATTGGAGTAGGGAGTCATGCTAAAGCATTCACAGGAAATTATTCACTCATTAGCTCAGAAGGCTATTGGGGGAAACCAGAAAACCTTGTGGTAGATTCCCTTTTGTAATTTTGTGTAGTGACCGATACTCTGCTAGAGGTGTTGACTCCACTTTCTGCTGAAGCATTATTGGGCTAGGTATGGCCCAAGAAAAGCGTCGAGAATGAACATTGCATTGCTTATCCTTGCCATTGTATCCCCAACTCCTCGAATAGAGTCTGGCATATTGTAGGGGTTTGTTGACGAGTGAAGGGATGTGTAAATAAGAATGGTCCACATGAGAAATTTAGAAATATGAAATTATAAATAGCAACAATACCTGAACAGGAGGTGATAGGGATTTTATCCCACATATATGCATGTCCCAGAATCTGATAATGGTACAAAGTTTGGAATTTTTAACTTAATGGTACTGCTGTAGACTATGATGAATTCAGGGACTTCATTGCCACATAAGGTGTACAGGCTAAAAATGTGAATTCAGGAAAATTTAAAGAGTATTTACATTTGACATAGTTTTCTAAATATACAATAAATATAAACACACACACACACACACACACACACACAGAGTGGCCCAGATGATTATGATCTCTGAACGCATAATAATCTGGCCACTCACTGTACTTATGTATAAGGGAAAGCTTGCAAATCCTGAAATATCAAGGGACCAGGAGATAGTGGTCCCCAGCCTTTGGCTAGTAAGCCCTCTGCTTTCTAACTACCCATTATGCAGTTCTTATACATGGAAAAACTTATTTTAAAATCCCAACTCTGGTCAGTCTACGCTGCGTTCAGAGATCATCATAATCTGGACACTCAGTATATGTCTATATATGTGTGTGTATGTGTGTGTGTATGTGTGTGTGTATATGTGTGTGTGTGTATATGTATTTGTATATGTATATTATGTATATATGTATATGTATAAATTTGCCATCTCTGACAAAATAATCCTGACAGAATAGAACCCAGGGCTGGAAAGAGGCAAGGAGCATCCACCTACTTTATGTTCATTCAGTCCAAATGTTTTCCATCCTAAGTTACTGAAATTACTTGTAAATATGATCACAAAACCACTGTCCATGACACTTTAGGAAACTGGGAGAATGAGAGCAATGTTAGAAGCTCTCAGAAAGCCTACTGACACCTAATCCTGTCCAAGTCCTGGTTTATATATGTCACTTTCAATTAAGCTTTTACCAAACCTCCATTCCTTGTTATATTCTCACATGACATAGTAGTTTTCCTCTGTAGCATTTCCTCAGTACTAACTAACTAACTAACTAACTACTTGCTATCTAATCACTTATTTAATTTTGTTCTCTCTATTGTAAGCACCTTGTGGGCACGGTTGCATTGTTTATCTTTGCTATTATATCCCCAATTCCTAGCATAGAGTCTGATATATATTGTAGTAGGCACTCAGCAAAATGAAGGAATATATCCATTTTCAGATTGTTGTGTGCTAGCATTTATATCCCACAAACCTGATGTCAGCCCCTGGCGTATTATAGAGCTGACTAGAGGACCGATGCATGAAATTCGTGCAAGGGGCTCACCCCTCACAGCTCCTCACAGCCATAGCTGGCCCTCCCAGACCCAACTTCATCGGGAAGAATGTCTGGAAGGTCATTCGACTGTTCGGACTAATTAGCATATTAGCTCTTATATAGGATTATTAAAAATGTGATCTGTGAGCATTTTCAAAGGAAGCAGGAATGAGAGCACACAGGCACTCATTTTTATTTGGTGCCAGTGCCTTTAGCTTAGAATATCTTGCCCCTTCTGCCTTGCTGTTTCCTTGCTAATATTTCTGATATTGAACTAGTGGGAAAATTTATAGAGTATAATGATATAAAGTTTGAAATATAAATTTGCCATCTCTGACAAAATACTGGGGAAATTATAGAATTTCTCTAGTCTGAAGATTCCTTCCTTACTAGAAACAGTTTTAATAAGACAAGATGATGAACTTGAGATTAGGATCTATATTTTATAAGCCTTGACCAGAAATGCATCACCTTGACCTTTGTTTGTCTTTTTTTTCTATAGGGTTGCATTCTTCCCTTTACATATTGGGGACCATGTTTTTATTGAGGAAGATTGTGTGGTCAACGCAGCTCAGATTGGCTCTTACGTTCATGTTGGCAAGAATTGTGTGATTGTGAGTATGGTGACTTGGTAACTAAGCAGCCTCACTGTCCTCCAGCTCCTGTCCCTCCCCTCAGTGGGCCTCTGCTTCTGTGACCAGACATGGCAGAAGTAGCTTCTGGTCCGCTGGCATTATTATTTCGTTTGGAGCTTTTTCCTAGGCATTCATGATCATGGCTGATCTTTATTGAACCTCTTCCCTGTGATGCTAAACACTTTCCTTTAATTTTTTCACTTACTCCTCACAATCATCCAAGAGGGTTGTAGTTGCTTTTGTTGTTCCTGTTTGCAGATGCAAAGACTGAAGATCTTAAATACTATAGGAGTGATGAGGCTATTAAGTAGAGCTGGGATTTGAATCCAGGTAGTATGAATGGTCATGCTATTATATGTCCTACCTGTTGCCTTACCTCAGGGAGCTTACTGTCTGGTGGGGTGAGGGGTGAGTGAAGGGTGAGGTAAAACTGGCTCATATCTGAGGGGAGGATGGGCATTTCGGTTAAGAGGCTGGCATGAGAAGGCTCAGAGTCACCACAGGACTTGACTTCAGGGGAACTGTAGGGAGCTGAGGGTGATGGGCATGCAGGGTGCATGGGGGCACCTTGCTCAGCAGAACCTGGAGGATCTGGTCCCAGGAGACTTGGTGTCAGTTGGTTTGGTCCATTCAGGCTTCACAAGGCTGGGCTTCTTGGCGTTTCACAGATGAGGAGCTTGATTTCAGGCAGGATTTATAAGAATGTTAATGATCAGAGCCAAACTCTGTATAGGGAAAATGTTTCCTTCACTTTAAACTTGTACTTCAGACCATATTCTAGGAAAAACCAATATTTTTTTCATGGCTGCTCCTAATAACACAGAGCTGGCTCTCTGCTCTGGATGAGACTCTGATGCTGGAGTATCAGAAAACTTGTAGCAGCTGTGCAGCTAACGTCCCAGGAGCCACAGGCACCGTGCAGGGCAGAACACCTTGCTGCGAGGACCATTCCAACCTGACTTGTTACTCAGAATAAAGGGAGGAGGTTGCTTTGCCAGGTATGCTCCTCCAGAGTGCTTAGTGTTAGAGGCAGAAAGCCTTTGTCTTGGCCTGCCGTGGAAGGAAGGGGGAGATAGTGGAATCCAGCCTGTCCCTCATCCCATTGACAAGCTGGCTTTCCAAGCCACAGCTGGGTTTTTCTGGTATGTTCTGTGGCCAAGAAGACCTCAGCGTAGCAGCTTAGGCCTTCAGCCCTGTCCTTTAGCCCTGCAGCAGACATTTGAAAGGTCATAGCCAGATGCTATTCCCAGGCCCGGAAAGTCTAGTCCCATTGTCAGGTGCTCTGCTTCTTGGGTCACTTTTCAATGTATCAGTTGACTGTCATGTCATAGTCATTGTTCAGTAGTGGTAGTTCTGTCCTCATTTGCTGAACCTTACAGATTCTCAAGTAATATAAGTATCTTTTCAAAGAGTCTGGCGTGCCTCATGACACACTGTCCTCCCTATAGCATCCACGTGGTAGACTTGACTGTTTGAATATGTGAAGTTTTAGGTATTAATCAGAATTGCCCAGTTGCCAGTGGGAAAAGTCCAACAGGCAGTATTAATAGGCGCTGTTGTGCTGTGAGTTACGCATTTACCACTCTGATCCTGACAGCATCCCTGCAGGTTGGTTTTATGTCCTGTTTCACAGATGACACTAGGGCTCAGAGATGATGAATAACTTGCATCAGGAGAGATAGGTAGCTTAATGCTAGCAACATGCACTTCTTGACCTCCTTCAGGAAAATTCTCCAGGAAAGAAAAAGAAGTAGTTTTAGCTGTTAACTTTCTCTACTATTACCAATTCATTATGCCTTAGAAGTACCTACATTTTTTTATTTTACTGATATCTAATTGATGTCTTTACCCAGAAAGCTCTGAAACTAAAATTAACATCATTCTCTGAGTGGGCAGAATGGTCAGTTAGTGGACAAAGCAGGCTGGTAATACACAGTGAGAAGATTCCTGTCCTTTTCTTCCTCTTGTTTTGTTTTGTTATCTCTCTCTCTCTCTCTTTCTCTCTCTTTCTCTCTCTCACTATATATATATATATTATTGATTTCAGGGAGGAAGAGAGGGGGAGAGATAAAAACATGCCCCTTACTGGGTGTCAAGCCCACACCCATACATGTGCCCTTGATCATAACCGAACCCAGAACCCTTTAGTCTGCAGCAGGCCCATGCTCTATCCACTGAGCCACTTTGTCAGGGCCCACTGTGCACAGATCTCTGTATGTGAATGTATTGTGCCTTACATAGCACGTTCTCTTTCCTGTCATTCAGGGCTCCATGTGCTTAGTCTGAGTTATTAGGAGCTAAGATACCATCTTTGAGTCATTTGGAAATTATGAGGAAGCTGGTCACCAGCTGGATTTTTGAAATTGCCAATATCAGGGAATTCATGGAAGAGAACTTTGCAAGGAGGATGAATAGCTGCAGGAATGACTTGCTTCTGAGCTAAAGTTATTGCCAAGTATTGCCAAGCTATTGTCCACCCAGCTAGAGACAACTTAGTAGACACTTGAGAAATCGGACCTTAGAAATATAAGTGCTTTAGAGGTAAAAAAAAAAAAAAAAAATTCATCTGGCAATCTATCTATTGTATTAATCTGTCTTTTAATTCCTGGAAATGCATCCTATTTGGGTATAGTTGGATATTTAATAATGGGGAAATTTTGGTCACAACCAAATGAAAGTATCTTTCATATTCTTTGGTAAAATTCTTTGGTAATTCACACAGTGAAACTGGTGATGTAAATGTAAGTTGGTGCAAGTAGCCTGAGGCGCACCTCTGAACTGTTTTCAGGCCTCTCCTTCCCCTTAACCCAGGGTACAGATGGCTCTCCAGACGTCCTCTCTTCCCCTCAGAATGCCGTGGTGATGGCAGTGGAAATGGGTAGCAGTGGATAAAGTCAGACAGAAGGCTCAGACTACACCTTCAAACAGATGAATGGACTAATACGAGTCATTAGTGTAGAAGTGGATTCTAATTTCCTGCATAAGTGGCTCTAGGGCTTCGAATGAAGAAGTGAGAATCAGCCTCCTTTTCCTTTCTGCTTTTTTGTATGAGCATTTCAGGCTGGGTCTTTCCTCATGGAAACAAGATAGCGCTCCTGTTTCTGTCCCATCCTTTAGAAACTTCGTTGAGAAGAGCTTTTTCCCCCAGTGTTCCCGGAAGAATCCCTGATTTTGAGATTCATCAGACTGGTTTTTGGCTCACATTCCAATCTCTAGGCCAGTGGTCAGCAAACTCATTAGTCAACAGAGCCAAATAGCAACAGTACAACGATTGGAATTTCTTTGAAGAGCCAAATTAAGTTTTAAACTTAAACTTCTTCTAACGCCACTTCTTCAAAATAGACTCGCCCAGGCCGTGGTATTTTGTGGAAAAGCTACACTCAAGGGGCCAAAGAGCCGCATGTGGCTCGCGAGCCACAGTTTGCCGACCACGGCTCTAGACCAGTGATGGCCAACCAGTGGTCCATGAGGTTCGAAAATTTGGCAACCGCTGCTTTAGACAGTCTCTGTGGTCAGCTTGGCGTTTAGAGTGTGGGATGGAAATGGAAGCACATGGGCTGAGCTGGGCATAGGGCTGGTTCCCAACAGAAACACAAGGTTCTGTTACCAGAGGAAAAGGGAACTGATGTTGAGCAAGCAAAACATATGTCCACTAAATTAAATAAAGAGAAGAAAATTAAACAGAACCCTTAGAAGAGTGAATGGCATATAGTCTATAATGCTTAAGATAACCTGGACGTCCCCAGCATATAACCTCCACCTGAAATGTGCACCCTCGCCACACACACACTCACACGCACACTTGCACACATATTCCTACCTCCTCCTGCTTGTCAGGTACCATCTGAAGCGGAGAATTGTGGCCAAGCCTCTTGTCACTATCCCTCGCTATTGTAAGATATCACAGATGAGAAAATATAAAATAGCCATCCATGTTTTTTCTTATTTCTTGATCTATTTCCTGTTAATAATATTGTAATTTTAGGGGCGCCGGTGTGTGTTGAAAGACTGCTGCAAAATTCTTGACAACACAGTACTACCTCCAGAAACAGTGGTCCCACCATTCACCGTCTTCTCAGGCTGCCCAGGTAACCGTCGGTACTGATTATGAAAACTCGTTTCTTTTCTTTCACAAAAGCAATGCAGGCAGTTTCTGTCTCTGATAGCATGGTAGTCTAGCTGACTTAAAAATTCTTCTGCTACAAAGTATGTGAGAATGCTGCTTACAATATGCCAGGTATCCTTTTAAATGCATAGTTGGGTAAGACATTCTCACGAGTCAGAATAAAGAGGAAACGAAGTGGACCCTGGAAGCACGCTTCAGTTGACGCTGTCTTCAGAAAGGAGTGGCTGAGGGAGTGATACTGTGTGGGGAAGACAGAGAGCCTTGTGCCCACACATGGCAGAGGGCCTCTTGGAGGGTGTCCCTCAATAAAAGCTGACATAGAACACGAGTGCCACCAGCTCAGGAAGAGCAGAGAGAGACACGTCTCTTGGCGTGGGTGGCTAGATGGGAAAAGGAAGTCTCCAGAGAATTCCAACTACGGCCTTCTGCGCACATTGGTTGGTGATTTGAACTTATACTTCCTGCCCTGCCCAGAAATGTCCAAATTGAAAAGTTAACGTATAGCGTGGTCTAATACCAATGGCAACTCTAGGACAGCTGAGAGAAGTAAATTATCACCTCTTGACCTTGGCTGACAGAATGCTCTTAGGTAAAACCCCTCATGAGCTAAGAGTTCCTGATTACACAGCATGTGAGGAAACAAGTAATACATGCTTATCGTAAAAAGCTTGGGAAACACTGAAATCAAAGGAACATGGAACCTCATATTTCCCCCACTTTAAGCATCATTTCCTTTTTAAAAATAAATACATATTATTTATTGATTTCAGAAAGGAAAGGAAGAGGGAAAGATAGAAACATCAATTATGAGAGAGAATCATTGATTGGTTGCCTCCAGCACGCCCACCACTGGGGATCGAGTCCGCAATCCAGGCATGTGCTCTTGACAGAATTGAACCCGGGATCCTTCAGTCTGTAGGCTGACACTATCCACAGAGTCAAACTGGCCAGGGAGAAAGTTATTTCTTAGTATGCGTGTTTACATGATTGAAATTCTGTGATGTATACACAGGCACATCACAAATTCATAGATGGATATCTGCTACTGTGTGGCTTAATTGTTTTTCCAGTTTAAACAGTCTCATTACTCAGATAACTGAATAAGAGTTTCAAAGATGGACAATATCGTCCACCCAAATTCTTTGGGGTGGAAATTGGCCATTCTGTTATTTCATGCATCTCTGCTTTTGCAGAGGAAGAAGAGACTAATTTAGTAATTCTCCTCATATGACATTCCACTGAGAAAATGTCTAATTGTTCTCAGCTAGTGCTAGGTCAGATTGTCAGATAAACACCTCATTTGAGGTGAGAAGTGCATTGTGCCCTGGCTGGGTGGCTCAGTTGGTTGGAGTGTTGTCCCATACACAAAAAGGTTGTGGGTTTGATTCCTAGACAGGGAACATACCTAGGTTGTGGGTTCAGTCTCCATTCTGGGCATGTACAAGAGGCAACTGATCAGTGTTTCTCTATCACACTGATATTTTATTTCTTTTCTTTTCTCTTCTCTCTTCCTCACCCCCTGTCTCCTGCCCTTCCTCTCTCTTAAAAAAGAAAAAAAAGTAAGTTCATTGCTAGAGAAATCTCCTAATGTCTTTTAACTTATTGAAGGTCCTTTGATCAACTTAGGGCTGATGACAGAGATCATTGAGGGCTCCACACCATGAAACTGAGTCATGGAACAAATTGAGAGGCAAATCATACAGAAAGAATCTGGACCAGGAGCCAAAAACTCAGAGGACCCCAGGCCAGGCAGATTATGCAAATTATTTAAGTAATAGCCCATCATTATCAGGTCAAGTGTAATAGCCCAACATAGGTGGTTATGAACACAAATGCCAGTTTTCCTGAAACCCTGTGCCTCTTATTAAAGACTAGTGGCCCGGTGCACAAATTTGTTCCTCAGCCCAGCCTGCACCCTCTCCAATCTGGGACCCCCCAGGGGATGTCCAACTTGTAATATGGGACCACTGACTCCTAACTCCTCATCTGCCTGATGGCCCCTAACCACTGTACCTGCCGGCCTGATTGTTCCCAACGGCCCCTCTCCCTTCTACCCCCCTCCACCCCCTGCTGGCCTGCTCACACCCAATTGCCCCCCTAACTACTCCCCCCCCCCAACCAGCCTGCTCACCCCTAACTGCCTTTGCCTCGGCCCCACCACCATGACTTTGTCCGGAAGGACATCCAGAAGGTCTCCTGGTCTAATTAGCATAGTATCCTTTATATATATTTAATATTTTTTTACACAAAGGAAGGGAGAGAGAGAGCTAGAAACGTTTATGAGAGAGAAACATCGACCAGCTGCCTTTTGCACACACCCCACCGGGGATGTGCCCGCAACCAATGTACATGCCTTGACCAGAATTGAACCCGGGACCTTTCAGTCCGCAGACCGACACTGAGCCAAACCGGCTTCGGCAGCATAGTATCCTTTTACTAGTATAGATAGAGATTGCCAACAGAAGCATTTAGATGGCTAGCATTTGTTGTGAAACTACATAAAATGAACATGGGAAGTATCTTATTACAGTGCAGAAAGTACTAAACTCTAAATAAGGGCTCAAAGTGCACATCAAGACTTCTTCATTAACCAGCTCTCACACCTTGAACAACCCACCCTCTCTAGGCCTCAGTTTCCTGATTTATACAATGACCACTAAGGACCCAGGCACCTTAGATCCTTCATCAGAAGCACCAAACACAGTGTTTCTTTGGATTTGAAATATTTAGCAGTGCTTCCCTGACTTCTGCTGTTAGCCATAAGTTGGTTCTAAGAACCTTTAATAAGTTAAAAGAGATTAAGAGATTTCTCTAGCAATGCACTTTTCTTTAAAGATTGAGGGAGGGAGAGAGAGAGATTATGAGATCTTAAATATCACGAGGAGCTAAAAATCTGAATGTTTACGTGATATCTCTGAATTATATGTTGGCTATTAATTTTTTAAAAATATATTGTTACTAATTTTAGAGAGGAAGGAAGAAGGAGAGAGAGATGGAAACATCAATGAGAGAGAATCATTGATTGGCTGCTTCTTGTACTCTTCCCACTGGGGATCGACTTTGCAACCTGGACATGTGCCCTTGAACAGAATCGAACCTGGGATCCTTTAGTCCTCAAGTAGATGCTTTCCACTGAGCCAAACCAGCTAGGGCTTGGCTACTAATTTTTAAGAAAGATTAAATACTGTGCAGACCAAACGAATTTTCAAATCTAACATGGGCTGCTTATTTGTAAAAGGTGCCTGAATTATCAGTTGTTTCCCCGCCCCCCAAATTGTGTTATTTCTTTAGACCACTACTTCTACCTGTTATTTTCTTTCACTGTGTGTATATATATATAAAAGTCAGCCAAAACCGGTTTGGCTCAGTGGATAGAGCGTCAGCCTGCGGACTGAAAGGTCCCAGGTTCGATTCCGGTCAAAGGGCATGTACCTTGGTTGCGGGCACATCCCCAGTAGGGGGTGTGCAAGAGGCAGCTGATCGATGATTCTCTCTCATCGATGTTTCTAACTCTCTATCCCTCTCTCTTCCTCTCTGTGAAAAATCAATAAAATATATTTAGAAAAATAAAATAAAAGTGCATATGTATGTGTTTGTATGTATTGTATATGAGTGTATAGGTATATGGGTATATAATATGAATATATGAAACTTTATGTTTATATAAACAAAATCATACTCTATTCTGTGTGGAAAGTTGCTTCCTTAACAGTACATTTTGGATATTTTTTTCTTGTCAGTGTGTAGATATTCTCGGCGTGTGCCCTGACTGGAAATTGAACCAGCAACCTTTCAGTGCATAGGACAACTCCCAACCAACTGAGCCACACTGTCCAGGGCACACCTCATTCCTCTGAATGCATAAATATACCCCAGCATAATTAGTCTGTGCCCTGTATAAGGGGTCATTAGAAGTTGTATAGTACCTGGGTTTTTATGATTAGAAACTGCATTGATGCTTTTATTTATTTATTTTATTTATTTGTTTTTTAAAATATATATTTTACTGATTTTTTACAGAGGGGAAGGGAGAGTTAGAGAGTTAGAAACATCAATTAGAGAGAAACATTGATCAGTTGCCTCCTGCACAACCCCCAATGGAGATGTGCCCGCAACCAAGGTACAATACATACCCTTGACCGGAAATTGAACCTGGGACCTTTTAGTCCTCAGGCTGACGCTCTATCCACTGAGCCAAACCGGTTTTGGCATTGATGCTTTTATTTACCTTGTGCAATTGGGCAAGATTATCTGTGGAAAAAATACTTGAAGTTGAGATTGTCAGATCACAGGGTATGAACTTCTAAAAGTTTTGCTAGCTATTCCTTAATTACTCAAAATGGCCGTATGAGTTTACACTTCCAGCCTTAGTGTAGGAAAATACCTCTTTCCTGCATATCCTTCAATCTAAGGCCCATCTTTTCTCTCCCTGTATATAGCACATTTCTGTCCTACTCTGACCCATTCTTTGTCTGGTGCATGTTGGATTCATTCCATGTATGAATAGCAGGGCAGTTTCTTACCTTAAGAGTGCGCACCCTGACTTGCCCAGGAGGTGTCACACCAGAATTCAAAGATGGACCTATCCATGTCTGGAACAACCCCTGATGTAGTCACAGATGCCTCAACTTCAGATCATGCAATAATGTGCTAAGCTCTTTTACTTGGAATAGATTTCTCCATTTTGAGAGCAGGGTTATTTATTTCCCCACACATAAACATTCTTATCGTCCAGAAGGTGGTCAGTGGAAGTATTCTGTTAGCACCAAAGATGGAAAACCTAGAATTTTGACTAAAGAAAGGCTCTCTAGGGTTTAACGGCACTTTGCCGCAGGCCTCCCTGGCTCCCCATGCTTGACCAGGTCTTTCTTTCCCCAGGACTCTTCTCCGGGGAGCTTCCCGAATGTACCCAGGAGCTGATGATCGATGTCACCAAGAGCTACTACCAGAAGTTTTTGCCCTTGACTCAGGTCTAATGTCTCTGTCTCACGTGTAGAATTCACTTGAGCTCTAAGATGAACTTGGGGACATAGTGAGCCAGTCAGCATCTACCATGAGCTCTTAGTCTTTCACACTTTCTACCCCTTCTTATTTGTTGTTGGGTTTTTTGTTTAATTCTTCTGAATTTCTCAATCATCCTCGGCTCTGAGCTCTTAAGACTTTAATAATAGACCATCTGGAGGCGTTGTCTCCAAAAGTTCTGCTTAAACCAAACCTATTAACACTCACTTCATACCGTTATCTGTGGGACACAGAGTCGTCTGTTCGTAGCACTCCCACTCTTGGTCATGTGGATGGCTGGCTGCTGCTGAGACCTGCTGCAGAGCAGGGCACTCTGTCCAGCATGGCAGTCATGAAGCCAGTGTGCTGCTTGTGGCCATGAGTTCCCCACCATGAGACCCACTCACATGGTTCGCTCTCAGCTTTCCTGTTGCTAGCACATTTGGCCAGTTGCTGCAATTGCTCATAATTGTGGAGAAAAAGTGTTTGTGGGTTTTCAGGGCCCGGATTCCTGTTGGCTACTGAAACATGAAAGGAAGGGTAGTTAATATTTCTTTCCCAAATAACCTGAACTGTCATTTAAAATTTTCTTAAATTGATTTCAAATAGGAAGGGAGAAGAAGAGAGAGATAGGAACATCAATCTTTAATCGGCTGCCTCCTGCACGCCCCCCACGGGGATGGAGCCCACAACCAGGCATGTGCCCTTGACTGGAATCGAACCCGGGACCCTTCAGTCCACAGGCCGATGCTCTATCCACTGAGCCACACCAGCTGGGGCCTGAACTGTCATTTTAACCAAGGGTGACTAAGAAAAGACTTTCAAGCATTCTATGGCAGGGCCATTGGCTTTCACTAGAAGGAGGACCCTCAGTACCTAGATTTGGTTTTGCGAAGTCCCAGGTTTGAGTCTCCCATGTGGATGGACTGGTCAGGCAGCCACTCCTTGCCTCAGGTTATTTGGGGACAGCAGTATGTCTTATTTCACTGAAGACCTGACATTTGTGACAATTGTTCCCTGGCCTAGAACTATTTGACCCATCCTGTATTTGCTGTAAACCTTACAATTCAGACCAAAATACCTGTATACACAGGAGCCTCTTAAGTCACTCTGTGGCAGACTCCCGAGCAGTCAGGGAAGTCGCCAGTGCCATTCATATTGTCTTCTGGGTAATAGTGCAACACTCCCTGGTTCTGCTCTGACCTCTTGGTTTAGAAGGAGGATTAGAAGTGAAGGCTGGGATGTTGGCCTTGCTTAATGCTCTGCTTCCGTGAGGAGGCTGGGACGATTCAGCCTTGGAGTTAAGATCTAGCAGGAGCTGTAGAGATTCAGTATCCAGCTGTGGGGTTGGCAGCTGTATGTAATTATCTTTACTCATTCAATGTAAAACTGCTTTCTGCTTTGTCTTTTTTTATGTTTGTACATTAAAAGATTGACAAGCAAACAACTCATTTGAAGGTGATCACTCTTGCCCTCCAGCAATGGCTACCTCTATTCTTCGAGCACTTTATGACCTTGTTCTCACTTTACAGATGAGACTATTAGGTAACTTGGTCCAATACAAGGAGTGGCTGACCCAGGAGCCACAGCACTGCCCGTCTGGTTCCAGAGCCCAGGCTCTTCAGAAGGGACAAGCTTGCCCAAGGAGCACACCTTCTGTGCTTCCTGTTGTACCAGTCGCCTGTGATAATTGCAATTTTTTTTTTTTTTAGTCATACCCTGACCTCTCCTCCAGCTCCCTTCTCCCTTTGTGCCACAAAAAGGTGCATCTTAGATTTGGCAGAATACAGCCTGTTGCTCACTAGAGAAATCTTCCAGGACATGTCCAACAGATTTCCATCCCACCTGTGTTTGGATAGCTTACCATTTTATGCAACTAACTTTCCATTTTCTTTTGTAATTTTTTCTGGCTTTATATATATTATAAAAGGCCTATGGTCGTGATGCCGTAATGGCTTAACGACCAAACAACCGTTCACCAGAAGGTGCATGGAGCACCTCGCAGTTGGCAGGGCTCATGCAGGGCGGCTCTGGGTCTCATGCAATTTCACACGCTGGGCCTCTAGTTGAAATATAATTGCCATAATTTCTTGACTGCCCATTTTGTTGGGGAACAATGCAAACTAAGAGAAAGTGGGAAGGGGGTTGAGTCTCTTAAAACAAAAATAGTTTAAAAATCTTTAAGTATATGATTCCAGAAGTCCAGCCCAGTTAGGAAAGAAGGGCCAGGTAATGAAGTAGGTCTTCTCACTCCAGTATCCCAGAGGCTACCACTCTGGGCAGGTTTTGGTCTCTCCTGGCAGAGGCAACCTGTATATGCACAAGCAGGTGTGTACTAGTATATGTGCACACACCGGCTCCTCCATGATCATACAAATGTGATCAAACATGAGCTGAGCTGTTCTGCACCTAACTGCTTTGAATCAACAATCTACTTTAAAAGTTGCTCCATATTGGCACACACTGGTGATTAAAATAGCAATTGCTGACACAGAGTGTTTACCACATACCAGGTACTCTACTGAGTTCTTTTACATTTGTTAATTCATCTAATCTCTACATCCACCATGAGGTCGGTGCACCTTTTCTCTGGGAACAGAGGTTAAGTCAGTGCCCAAATGTATGCAGCTCATGCAATAGTGAGCCTAGGCATTCTGTCTCTTATAGTCCATGCTTTCAGTTACTGTGCTGGAATCCTTCCCAGTTACATCTTTCATTGCCCCAGAATGTGCCATCTGGCTGTACAGAAAGCTGAGAAAATTAGTATTTTGTTTTTCAGGCAGACAAGAGAAGGGGATTGGGAAAGGGTTTGGGGTGAACCACCTGATGATGTCTGCCACAGGCAAGAAGCCTAGTGTCTCCTCTGAGAAGGTCGTCTCCTGGCCTTGTGTCCTGCTCTCTTGTAGCTACACCTGTGGTCTGAGTAGTTATTGTAAATGCGAGCAGGTGTCTTAGGAGAGTTATCTTGCTTTCAGTCATTAATAGTGTCTGAAAATTCTGTACCATACGATTGGCACTCCATAGAGGAATGTACAAACTAGTTGAAATAAAAATCCAATTAAAACCACTTTCTGTTACAAGTGTCAGGAATCTAGCTTGAATCAATTTAAGCAAGAAAGGGATTTTATTGGCTTACGCAACAAATTATGGAAAAAACTTGCTTGGGAGGCAATGAGATATGAACCTTGGGCAAGTTACTCAGTGTCTGAGCTGTACAATGGGAATTCCAGTGGCTCCTTCTAGAGTTGGTACAGATGAAATGAGGTGTTCTATGTAAAAATTAAGGAGAGTTCCTGGCACTTAGAAGTAAGTAATAACATCATCATTGAAGGGTCAGTGGTATTCTGAGATTTAAGCCCCATCAAGACAGTTTGTTTTTATATCTTTTTCATCTTCACATTAATAAAGGAACAGATGGGGCTCCTGGAACAGATCATCAAAATACAGTGGGTCAAACAAGCTTGAAGGTCATTTCTCTCACCTAACAGTGCAGGGATAGGCAAGTACTTCAGGGTAGGTTGGTGGCTGGGCTCTACCAGCAATAAGGGCGATTGTAAATTTAGTCTCCAGCTGGGCAGCAACACAGGCCATAGTGAGACAAAGCAAGCTCTCCCAGCTGTGTCTTGGCTTCCTTCTCTCCGACTGCAGGTGGCAGCTGACATCTCCAGATTGACGTCCTCTCAGCTCAATGACCCTGAAATAATAGTTTTTTCCCTCCAGTTCTAATTCGGAAAATCCAAGAGAAAGATTCTCAGTGGTTTATTGTGAGTCCCATGCCCTCTTTGATCACTCCCTGAGGCCAAGGGTGCACAGCACTATAATAAATCTGATCTGGGTCATGACCTTTCCTTCATCCCTTCATGGTGGAGAAATAGCAAAGCCCACTAACAAAACAAGGTGCTGAGGAGACCAAAACACCAACTACTGCAAAATCAGTCACATGGACTGGTACTGTTTGAAAGTGTGTTGATGGTTGTGTGTGTACTGGGAAAGGCCAGCTGGACTCTGTCTCCACGGAGGTGCTTCCCTGGGGACAACCTGTCATCAGACAGTTACCTTCATCATCCCAGAGGAAAAAGTATTTTGTCTTCTGAATACTCCCAGTAGAGCGGGCAGTGGGAGAGCCTTTGGTTGGGACTTTTTCCAGTTGGCTTAGGACAGGGGGAGTTAATGGCTCATTAGCTTATAAGGTCAGGGTTAGATTGGGTGTCAGACTGGATCCTAGAACTCACAACAGCATGGTCAGGGCCCCGTCTCCTCAGCTCTCAATGCTGCTTTCCTTTGGATTGACTTCCTCCTCAGGCTACCTGAGTGACCCCATAGCTTGGTATGGGTAGAAAGCGCTCCTCTTCCTGTCAAAACCCCTGGACCTGGCTGTCATTGATCCAAAACAGGGAGGTATCTAGCCTCAAGGAATCATTGTGGCTAGGAAGACAGAATACACTGATCGGATAGGCCTGGGGCACATACCCATGTGGACTGAGAGTTGGGGCTGGTGGTGGTATTGGAGGGGAGGTGACAGTACCAGACAAGGGAAGAATGGATGCCAACAGGAAAAACCATCAGATGTCCAGGTCAGGCCTTTTCCTTTTCTCTGGATGTCTTTATTTTTCATTTCTCTCTGCCTACCCTTACCCCTACCCAATCTAGCATTCTTGGTCTTGGGAGGGGAGGGGTACCTCCTGAGTGGTGCCTGGGCCTAGATTAGGGGGCACAGAGAGGAAGTAGCTTGCCCAACGTAGAATATTCAATGAAGAGCCTTTTGGAGGATGCTCCTGTGCTTGGAACTGCTTCTTTATGGACCTGTAGTACTATGGCAGGGTCCTTGTCAAGGTCTAGTAGAATTCTAGTTATGTACCTGTGTCATTGTCTGAATCCACACTAGCCATGAGCTCCTGAGATGGCAGTATCCAGCACATACTTATTGGGGTGATTACTTGAATGTGAATCTCTCTTCTCACTAACTTCCCCCTAGGCCAGATAAGTCACATTGCAGGGAACAAGATTGACTGGTTGACTTGTGAGCCTCCTGTTGACAGATTCTGTTCCACATGGCTGCATGGGGCCCTTGTGGTTGGTTGGGATCTGTGGTGGCTTCTGAATTAATCATTCTGCGTGAGCCAATTCACTCAGAGCCTAAGGCCACAGTTCCTTTCTTAGTCACTCCAACTCATTTCGGTAATGGCAGACTTGAAATAAATCAGACAAACATTGCTCCTATTTAACACATCCTTAGGAGGTTCTTTGCATAAAGAGAGATCTTGTTGGCTAGGGAGGCCTTTTTTCGCACTTTGATCTGGCTGGTGAGAGTCCACAGGTATCCAGAACACTGAGCCCCCGCTGTGTTCTGACTCGCCCTCAGCTAATCTCAGATCTGGATGGTTGCCATTGCTGGTCCGTTCTAGCTTGCTGATCCGGGATAACTTCTGTGGAGCTGCAGTCCCCTGATACAGCACTGGCAGTGTTGGGATAATGTGTCCAGATGCCTGGTCATTTAGTGTTAGCAAAATGTGCAGCCATCTTAGACCAGCTCCCATAGTCCCTGGTCACTGAAGCACTTCTTGAGCCCCCAGGGAGGGGGGATGCTTTTGTAGAACGTACATTGGCTGCCCTTTAGGGCAAGGAAGAGGGGCCCAACATCATGCTACATTGCTCATTTATTACTTCCGGGGCCATTGCTGACTTCCAGGCACTGCCCTAGGTCCTGGGGACACAGTGGAGAATAAGGTGGAGCCAGACCCTGCCCATAGGGATCTTACAGCTTAGAGATCAGGGCACATGCCCAGGATGCAGGCTTGGTCCACAGTGTAGGGTGTGCAGGAGGCAGTTGATCAATGATTCTCATCATTGATGTTTCTATCTCTCTCCTTTCCTCTGAAATCAATAAAAAATATTTTTTAAAAACAACAATAAAAACTCTGACCTTAGGAGAGTGGATAGCTACCCTTGGGGTTTGTTATTGGACAGGATCTGTGCAGAAAAGAGTTAATGCTGCAGGCCTTAAATGGAAGCCTGTAAGTGCTGAATTTTCTGCCAAGGGGTTAAGTAAATTTGCAATGAAAAAAAGGAAAAAATTTTAAAACATGATTTTGTGTTTTTGTTTCTGTTGTATCTTCATATATGATAAAGTTGATTTAAAATATACGCTTATAATTTCATAAATGCTAGAGGAATCATCCCAATCAAAGAAAGATACAATTAAATTAAGAAGGTGTTGGTGATATACAACTTTCTTGCTTTTTGCCACCAGCGAGTTAGAATTTAAATTCTTTGGGTATTGAAACCAGAACAAATCTCCATAACTGATGATTGTTGCTATGATTTGGTCTGTTGGCGCCTCTGGAAAGCGGGAGACAACAGGAACAGAGAGGCAATCTCTGGATGGAAATGCACATCTGGAATCTGAAAATGCAGTTAAATTAATAATGAGCCTTTGCTGAAATCAAATGTCTGACCCAGATTGGCTGATGACTACCTAGTTTGATGTGCGTATTTTTGAGTGTGTCAGTTTGGACTCTAAGATGGACAAGATAAAAAGGAAGTGCCCAGCCCAAAATGGTTTGGGTCAGTGGATAAAGCATCGGCCTGTGAACTGAGGGGTCCCAGGTTCGATTCTGGTCAAGGGCATATACCTTGGTTGCGGGCATATTCCCAGTGAAGGGTGTACAGGAGGCAGCTGATCAATGTTTCTCTCCCATCGATATTTCTAGCTCTCTATCCCTCTCCCTTTCTCTATGTAAAAAATCAATAAAATATATTTTAAAAAGAAAAAAAAGGAAGTGCCTTGCTGGTCTGGCTCAGTGGTTGAGCATGGACCCATGAACCAAGAGGTTACCAGTTCAATTCCCAGTCAGGGTGCATGCCTGGTTGTAGGCTCAATCCCCAGTAGGAAACTTGCAGGAGGCAACCAATAGATGTGTTTCTCTCATATTTTTAAAAAATATATATTTTATTAATTTTTTTTTTACAGTGAGAAAGGGAAAAGGATAGAGTTAGAAACATCAATCATCTGCCTCCTGCACACTCCCTACTATTGATGTGCTCACAACCAAGGTACGTGCCCTTGACCGGATCCTTCAACCTGGGATCCTTGAGTCCACAGGCTGATGCTTTATCCACTGAGCCAAACTGGTTAGGGCTCTCTCATATTTTTTAGAGGCCCGGTGCACTATATTCATGCACTGGGGTTGTGGGGGGAGGAAGAGGGACTCAGTCCGGCCTGCACCCTCTTGCAGTCCGGGAGCCCTCGGGGGATTCTGAGGGGCATTCAGCTTAGGGGAGCGGGCCTAAGCCAGCAGTCAGACATCCTTAGCACTGCCTTGGAGGCTGGAAAGGCTCCTACCACTGTGGCTGCGCTTGCCAGCCTTGAGCCCAGCTCAGAGCTTCTGGCTGAGTGGTGGTCCCCCTGAGGGAGCACACTGACCATCAGGAGGCATCACTTGTATTAAGTGTCTGCCCCCTGGTGGTCAGTGCGTGTCATAGTGACTGTTTGGCCGAATTGCATATTAGCCTTTCATTATATAGGATAAGAAGGAAGCTGTGCTTGCCACTTGGATTTGGACTTTCTGGCACTGTAGCACACCTTTGCTGCTGTTGAAGGAAAGCAGCTGGCTCATTCGGAATCCCAAATTCACCGATCCTGATCGTTGGCATCCGACTAGAAGCTGAAAATGCAGACTGGCTGCTCATGCCTTTTCAGCTCTGCGGGAGCTGTGCTGGACTGAAAGCAGACACAGGCGCCGTGAGCAGGACTCAGGCCTTGGGGCCTCTGGAGACTCAGGATCCCCTCTGTGGAGCTCTGAATTAGGAAATGTGTCCCAGATGCTGGCTGGGCCATTTGGGTTACATACACATGCCATAGAAAGGGCTTGCTCTCTGATGGGATCATCTAAAATCAAGCTGCTGAACAGCTCTTTGATCAGTGGCTAATTGCATCCTAACTTGTGATCCTGGCCAAAAGCTGTCAGTTAGAGAACACATTACAGAAACTGTGACCCCTCTGTTTGCTTTTGACAGAACAGCCTTTGGGCCTCCTTTGGGATTATTACATTGTTCAGCTTTCTGGATTACTGCAATTTGCCACAGTGGTTTGATAGCCTGACTCTGCTTTCCTATTTCCCCCGGTACAGACACCTTAGGAAGGCAGGGTGATGATTTATATACCAATAGCCCTGTGCACAAATCCGTGTACCAGTAGCTTGCCAGTAACTTGCTGCCGCCCTCCTGTAGCTCTCTGCTGCCCCGCCCTTTAGCTCCCCCTGCCATCCCTCCCTCCTCTCTCCTCATAGCTTGCTGCCCTGCCCCCTCCTGTAGCTCTCCGCCACCCACTTGTATCTCTCTGCCCCACCCTCCTGCTGAGCCTTGATCTGGTTGTTACTGTTATGTGGTCGGTTGTTATGCTTCATGCCAGTTGTTACGCTTCATGCCGTAACAACCATTTCCATATTACATCTTTATTATATAGGATAGCTGTCTTTAGAAAGGGATTGATCTTTTCTAGGCTACTCTGGGTAAAGAGTAGGAGGTTATGTAGACCCATTTTGAAATTTTTGAAAATTCAGTTTCATCCTCTATTAATCTTCAAGGGCTGCCATTAACTACCACAGAGAGGGTGGCTTACACAAGGATTTAGTTCCTCAGTTCAGGAGGTCAGAAGGCCGAGATCAGGCTGCTGGCAGAGTTGGTTTCTCCTGAGGCCTCTCTCCTTGGCTTGCAGGTGGCCACCTTCTTGCTCTATCTTCTCATGGTCACCCCTCTGTCTGTGTTGCCTGTGTCCTAATCTCCTCTCATAAGGACACCTGTCATATGGGATTGGGGCCCACCCGAATGCCTCCATTTTACCTTGGTCACCTCTTTGAGTTCATGTTCCGAGGTGCTGGGGTCAGGGCTCAGCAAAGGAATCTGGGGAAGACAGCTCAGCCTTCACACAGCCTGACCAGCTCCTGAACATGTCTTTCTGGCTGAATGCTTTTAGGCCTCTTTTGTACAATCCTTCCAGGCGAAAGGACTGGTTGAGAATAAGAGGTGATTGAACAAATGTAGCTCCTTGGTTGTGGTCAGACCCTGAGCCGTCTGCTAACTCCGAATGATTACTCGGGTTCTTTCAGTCAGTGTGAAGGCCTTGTCGCTGCCTGAGGAACACGAGTGAGAAGGAATGGGCACGGGGGCAAAGGTCTGTGTGATTTTGTTCTCAGCACGTGGCCGGGCTAGGAAAGAAGGAACCTGTCCAGAATTCCACAGGACAGGAAAAGGAGGGACATCTCAACAGGGAAAAGCTCTGCAGGGAAAGTGAACGGATGCCTGAGAATCCAGGGAAGCCAGCAGTGAGGAGTACCCTCAATGCTGCAAAGCCACAAGGAGCTAGTACTCTGGAAGACGAGGAAAGGTTAGAAAATGAGGGAAAGAGAAGAACAAGGGAGAGACAAGAGATGAGGAAGTACTAGAGGAGAAGGGAGAGCCCTAGAGCCAGAGACAGCGACAGCCAGGGAGCCAGTCAGAGCCAGGGGGAGCCAGAGAGCCAGGAAGCCAGAGTCAGCCAGGAGAGCCAGGGAGAGCCAGTCAGAGCCTGTCAGGGAAAAACCAAAAGAAGAAAAACCAGCCATCGAACCAAGGGCTGCAGGAAAGCACCCAACTGGGGATGATGTACCCAGAAAAGCCAAAAGGAAAAGAACAAAGGGCTGGCTCAGTACCTCAAGGAATACAAAGAGGCCACACATGGATATGCATTTGAGCCGTGAGGAGCTAAGAGAATTTGAGGATTTGCCTCGGGTAGAGGATGAGGTGAAGAAAACCAGACAAAAATAGGGGGAAGGGAGGGAGACACGCGTTATGTGAATGCAAAAATGTTTACATTCCAAGGGAACTCGGGAGGCTGTAGGGCCCCACAAAAGAGCGTTGAAGACATTCCTCTTGTGTAGTCTCCTGTTCGCTAAGCTCAGCGCTTTAACCTTATGCGGATACTTTGCTCTGGGTGTCTTTCTTGCTAACCAGCTGCAGCCCTCTATGTTTCAGTAGCAGAGTCTCATCTGTTGCAGGGAATGTCTATGGTGCATTGTAAAATCAAAAAAAGTAAAGAACCTGGCCAGCATGGCTCAAAGTTGAGCATCAACCTCTGAATCTGTAGGTCAGGGTTTGATTCCACATCAGGGCGCCTGCCCAGGCTGCTGGTTCGATCCCCTGAGTGGGACATGTAGGAGGCAACCTATCAGTATTCTCTAGCATCATTGATATTTCTCTCTCCCTCTCCCTTCCTCTCTGAAATCAATAAAGAAAAGTATTTTTTAAAGAAAAGGATATGTGTGCAGTTAGGGTTGCTGAGTGGTGTGGCATGCTGACTTTGTAACCAGAAAACAGAAACCTGGGAGC
Organism: Pipistrellus kuhlii; assembly: GCF_014108245.1. NCBI lineage: Eukaryota > Metazoa > Chordata > Mammalia > Chiroptera > Vespertilionidae > Pipistrellus > Pipistrellus kuhlii. The sequence goes on from NW_023425531.1 coordinate 2,962,216, forward strand.
CTTGGGGGTGGGGAGCATTCTGATCTTTGTTTATGAGAACTCTTCTGGAAGCTTTCCAGTGCTTCCCCCCATGCACTGGGCGGACTCTGAGCTCAGACTGCTGAGTCTGTGGTTACCCCGGCAGCACTGGCTATGACAACAGAGGAGGCTCCTGCAACTTTCCATCAGAACACCTTCAAGTGCTGTCCACGCTCCTGAGGTGCGTAAACTGGTACCATGGACACAAAACATGGGAACCGCCTCCCTCCAGGCAGCCTTCAGGCAATCCCTGGAAAACCAAGGACTGAAAAAAAAAATTTATTTTTTTAATATCTTTTTAATTGATTTTAGAGAGAGAAGAAGGGAGAGCAAGAGAGATAGAAACATCGAAGAGAGAGAATACCAATCAGCTGCCTCATGCACTTCCCCTACTGGGGATCAAGGATGTGACCTCTGGGCTTATGGGTCGATTCTCAAACACCGAGCCACACCGCTGGGCTGGGTGAATTTTTCATACTGGCCTGGGAACTCTCGGGAGGGAGTTCCCATAGTAGGAGCTACCTACACTGGGGCACTGTTTACTTCTGCCTGACCATTGTCTGTCCTTGGTGTAGCCTAACATAGTAAGCTCGGCCCTGGGGGCTTCGGGGCAGCTGGAACTTACAGGCCACAGCTGTGCTGTACCTGAGTTGATGCCTTGGGCCAGGTAAAAACGTGCCAGACAGGAACTAAGGGGGGGGCCATCTGGCTTCCTAAGACAGACTTTCACGGTTACTGGGAGTTACTTCATTTGAAGAGCTAAATCCAGGACCCTTTATAGGTATAGTGGAGGTCGGGTCTCCCCTGTGTGGGGTCCTACAGATAAGAACTTGGCTGCAAAAAAGCCTGGGCCCAGGGCTAAGGGTCAGCTGTGTAGAAATGAGTTAATAAAGCAGCCCGAGACTGGTCTCCTTGCAAAGACCTGTTTGCAAGGTTGGCCCTTGGCTGGCGACTGGGAACTTGGACTTGAGGAGGCTTCTTCTCATTCGCTAAATGATGAGTGGCTTCCCGTGCCCAAACTGTGTGCAAACCAAGTGCTTTTGCTGGATATCTGCTTTCCCTCTGGGAATCTGGAACTTGGAGTGTACTAGGCGGAGGGTGCAGCCAGCCCCAGTGAAAGCCCTGGCACTGAGTCAGCACCCATTTTGCTGTGGTCACACCGATTGATGGAGGAATTAAGTGTGTCCAGTGACTTCCCTGGTAGAGGACTCGGGGAAGCTTGCCCTGGCTGATTCTGCTTCACAGCCTCTCTGTAATACATCGCCTATGGCCATAAGAAGGGCTCTATTTTGAGTATATGAGTCTCCTAGTGAATCATCGAACTAGGGAGTGGTCTTGGGGACCCCTATACAAGACACAAGGGGGACACCTGAGGTATCTATCTGTAGTGTTCTCTTTCTCAGTCTAGGTGCTGTTTACATGGGATGTTTAGCTTGAAAATTCACTGAGCCATGCAATTATGTATACTTTTTCTGTATGTAGAATCAACTTCAATAAAAAAAAATAGAAGACTATACACCACAGAGATTTAAAAATATATATATTTTATTAATTTTTCACAGAGAGGAAGAGAGAGGGATAGAGAGTCAGAAACATCGATGAGAGAGAATCATTAATCAGCTGCCTCCTGCACAACCCCTACCGGGGATGTGCCTGCAACCAATGTACGTGCCCTTGACTGGAATCGAACCTGGGACCTTTCAGTCCGCAGACCGACGCTCTATCCACTGAGCCAAACCGGTTTCGGCTACACCACAGAGATTTAAAAAAAAATAATGACTTAATTAAAAACAACATCACTCCCTCTTATTCAGCAAACATTTGCCATCCTTTTTACCAGGCATTGCACCGGGAGCTTGGGACTTGGGGGAGGAGGGACACCTTCGCTGCCGCTCAGTTTACCGGGTGGCAGTAAAGTACTTACAATGCGGTTGGCTCTTGCTGGGCTCTATCAGAGACACACAGGAAGGGCTTCTAACTTGGCTGTTTTGCCACTCCAGGGTTGCCATTCAGGTGTCTACAGTAGCCAGGTAGGCAAACGGTCAAAGGTGGCAGGTGGGGAGCTGGGAACTTTGGTAAAATGGGAACATTTTACCAAATGCAGACAGAGTTGCCAGAGCTGCTAGTTTTGTTTTTGTTTTACAGGAAAAGCCATAGATCTGAATTTTGTGAGAGCTCTTGATTTTTAAATAAATCCAAATGTTAAAATGGGGGCTAAAAAAATAAATAAAAAGTGGGGCCAAACAAAACACCCCTGCAGGCCAGATTTGGCATTGGCCGGTCAGTTTGCCAGGCACTGTGCCGAGCAGCCATCCCTCCCTCTGACCAAACACTGAGGGTCTACTCTTTGGCAGGGAGCTTCTCAAATTTAAGTATGTGTAGGCATCACCTGGGCAGGCTCTCCTCAGGCCTGCGGCGGGGCCTGAAAAGTTGCCTTTCTAACAAGCTCCCAGGTGGTGGCAATGGTGGTGGTCCCCGGACCATACGATGCTCTGTAAGCCAGGGTCACAGAAGCAGCTGTTACCGGAAGGAGAGGAGTAGGGACCTTGACATAAAGATGCAAATTTATGGCGAGCATCCTGTTCTCACTTGGAGTTTAGTTTATTGGGGTTGGCTCGGAAGAGAACTGATGGCATGGAGGCGGGTTCCAAGGCTCTCCCACGCTCGCTCTCTCTCGGGTCTCTATTCGGAGTTTATATTCTAGAAGATGGGGTGGGGGTGGAGGAAGGTTTAAGGAAAGCTTCCCCGAGGAGGCACTTCCCCGGCTTCTGGGCTTCCGGGCTTCCGGGCTTCCGAGAGAGGGAGAAGCCCAGAACTCCGGCTGGGTTACGGCCCAGGCACCCCACGTGTCTACAGTCCCGACTCCCTGTCAATCAAGGCCCCTCCCCCGCCGCCGCCCGGGCCGCGTTGTTTGGAGGCGGCTGCGGGCCGAGCGCACCCAGAGTGCCGCGCGGCGGGCGGGTTTGGATTTTAAATCCCCGCGGCCAATCAGCGGCGCGGAGGCCCTTGTAACGTTCCCGGCGCCGCGTTTGAATTCGAGGAGGAGCCGAGCGGTGTCAGCCTCGGCCGGACCCTGCGGATCGGCTCGGGGAGTCCGGGAGCATGAGTGCGGCGGCGGCGGCAGGCAAGCTGGCGCGGGCGGCGGCCGAGCCGGGGAGAGCCGGGGGCCCGGGCGCTGCGGCCCCGGGGGCCCCGGCGGCGCCGCCGGGGAAGGAGATCCCGGAGGTGCTGGTGGACCCGCGCAGCCGGCGGCGCTACGTGCGGGGCCGCTTTCTGGGGAAGGGCGGCTTCGCCAAGTGCTTCGAGATCTCGGACGCGGACACGAAGGAGGTGTTCGCGGGCAAGATCGTGCCCAAGTCGCTGCTGCTGAAGCCGCACCAGAAGGAGAAGATGTCCATGGAGATATCCATTCACCGCAGCCTCGCCCACCAGCACGTCGTAGGCTTCCACGGCTTTTTCGAGGACAACGACTTCGTGTTCGTGGTGCTGGAGCTCTGCCGCCGGAGAGTGAGTGTCTGTGGGGGCCGAGCTGCCGGGCCGGGTGGAGGGCCGGGCCGGAGCTGCGGGGAGGCCCGGGAGGGGGTGCGGGGACCTCGGGCGGCGGGGAGAAGCCGGGCCGAGCTGGGAGCTGCTGGAGCGGGGGTTCCGGCTCATGGAGCCCGAGGCTCGTCGCTGCGGGGACGGTGGCTGCTGGGCGCGGGGTGTTGGGTGGGGGGCGCCCTGCTCATGGACGCCAGGGCTTCCGGAGTTGCTAAGGGTGGAGTCCGGGGCAGTGGTGCCCTGGGCCTGGAGCTTCCGGACGGGGCCTGTGTCTGGGAGAGGGCGGTGGGGGCTAGACTTGGGAGGTTCCGGAAAGGGGTCTGCTGCTGCGAAAAGCGCGGGAAGGGGTTACTGGGGACTCCGAGGTCAGGGAGCGGGGCTGGCCGAGGGGTCCCAGGCCAGGCGCTTGGGCAGGAGCTGGTAGGAGAGGGGGTGCTGTGAACGGTGAGGCCAGGTTTATGGGAGAGCCCAGATCCTCGCCGTTCTGGAAGAGAAATGAGGGGGCTGGGGCTGGGGGTGTCCTGGGCTGCCTTTACCTAATGTTACCGCCTCCATCGAGGGCCTCCTTACCGACCCCCCTCCCCGTTCCTCCTCCTCCTTTCCTCTCCCCGCCCCAGTCTCTCCTGGAACTGCACAAACGGAGGAAAGCACTGACGGAGCCCGAGGCTCGCTACTACCTGCGGCAGGTGGTCCTTGGCTGCCAGTACCTGCACCGAAACCGGGTCATTCACCGGGACCTCAAGCTAGGCAACCTCTTCCTGAATGAGGACCTAGAGGTGAAAATAGGTGAGGTGCTGGGCCTGCAGGGGCCCCGACAACAACGGACGGGAATGAAGAGCCTGGGAGAGGGCAATAGGAAGGAGGCCGGAGGGAGGAGGAGCCGGGAGGAAGTCCGGGCTGCTGATCCCTGTAAGTGTCAGGGGACATACTCTGTGTATGCAGCGTGTACTCACCACCCAGAGTCTAGGCTCCTTCATATGTTTGACCCTCTTTACTCTTCATCCTCCCCCATTCCTGTTCCCCTCGGGTACCCGTTGACTGTGTCCACGAGTTTGTTTTGTTTGTTTGTTGCTTTCTGTTTTGTATCCCACATGAGTGAAATCATGGTTCTTGTCCTTTTCTGTCCGACTTATTTTACTTAACAAAATACTTTTCAAGATTCATTCATATTGTCTCAAAAGACAGTATTTCCTCTTTTTTTATGCCTGAGTAGTATTCCATTGTATATATGTAACACATTTTTTTCTCTCATTTATCCATTGAAGGACATTTAAGTTGTTTTTCTCATTTATCCATTGAAGGACATTTAAGTAGCCAAGTGGACTTGGCTACTGTGAATAATGCTGCAATGAACATAAGGGTACATATGTCTTTAAAAATAAGTGTTTTCACTCCACCTGTGTTGCTCAGTGGTTTGTGTTGACCTATGAACCAGGAGGTCACGGTTTGATTCCTGGTCATGACACATGCTCTAGTTGAGGGCTCCATCCCAGTAATGGTCATGCAGGAAACAGTGGATCAATGATTCTCTCTTATCGTTGATGTTTATCTCTCTCTCCCCCCTCCCTTCCTCTCTGAAATCAATAAAAATATTTTTTTTCATAAGTGCTTTCAAAATTTGGGGGTAGATTCCAGAAGAGGATTTCTGGGCCATATGATAGCTCTATTCACTGTTTGAGGAACCTCCGAACTGTTTTCCACAGTGGCTCTACCAATCTATGTTCCCCCCAGCAGTGAATGAGGGTTCCCTTTTCTCCATTTCTCTCTAACACTTGTTGTTTCTGACAATATGTTTTTAAAAGAGTTTAAATGATTTTTCCATTTTTAAAACTGGGAGGCTGGACATTAAAGTTTTGATTGGTGCTTTATTTATTCATTTATTTATTTATAAAGTTTTAAATTGGTATTTAGAGAGAAAGGGAGAGGGGGAGAGAAAGGGAAGCATCAACATTGAAGTGAGAGTGCGACATCGATTGGCTGCTTCCTGCACACCTACCAGGACTGAGCTGGCAACTGGGGCATGTGCCCTGGCCGGGAATCAAACCAGCAACCTTTTGGTGTACAGAACGATGCCAACCACCAGAGCCACAGCGGCTGGGACTGCAGCTCTTCCTAAACCTCCCGGTACAAGGACAGCATTCCCTCGGCAGCTCTTTGCTGGGCTGAAAAGCAGCGGTTCCCTTTAGACTCCCCCTGTTTGCCAAGTCCCAATCCCTCCCTGCTCCTCACAGGCTTGCCTAGTAGCAGTCCTGAAGTTTGCCTGCTTGACCCCTTAGTTTCTGCCCCTGCCAATTCCCTTTTAGGAGCTTAGCGGGGTTGGGGGGTCATTGACAGGCCCCCTCCTGGGGCCGGCATGGTGGGGGATTGCCGGGGAGGCCTGGCTGCGTACAAGGAGGAGAGCTTGAGGGCTCAGGTGAGCCTGATTCTCGGTGGCCCAACAGGAACCATAAAGACAGCCGTCTGTGTGACAGATGACAGAGGCTGGCATCTGAGTACTGCCCCTTCCTCCCTCTGTCCCAGGGGACTTTGGACTGGCAACCAAGGTCGAATATGACGGGGAAAGGAAGAAGACCCTGTGCGGAACTCCCAATTACATAGCTCCTGAGGTGCTGAGCAAGAAAGGGCACAGTTTCGAGGTGGACGTGTGGTCCATTGGGTGCATTATGTAAGTTGGGGGACCCACCTGGCCTCCGCAGGGGCTCTTGGAAATCCCACCTGTGTCCCGCGGGCAGACTACCCCAAAACAAAGCCTATTCCCTGTCTCTTCCTGACAGTGGTGTAGGCTGTAGGGTTCCTGCAGCCGGGCCCCTTGCTACTCAAAGTGTGGTCCACAGACCAGCAGCGCCATCGCTTAGAGACATGGAGCACCCAAGTCAGAATCCAGATTCTAACCAAGTCCTTGGCTGATCCCGTGCACAAAAGTTGTAGAACCACTGTTTAGAAAGCAGCATGGGGCGGGAGCTGCAGGAGCGCTGCCTGCGGCCGGTCCAGGCCGAGGCCATCAGCTGAGAGGTGGGAGAGCGCCTTCAGGTGTGGCTTTGATGGCCTGGGACTGGAGTCAGAGTGAGTGGTGGCCATGGCCTTCATATCTTTCCAGTGGAGCTATTTCAGATGAAAACTCCAGGCTTCAAGGACAGAACTCTTAAACACAGAGCTGCCTCTGCAGGAGCGGGGAGCCCCATCGTGACGAGTTCTGTATGGGCTGGCGGCCTCTGGGACCCTGAACACTGCTGGCTTTTGCTGAAAATCTCTGGCCCACAAGAACCCTGTTCTCCTCACCTCCCATCTGCTGAGCCTCTGCCCGTGTCCTGTCTGGGCGGCTCCGTGGGCTTGGGAACTGTCCTCAGGGGCAGAGGGACTGTCCAGAGGATGCCTGGCCTTCGCTCTGGGCCTGAGACATCCCTCCTGTGTTTTGCTGAGAACCTGAGCCAAATCCCTCCTTGTGCTTACAGGTATACCTTGTTGGTGGGCAAACCACCTTTTGAGACATCTTGCCTAAAAGAGACGTACCTCCGCATTAAGAAGAATGACTACAGTATTCCCAAGGTGACTAAAAACACTTGGAGTTGTTGATTATGTTTTGTTACCCCCTTGCCCCTAAAGCTATTTACTGAGCCAGCTAGAACCTGGGGACACACAGAGAGGTCAATTCCACACCTCAGCCAGCCTCAGCCTTCGAGGGTCCATGTCTGAAACTGCATGCAGGACTGAACATCTGTGCGCAAGAGCATGTTTTCCAGGGTAGGGGAGTTTGTAGATTTCCGAGGAAAACAAACACCAAAAAGACGGAGGCAGGAGAAGTGCTGTATAAGCTTTGACAGTGGACTTGATGCAGATGGGCCAGCGGCCTGGACCTTCTGAACTGTGGCCTGTCTGAGCCGGAGCCGCTGCCTCGGCAGGCAGACGTGGACCACCGAGTCCAGCCTGGTGTGAAACGCACCTGGCACAGGGCCGCTTTCCTGGTTAGCGTTCTTGTGTGCAGCCAGGAGCCCTGTCCCCATGAAGACGGAGTCCTAGAGGGTCAGCTAACTGTCCGATGGGACCCAGCATGGCACGGTTCAGGGGGTGGGTCCTCGAGCTGCTGGACTGCCTCCCTGTGGGTGCTGGTGCGAACACTGAGTGCGTATTCTTAGGCACATACCTCTCTGTGCCCCGTTTCCTCATCTGCAAGGGCGCGGTCACAGGGCTCCACCCCTGGCGTGTTTCTGTGCAGGTAACGGGTGAATAATGGGGTGTTTAGGATGTTCCCTGGCACACAGTGGGTGTGGAGTTAATGCTGGGCTGTTGCTATGCATTTGACCTGTGCTGGGTTATAGCCCACAGAACCGTCTCACCGGGGCTCCAGGTTGGTACTGTGGCCAATCTTACAGATGAACTGGTGCTGTGGGCAGACCTGGGACTAACACCAGGTGTCTGTGACCCCACAGCCTGTGTTCTCCAGTCTAGTGGGGAGCGGTTGGAATCATGCAGGAGCAAGCTCAGGGACAAACCTCAGCTCCATCTGAGATCAAGAGGAAGGAGAATCACCATTCTCACGCTTGTCAGCTCAGCAAAGCTGAGGGGGAACCGCATTGTGTGTAGTCGCTGTCTGGGCCTGTGCTACCAGGGCTGCATGGGGACAGGCTGCAGGTCCCAGGCGTGCTGCACCTGGGGCTTCCACACGTGGCTTATGGCTCTCCCTGTCTCTGCTCCAGCACATCAACCCCGTGGCCGCCTCCCTCATTCAGAAGATGCTTCAGACGGACCCCACTGCCCGCCCCACCGTCCACGAGCTGCTCAGCGATGAGTTTTTTACCTCTGGCTACATCCCCGCCCGACTGCCCATCACCTGCCTCACCATCCCACCCAGGTTTTCCATTGCTCCCAGCAGCTTGGACCCCAGCAACCGGAAGCCTCTCTCAGTCCTCAATAAAGGTAAACCAAGGCCTGGGCAGACCACAGACCCTCTCCGCAAAGAGCCTGGGTTCCCAGTGTGTGGGTGGCTGGCCCAGAGGGTGCAGCAGGACGGACTCTCCCCAGGGCCCCGTCCTCCGCAGGAAGGTGCCTTGGATCTGTTAGAACAGCGGTTCTCAACCTTCCTGACGCCACGGCCCTTTAATACAGCTCCTCATGTGGTGGTGGCCCCCAACCATAAAACCATTTTCGTTGCTACTTCATAACTGTAATTTTGCTACTGTTATGAACCGTAATGTAAATATCTGTGTTTTCCGATGGTCTTAGGCCACCCTGCTAGCGGTTCTCAACCTGTGGGTCATGACCCTTTCACAGGGGTCGCCTAAGGCCTTGGCATTAGGAGGGCTTAGAACCGCTGTGTTAGACAGACAGACCGAGCACGGCTGAATCACACCTGTCAGGCTCCAAGAGCGGAGTGGACTGCACGGCACACCTGAGAAATTCTAATCCTCACTCCTGTGTGGCTCGTTGAGAAACTTCAAATGTCCACAGAGACCTGAGGGCAGTGGGCTCCGAGCACCCACCAGGCTCGTGTCCCGAAGAGTGTGCCACGTGTGCCTCACCTCCTGTTTTGTTCCTCTGAGGTTTTAAACTTAATAGCAGCCACCGGACCATTTTATCCCCTACCTTCAGTGAGTGTCTTTAAAAGGATGGACATCTTATCACACCACACACCACTGGTTAGGTTCTTATTGTTTCTAGGTCTCCTCGGAGGACAAAATTGGAAATACTGTGTGTGTGTGTGTGTGTGTGTGTGTGTGTGTGTGTGTGGGTGGCGGGGGGCTGGGGGGGGTGCGGCTGAGTTTATGGTGATATTTCCAATTCACATTTTTTTTTGTTTTGTTAATCCTTACCCGGGGATTTTTCCATTGGTTTCTCAGAGAGAGGGAAAGACAGAAATATTGGTGAATATTGATGTGAGAGAAACACATCGATTGGTCGCCTCCTTCACATGCCCGGCCTGGGGCGCAGGCCGGGAGGAGTCTAGCCGAGGTACGGACGGGTCCGCAGAGACTATCCACCGAGTCAAACCGGCTAGGGCCTGATTCACACTTCTTCAGCATTTTATTTAACTTGTTATATTTCAAACTTGGGAAAATAGACAAAACTTTATCCACTTTAGCCAGATCCACAATTCACATATTTTTTCACATTTGCTTCATCAGTACCCTTTTTTCCTCTCTCCCCTCTCTTTTTTCTGAACTGTTTTTGAGTTATATATCTTAATCTTTACAACTTAATACTTCAATGTATTTATCTCTCCAAACAAAGATTCTTTTACTAAACCACAGCACATGGCACAGTTATCGGGTTCAGGAAATTTAATGTGTTTTTTTTTTTTTTTTTTAATATATTTTATTGATTTTTTACAGAGAGGAAGGGAGAGAGATAGAGAGCTAGAAACATCGATGAGAGAGAGTCATCAATCAGCTGCCTCTTGCACACCCCCTACTGGGGATATGCCCGCAACCAAGGTACATGCCCTTGACCGGAATCGAACCCTGGACCTTTCAGTCCCCAAGCTGACGCTCTATCCATTGAGCCAAACCAATTTCAGCAGGAAATTTAATGTTGATACGATCTTGTTTTATAGTAATCTTTCTACTGTGAAGTTACTACTTTTCTTTTGGTAATTTACAAGTGATTCTAATAAAATGTTTTAGGGTTTTTACTTCTTTGATTTTAAATTTGTAATTCTTTTCTCTTAAACAGAAAATCTTGTCTCCCTACTTTAATACACATACATTTTCAACATATACAAACTAGTCCTTTTTGTTAAATGAATGTTAAATGAATGAATGTCTTGCAGTTCTATTTGTTCTGGGAATATATTTCACTAAAGATAATATAGTTTGAAAAAATATCACTTGAAATACTTTTCTGTGTGGATATAGTATCAATTTAATTATATTAATTTAATATACAAGTTCATTTGCTTAGGTTATAATCTAATACTGTTACTTTAAGTTATCTATTTTTCTTTTGGGTTAATTTTTTGACATTTATTGGTGATGTCAGTTTTTTTTTTTTTTTTTTTTTTAATGTTTTTATTGATTTTTTAGAGAGATAGAAACATTGATGGGCTGCCTCCTGCATGCTCCCTATTGGGGATCAAGCTGGCAACCTGGGCATATGCCCTAACCAGGAACCGAATTGTGGCCGCCTGGTTCATGGGTTGACACCCAACCACTGAGCTACACGGGCCAGGCCAGTGATGTCAGTCTTGATCACTTGGTCTTGCTGGTGTCTGATGGGCTTCTCCTCTGCAGCATCACTGTTTTCTCTTGGTCATTAAAACGTGTCTTGCCAGGGGCTGCTGGGAGACGGTTGCTCCTCAGACTCCGCCCACCAATGCCAGCACTCCTGGTGGCTCTTGCCATGGCAGCTGTTACCATGGTGTTCTGACAGTGATGTTTCTCTCCTGGCCCCTGCACATTCATTCATGGGAATTCTTCCATAAGGAGGAGCTGGTGCTTCTCTCCCATGTATTTATTCAGTTATGTCAGTCTGGACTCATGGATATTTATTCTTTGGGCTATCATGTAATTGTGTTATTTTAAGGATTGCTTTCTTCTTTTGGCTTTAATTTTTGGACATAAAACATTTTGTAAAAACTTCGTAAATGGAAATTTTCAAACTTACCCAAAAGTAGAGAGAACTGGCCCTAGCCAGTTTGGCTTATTGGATAGATTGTCGGCCTGTAAACTGAAAGGTCCCAGGTTCGGTTCTGGTCAAGGGCACATGCCCGGGTTGTGGACTTCATCCCTAGTGGGGGGCTTGCAGGAGGCAGCCTATCAATGACTCTCTCATCACTAATGTTTCTGTCTTTCTCTCCCTCTTCTTTCTTCTCTAAAACCAATCAGTTACATTTTCCTATATTCCACATGCTCCTCCTTTTTTTTTTTGCTAGAGTTTTAAAGGCAAATCCGAAATATTTCACACTTAAGTCTTTACCACAGCATCGTTTTTAAAATTGAAAATCTGATCTGTAAATGTTGTAGAGAAGGATTTCATATTTCACGAGGGGAATGAGCACATGGCAGTGGGAAAAGAATTACACAGATAAGCTCAAGACAAAATCATGCTTCTACCTTGAGAAGTGACCAATGTCCCGTCTCCGTGTGGATCTTTTCAGACTGTTGCTCATAGAAGTATATAAGGCACATTTTAGGGTGGGAAATCTCTTCCATTATTAAGTGCCGCTTAATTCATCCCGGTCTCCCCTCCCGTTGCCCTGGATGCTGACGGTGCCCGTAATTCTGCGTGTCTGACCGTGTGAGGCTGTGGACCTTCCTAAAGGTCTGCCTGGTGCTGGGGGTGCTAGTGAGTTCAGGGGCCTGTTAGAGCCTGAGCTCCAAGGGCCGGGCACTGACTGTTTACCAACGCAACAGAGCTAACAGGGGTCTTCTCCGGGCGAGGGCCCGCTGTGGCCGGGTGCCGCGCCCTCCCAGCCAATGACCAGTCTCCTCTCCTAGGCACGGAGCACCCTGCGCCGGAGCGGCCCCGGGAGAAGGAGGAGCCCGTGGTCCGCGACGCCAGCGAGGCGCTGGACTGCCACCTCGGGGACATGCTGCAGCAGCTGAACAGCGTCAACGCCTCCAAGCCCTCGGAGCGGGGGCTGGTCCGGCAAGGTGGGTACTGCAGCCGCGAGGCCGGGAAGTCTCCGCTCGCCAAGTGCGGCCCCGCCCGGGCCCTGTCCTCATAGTGTGTTCAGTTCCCCCATTTCCTGTGGGTTAAAATCCCGATGAGTTAGCCTGCCGTCCAAGGCCCTCCATGGTCTGGCCCCTCCCTTCTGACTCCTGGGTTCTGTCCCCCATCTCCCCGCACCTCAATGCGGCCTGGGTACCTGTCCACACAGTCTCTTCTGAACAGTGAATTCCTGGTTGGCCTTCGAGACGGCTGAATTAGCAGACCAGGACGGGCCCAGCCTCAGAGCTTTGCGTGGCTCACACGTGTTTCTCAGATGTCTGCTCCGGGGGCCCCTCGAGCATTTCCTGGCACCGCTCCTAGCACTGGCATCCCCCGTGCCGGCTTTATTTCACCTCTGGCACCTCTCACCCCTCAGACTCTGAGGTTCCCATACTGGTTTTCTGTGGTAGAGAAGGGGTTATTGCGGTCACTGTGTATAACATTTTGATGTATTTGGAATTGTCTTCTCACAATATTTAAATCCTCAAACTTAGAAAACTAGAGAATCTGCCAGCCACTGACTCTCACCATGATAGAAGCAACTTAAATATTTTGTTCATATTTATTTTGATTTGTCTCTGTCCCTGTGGCTAGAATGCAGGCTCCACGAAGGCTGGGTTTTGCTCAAATTGCTCACTGAGCGTAAGAGCCTGGTTCTGACCAATCATCTGTCTGTTTCCATCCCAGAGGAGGCGGAGGATCCCGCCTGCATCCCCATCTTCTGGGTCAGCAAGTGGGTGGACTATTCGGACAAGTACGGCCTCGGTAGGTTTCTTCCAGAATGGGTGGCTGACCCCGGTGCGACCTGTGACCCTTTGACCTGTCCCAGCCTCTTTTGGCTGCTAGGTCCTCTCCCAACTCTCCCAGCTCCACCCCGGACCCCCGAGTGCCAGCGCCTCTGTGTCCCCCTGCTCCCCTTTCTGAGGTCTCCCCACTTCCACTAGGATATCAACTGTGTGACAACAGCGTGGGCGTGCTCTTCAATGACTCGACTCGCCTCATCCTCTACAACGACGGTGACAGCCTGCAGTACATCGAGCGCGACGGCACAGAGTCCTACCTCACCGTGAACTCCCACCCCAACTCCCTGATCAAGAAGGTGGGTGCTGGCCTCCCGCCCGCGTGGCCCGCGCTGCTGGGAGGGGAGGGCCGGGGCGGGCTAACTCTGGACTTCTGACTCTCCACCTAGATCACCCTCCTTAAGTACTTCCGGAACTACATGAGCGAGCACTTGCTGAAGGCAGGGGCCAACATCACGCCCCGGGAAGGCGACGAGCTGGCCCGGCTGCCCTACCTGCGCACCTGGTTCCGCACCCGCAGCGCCATCATCCTGCACCTCAGCAATGGCTGTGTGCAGATCAACTTCTTCCAGGCGAGCCGGGGGGGCGGGCCGGCGGGGCGGGGAGACGTGCGCCCTGTCCTCGGCAGCAGGAAGGGAGTGGGGTGAGGGCCCCGACCAGCTGGACTGTCCTTCTGTTCCCCCCCACATACACAGCTGGACCTCCAATTCACTGGTCATCGTCTGTCCCTCCTTCCCCCTAGGACCACACCAAGCTCATCCTGTGCCCGCTGATGGCCGCCGTGACGTACATCAACGAGAAGCGGGACTTCCGCACGTACCGCCTGAGCCTCCTGGAGGAGTTCGGCTGCTCCAAGGAGCTGGCCAGCCGGCTCCGCTACGCCCGCACCATGGTGGAGAAGCTGCTGAGCTCCCGCTCGGCCGCCAACCGCCTCAAGGCCTCCTCGTAGGCCCGCCCCCTGGGACTGGTGCCCCAGCACCCCCACCAGCACCTTGGCCGTTCTGGCCAGCTCCCCGGGTGCTGGCTTTTATAGCGTGCCCCAGCCTGGGCGTGCAGACAGCCGTTACAGCCGGGGCTGTGTAAGTTATTTTTGTACATGTTTGCGTGTGGGTTCTATGGCCCCTTCCTTCCCTCTCACCCGCACTGTATGTACAGAATATTGCTGTTGGATTCAGGACTGTCCTTTCCCTGCCTTTATACACATTAAACACGTGAGAATCTTCTTTTTCTTCTTGTATTCCGAGGGTGTTTGGCGCCTGGGCGTTCGGCACGTCTTTTGCTCGGTATCTGTCCCCAGGCTTCCAAGCCTCTGCGGTTTTCCCACGTGAGCCAGCCTCAGCCCAGGCCGGGCTCCTCAGCCGGCCAGCCGGCCTCCGCTCCCAGCAGCTCCTGGGCACGGCTCCCCGGTCCCTGGGCCCGGCGGGTAGTAGGGCAGGAAGAGGCTCTCGGAGGCGCAGCTCCTCATGGCGCGGTGCGTGTGCAGGAGCAGGCGCGGGAAGCGGTCAGTGAAGTACTGGACGAAGCTGTCGGGGAGCTGGCCCAGCGCCTGCCGGACCTCACCCGGGAGCTCCCTGTAGTGGTGCTTCTGTGGGTGAGAGCGGGCCTGGCTCAGCGGAAGCGGAGACCGAGCCTCTGCGAGAGCCAAGCCCCTGAGCCCAGACGCACCTTGTTCCTCATGGCGCGGAGCAGGTCTCGCACCGAGGTCCCCTTGTAGGACCGGAACCTTCGCAGATCTGTGGGCGGGAAACGTGGGCTAAGCAGTCCCCACTGGGCTCCCCTTCCAGCCCCCTCGTGCCCGGCCCTACCTGTCTGCAGCGGCACTGTGATGTGCTTGTGCCAGTTGCCCCGGACCACGGCGCAGCCTCCTGCCTCCAGCGCCCTCACCAGGGGCCCCTGTTCGGACTCCTTCTCCAGCCAGTCACTGACGTCCTAGGTCCCATAGAGCTCCTGAGCCTGTGACCAGCTCCTGTTACCCCACCAGGCCCTCACCAACCCAGGGGTGGGCACTGTTCTCCATCTCACAGGGGCAAACGGGCTCAGGGACAGTGCTTTGCTCAGGCTCATGCCCGGTGGAATGGGCTCCCTGGCACAGGTTCAGCCGAGTGACCACTAGGGCTGAGAGAAGCAGGTGTGCTCTCACAAGGGGCGGCCTGGGGACGGACACACACACACACACACACACACACACACACACACACGAGTGGACTGGAGCACCAAGATGGCAGTTAAGGATTTGCTCCATCTTGGTTCAGGTGCGGAGTCAGGCTGCCTAGTGCAGCTAGACAAGTCCCTGTTCTGTTGGCCACTCCGGCCTCCCCTTCCTTGTTGCCCAGGACCCACCCTTGGTACTTGCCAGCCCGTCCCCAGGTTCCCTGACCTGGAAGAACTGGAGCTGCTTGGCTCTGCTCCAGAAGAAGGGGTGAGCCAGCACCTGCCGAGCGGAGGGGCGCGCCTGCGGCCGGGGGCTCAGCATGGCCTCCACCAGGCTCCTGGCAGCCACCTTGTCTGTGGGGAGAGGGTGCGTCAGGCTCCCAGCCTCAGGCCCTGCTTCCCCCCTCTGCTGGGCCGGTCCCTCTCACCGTGGGCCTCTTCCTCCAGGTGAGCCAGACGGGGAGCCCCTGCCAGGATGTTTGCCTGGCGATAGAGGCTCTCTCCGAAGGGGTGGCTGCCGCCCGAGAGCACGTAGTAGAACACGCAGCCCGCGGAGAAGATGTCCACCGCGCTGGTCTGGGCGAGGGAGGCGTGTAAGGAGGACGTCCGCCCAGGACTCGGCTGTCTGGCCTCTCCCAGGGGCGTCTGGCTCAGAGAACTCGGGGATGCTTCTGAGAGGCAGCCCCTTAGCTAGGGCCCTCCCCTCTGCACCATTGAAGGGTCCCATGGTTTTTACCCAAATCTTTGCCCCTACGGAGCTAGCTCGGGTTCCAGGCGCCATTCCTGCACATCTAGCAGGGAGCATCGGGAAGTGAAGCCAGCCGGGCGTGTGGCAGGAGGCGGAGGTGGGAAGAGGGGGCGAGGGGGGAGCGGGGAGGACTGTCCATAGCCGCCCTGCACTAAACTCTGCTGGCTGCCTCCCAAGAGGCTCCAGAACTCAGGAAGTGAAAATGTTGGCCACTCATTAAAAAGCGAAAGGACCTGGCAGGCTCCTAGCCGTGCCTCTGTCCTTGGGCCTGCGGTGGCTCCCTCTGTCTCTCTAGACCTCAGGGTGGGAGCAGCTTTGCCTGCCGACTCCTTTTGTGCCGCTGTCATCTATGCCCATGACTGTTGCTTCCTCACACAAACCTGGGGCCCCAAACTTAGGTCTCTATGGTCAGGCACTGCGCTCCAACTATGTTCGCTCATCTGATGCTCCCCGCCCTCCACCCAGCGCCGGCTGCATGTGAAAACCCTGGCCTTGCCCCAGCAGGTCGGGCTGGGTCACTGGATGTGGGGCCGGGCAGCTGGCCCGTTTAAGTTCCTGGTGATTCTGCAGCGCAGGGGAGAGCTGAAACCATTCTAGCCCGGGTTCTTAACCTCAGCACTGCTGACACTTGGGGCCTGAAATTTTTGTGGGGCGTGGCCAAAGGATCTTTAGCAACATCCTGGGTCTTTACCTAGTAGATGCCAGTAACACCCCTCTACCCACCACGTGGTTGCCAAAAATATCTCCATACATTACCAGGGCCCCTGGGTGGTGGATAGTGCCCAGCTGAGAACCACTGCTCTAGGTAGGAAAGGATGAATGACCCACTTGACAGATGAAGAAGCAAGCTCAGCTCACACGGTGTGATTGGGCCTGGGCAGGAGGCGCTGGGCCAGGTGGTGGAGGACTCACCGGGCTGTCGGGGGGCGGCAGCTGCAGGAGCTCAGGGGCCATCCAGCCCTCTGTGCCGGGGACCCCTGAGCGCAGGCTGAAGCTACAGCGGCCGGCTGCCAGCTTCTTGCACAGGCCGAAGTCAGAGAGGACCACCCTGCCTCGGCCTTGGCTGTCAGGCCCCGTGATGAGCACGTTGGTTGGCTTCAGGTCCCGGTGCACTGTGAGAGCGGAGGCAGCTGAGCGCCCTGGGGAAGGCAGGGAGGGAGATGGGGAGGGGGGCGGGTGGGTACCTATGTGTAGAGAATGCAGGTGGGCCAGGCCAGACATGAGGTGCTGCAGCGCTGTCTCCGGCTCCAGGCCCCAGGAGTCCAGCTCCGGGTTTTCCACGTACTGAGGAGCAAGGACAAGGTCACTGCGGCCAGGACCCTCCGGCCCTCACCCACACCGCCCTGCGCCCCAGCCTCACCTCCTGCAGGGAGGCAGGGCAGAGCTCCAGGGCGATGTAGTAGAACTGGGGCCCCCGCTCTGTACAGAAGTAGCGGAGCACGTTGGGGTGCCTGTCTGACTCTTGCAGCAGCTGGACCTCCCGCTGCACCAGGCCAAAGCATTCACGAAGGAGCCGCTTGACAGCCACTGCCCGCCCCTCAAACTGTCCCCTGGCGGGTGGGGGAAGGGAGGTCCAGAGAGGGCAAAGGTTAGGAGAGCTCTCCAAGGGACCACGCGGGAAGAGCTGTGAGAGCCACGTCTCCAGCCTGGCTCCTGGCTGCCACTCACCGGAAAACGAAAGTCCCGCCTGCCCCGCGGCCCAGCACATCCTTGGGGTTAAAGGAGATCTTCCCCACCACAGTGAGCTGCTCAGCTAGGGGAGAGGAGGGCGGGGTCTCAGGGGGCCACCACTGCCCGGCCCGGCCTTCCCCTTCCTTCCCCTTCCATGCCCAGCCTGGTGCCAGACTGCGCAGGCCCCACGCCTGGTGCTGCATGCACTGTGTGTGTGCCGGGGCAAGTCGCTTAGCTGTGGGACCTTGGTTTTTCTCATCTGCAAAGCAAGACAGACCAGGCACCTGCTCCGCAGCGGGCACAGTCCCCAGCACTCCCTCCGTCTTCCCGCGGTGGCTCTGCTCCTTGGCCCAGCTGGCCTACACGTGGGCCTGAGTGTGCAGCCCTCCTTCCAGCTTCCAGCGTGTGCACCTGCTTTCCCTCAGCTCTGAACCTTTGCCGGTGCTGTGGGTGCCACCCGGCCACTCCACCCGCTCCCCGCAGCTCTCTCGGGGAATTCCATCTTGTCCTGGGGCCAGAGCTTAGCCACCTCGCTAGTCCCCCCACACCTGAGGCGTGCCCCTGTGCTCACCCGGCCCCCTATGTGTCACACTGCCGAGCAGCTGCTGTCTGCTCTAGGCTCCGCCTAGCAGTCATGAGGATGCCAAAGTAAAGAGTGTAGGCACTTGCAACAAGAGAAGTGAAAGCATCGTTGTTTTCCAAATGTGTGTAATAGAGGAAGGCCAGTATTCCACAGAGTGTCTCCAAGGAGTACCACAGGCCCCCCGGGTGCTGTGTGCTCAGATGCTTGCACTGAATGACTGCGATCACTTAGGTTATTTTTATAGCGGGTAAAAAGCAGGTGTTTATATAAGCAGGTGTCCTGGCTGAGCCAGGGCTGGGGTTCAGCATCCTCTCGGTCTCGGAGGATGCCTGGTGATGTGACCTGTAAGTACCTGAGAGGACGCCTGGGGCGGAATGAACCCTGTCAGTGACTGGGGCCTGATGCGCTGTGGTGGTGAGAGCAACAGGACAGTACGGAGGGAGGACAGGGCCATTGGACGAGAACCACATGGGGTGTCTCAGGTCCAAAGCGCCAAGGAGATGAGTGCGTTGGGGTGCAGTGGAGCCTACCCCGAGCCTGTAAGGTGACAGGAGCTGCTGCTCAGGGCTCGGCGGGGGGCCTCCTAAAAGGGTGACCCCTGAGGCAGGATAGCTGCTCCCTCTGCAGAGGAAGGTGAACACACAGGTGTAAGTTGGGAGCAGCACCAAACACTGAGCCACGTGGCAGTGCCCTTTAGCCTGAGTGCAGGCTCCCGGGCAGGAGGCTGGGTTTGAGCGGGACCAGGAGGTGCCAGCGGCAGTTTATGCGAAGGACTGAAGGACAGCCCCGCCCAGAGCCAAAGAAGAAGCAGCCGAACTGGTAGAGGAGACCAGTGAGAGCATGGGGAAGGCCCAAGGCGCAGTCTGTGCACCAGAGGAGGCTTGAAGGGATTGTTTACAGGAGCAAATTGAGAGAAAAAAGAGAATGTTTAGAAAATAAAAAGCTCTAAAGAGGGGAAATGGTGCCAAATGGTATCTAGGTAATTTACTGTCACTGTTAGCAAATATGATATTATTTTAGCACACATATTAATACCATCACCTCTGTATGATTTTAAATAGGGGTTTATTTGTTTTTTGCCCTAGCTGATTTGGCCTGTGTACTGAAGGGTTCTGGGTTCGATTCCAGTCAAGGGCACATGCCTGGGTTGTGGGCTCCATCCCAAGCAGGGGGCATGCAGGAGGCAGCCAATCAATGATTTTTTTTCTCATAATTGATGTTTCTATCTCCCTCTCCCTTCCTCTCTGAAATAAATAAAAATATATTTTTAAAAAACAAATTAAAAAATTAAAAAAAATTAAGAATAGTTTTTTTTATTGACTTTTAGAGAAGGGAGAGAGAGAGAGAAACATCCTGCATGGCCCCTACTGGAGACAGAGCCACACCCAGGCATGTGCCCTGACTGGGAATCAATCAACCACCTATTGGTGCACAGGACAATGCTCCAACCAACTGAACCACCCAGCCAGGGCTGATTTAAAAAAATTAATCTGCACCTGAGGATATGTTTTTATTGATTTGAAAGAGATACAGAAGAGAGAGGGAGAAAAGAGAAAGAGAGGAGAGAGAGAGAGAGAGAGAGAGAGAGAGAGAGAGCGAGCGCTATCAACTACCTCCTACACAAGCCCCGCCTGGGGATTGAAGCCAGAATCTAGGACCTAGGTATGTACCCTGAATGGGAATTGGACCCCGCAACCTTTTGGTGCAGGGGACAGCACTTAACCAGCTGAGCCACTCTGCCCGGCGCCTCTGTGTGGTTTAACAATGACGGGTGGTCTCTCCCAATGAGGGGATGTCACTAGGTGCTACCATTTCCATGAGACAGATGGTGCTGGGTCCACACCCAGGTCTGTCTGACCCAGAATCTTTGACGATAATAAAAAAGAATGGCAGACCTTTCTAGAGTGCTCGGCTACATAGCAGGCACTATTCAAAATATCCTTAACTCATTCAGGCTCAGCGACTCCACTAGTGGGTCCTAACACACTGACTCTCTGTCCTTGACAAGCCCTTTCCTGCCACTTAAGCTCACCTTCAGGGTCTTCCAGTGGCTGGCTTTGCTCAGAGGGGCTTTGGTCCTGTGGGGTGGCCCCTGGGAGCTGGGGCAGAGCACCCTGTGAGGTGGGAGGGGGGCCCTCAGGTGCCAGGAGGGCCTGCTGCTGCTTCTCTGCCGGCTTCTGCTGCTGAAACACAGGGCGTAGGAGGGCTCAGCCCTGCTATGCCCTGCCTGTGGGGGCCCCAGTAACAGTGCCCGAGACGCCCTGCACTGGACTACAAACATAGACAGCGCAGTAACAGGGGCTCGGGTGCCGCTGGGAGGGTGGCAGGGGCAGAATTGGAGCTGCTGAGTGTCTTGGAAAAGAGGGCAGAGTTCTCCCTGGGTTCCCCTATGACAGACCCAAGGTTGGGTGGTAGGCTTACCTGCCTCATGAAGAAGAGAATCCACCCTCCCAGGAGGATTGCAGTGATGCTGGCCACCAGCAGGTCTTGGGGTCCCAGTCCTAGATACAAGTCTGCAATGTTCTCTTCAGGGTGCAGCTCCAGGTCCCAAGGTTCCTTCCGTCTCAGACTCAGGAGCTGGGAACACATGGGCTTTCACTCAGCACCTGCTGTCACTGGGAAACCCCTAGCCTTTGTCACCAGCACAGGGCTGGGTTTAGTTTAGGGGCAGTGAGTGAGTGGCCCGTGTGGTGGGGACAGCGCTCTCCGCGGTGCTGACGGGGCAGCGCTGAGTGCCCGCATGGTGCAGAGCGGGCGCTCTCCGTGGTCCTGAAGCATCTGGGTGTCCCAAACCTAGCTGGTGACCAGCAACTCCTGGACTGTCACTAAAAAATACAGATAGTTTTGAGGCAACACACAAAAAAAAATGTAGTTATCCATCTCCAGAGGTTCTTAATTCATGGGGCTGGAGTGGGCATCCAGTGATTCTAATGAACAACCAGACTTGAGAATTATTGTTCCAGGTCATGGCTGTTCCTTCTTTAATTAAAAAATATATATATATATTTTAAATTGATTTCATAGCCTGGCTGGCGTGACTCAGTAGTTGATCATCCACCTATGAAACAGAAGTTTGCTTGTTTCCTGGGTTGTGGGCTTGATCCCCAGTGGGGAGAGTGCAGGAGACAGCTTATCAATGATTCTCTCTCATCATTGATGGGTTTTTTTTGTTTGTTTGTTTTTTCTCTCTCTCCCTCTCCCTTGCTCTATGAAATCAATAATAAATAAATAAAATTGATTTAATAGAGGGAGAGGGAGAGAGAGACAGAAACATCAATGATGAGAGAGAATCATTAATTGGCTGCCTCCTGCAGGCCCCACACTGAAAATCAAGTCAGCATGTGCCCTGACTGGGAATCAAACCTTGCTATAGATCATAGGTCACCACTCAACCACTAAGCCATGGTGCCCAGGCAGGGCTGTTCCTTCTAACCCTGAACTACTAGTGATTCTTGTCCAATTCTCTCCTAGGAGAGCATGCTTTCACAGGTTTTCTGTTTGTAAAGAAAACTGTGACCCATGTTTCACAGTTTAGATGACCAATATCTTTTTGACACATCTAACAACAAAAATAGTTTTCCTTTTGGGAAATTGTGTGAGGTCAATTGACCCACTCCAAATGTTATTCATAGAAGGCTAAGGAAAATGTCCTATCGCTGCCCACTCACCTGCCAAGTCTCCCTCCAAGCCTTCTGCCCTTTTATGAATTTACTTTTTTTGGTTAATCATCATGTGAGGATATTTTTCCATTTATTTTTATTTTATTTTTTAAAAATATATTTTATTGATTTTGTACAGAGAGGAAGGGAGAGAGATACAGAGTTAGAAACATCGATGAGAGAGAGTCATCGATCAGCTGCCTCTTGCACACCCCCTACTGGGGATATGCCTGCAACCAAGGTACATGCCCTTGACCGGAATCGAACCTGGGACCCTTCAGTCCCCAGGCCGACGCTCTATCCATTGAGCCAAACTGGTTTCAGCTCCATTTAGTTTTAGAGAGAGTGGAAGGGAGAGGGACAGACAGAGAGAAAAACAGATTTGTTGCCTCCAGCACATGCTCTGACTGGGGCCAGGGATCAAACCTGCAACCAAGTTACGTGCTCTTGACTGGAATCAAACCTGGGACCCTTCAGTCTGAGGGTTAACACTCCATCAAACAAGCCAAACCAGCCAGTGTTCCCTCTGCCCGTTAGCACTGACCTCCAATAATAGGGCTGGGGCCTGCAGGTTCTTGGAGGGTCTAGTTTCAGCAGTTCTACTCCCCGGGGTGGGATGGACTCTCAGCATTGTGGTGTGCAGGACTGGAGGTGGCTCATGGTGTCCTAAAGGACAGGGGAAAGCCCATGGGCTGAAGGTGACCTCAGTCTTCCAGATGAGAAGCCAGGATCACTTCCTTCATTGTCATCTATTCCAAATTTGAGCTAGGGAATCTCACCAATGAACAGCCACTGGCTAGGGAGGGCCACACTGCCTGAGGGGTATCTGACAGCCGTGCTAGGTGAGCCCTCTCGCTCTCCTGAGACTTGAAGTGTCACCTCATCTGTGGTGGGGCCATCGATGGAGGCCAAGGTCAGTCCACGAGGCTATGGCAGAAGATGGAGAGTCATGAGTGAGGGGTCTCTTCTGCTCCATCCCCTCCTCTCAGCCCCTCAGAGACCCCTTCTCACCACTAAGGCCACCCCTGTGTGAACCAGTGCTTTGGAAACATAGAAGCCAGCTTCATCCTTCCCTATATACAGCGTCATCCTAGTGGGGGAGAGGGGGAGGAGAGGGATGAGTAATGGCTGTGGTGTTTCAGTTGCACCATGTTCTTGTATAGCAGCGTTTTTCAACCGCTGTTCCGCGGCACACTAGTGTGCCGCGAGATGTTGCCTGGTGTGCCGTAGGTGCAGACAAGACAAGAATTTTATAATTTTTCACTATTTTGTTTACTTAATATTTCATAATAAAGTAATTATAAAATACTTTCTTTGTGTTTATTTGATTCCTATTCAAGAGAATTACTTTAGCCGAAACCGGTTTGGCTCAGTGGTAGAGCATCGGTCTGCGGACTGGAAGGTCCCAGGTTCGATTCCGGTCAAGGGCATGTATCTGGGTTGCGGGCACATCCCCAGTAGAGGGTGTGCAAGAGGCAGCTGGTCGGTGTTTCTCTGTCATCGACGTTTCTACCTCTCTATCTCTCTCCCTTCCTCTCTATGAAAAATCAATAAAATATATTAAAAAAAAAGAGAGAGAGAATTACTTTATATATAGTCAATATAGGCACAGAGTTAAATTTTTTAACATTTTCTAATGGTGGTGTGCCTCGTGATTTTTTTCATGAAACAAGTGTGCCTTTGCCCAAAAAAGGTTGAAAAACACTGTTGTATAGTCCCCTCCAACGTCAGTTCTGGTCTTGGCCATGTGACTTGCTTGGGACAGTGAGACCATCGCAAACGTGATACAAGTAGAGGCTTTAGAAGTGCAAAGGGGCTTGTCCTCTCGTGTGTTCTTTGGAATCCCAAGACCACCAGGGAGGAAGCCCCGGCTAGCCTGATGAGGTCAGAGAGACCTTATATGATACCCTCTAGGCAATAGCCCATCAACTATGAGGAAGGTGTGTGGACCATCCGAGGGCATCCAGACTCAGCCAACCACCAGCTGACCGCACACAATTACTAAATCCTCCCAGATCTGAACACCAGCCCGCTGACGCACAGAAGCCTGAAAAGTAATAAATGCTTGTTGTTTTGAAGCCTCCCCGCTTTCCTATTTATCCTTTAGGTTTCTATTTAGAGGCCCTTTCCTCCAGGAAGTGTCCCACCACTGCCTCCTCCCCCATCTCAGTGTAGATGCTCTTCCCGCACATCCCCCTGGCAAACCTCTCTCATCCCACCTCTAGCACACACAATTGCCTCTTCACACCCCTGTCTCCTTACTGGACTCTAAGATTTCCGCAGGTAGGAACACTGACAGCAGTACTGTACTCCTAGAGCCTAACAAGTGATTGGCACACAGAAAGTGCTCAATTAGTGTTTACAGAACAAACCGAGAGGATAATCCTTGATTTTCCCAGCCTGTCTCTCGCTCACTAAGATGGGAACTCTAAGGCTCTGAGTTCTTTAAGGCAGGATGACAGTTAGTCTCAAAAACCAATAAGGCACAGCACCTGCCAAGCAGACCAGGTGCCCGCTGCAGCACTGGAGTGGAGGCCGGGAGGCCCCTCCTCGGCCAGATCTAACCCTGTCACTTGCTGATCAGTGGGGCTACCTGGGGGTCCTGGAACACACCAGGGGTGATGAGGGCACTAGTTGTTTATTAATAGCCAACTGGCTGGTCAATACCAGCTTGAAATAGTTTGAACCCTAGTTCAACTGTACTGGCATGTCATGGTCAGACATCATGCCTGCCCATTGGGCCTGGGCTACAACCCTTCCAGAGGGTCCTCCCCAGTCCCCAGGCATGAGCACCTACAGCAGCTGGATGTCCAAGACAGAGAAGTGGGTGGCTATGTTCTGGGGGCGGGAGGCAGGCAGTGGGATGTGGCCCCAGCGGAGGGCTAGGAAGTGCAGGGTGTCCCGCGCCAGTGTGAGGTGGGGCAGCTGGTGCAGGCTGTCCTGGTGCCAGGTGTAGATGCCCGTCACAGGCACGCCCAAGTCTTGTGTCCACAGCACGGCCCCACTTCCTGGGTCCACAGTTAGCAGCAGGCCCATCCCACAGGATGCCAGGTGGCTCATGTCTGCCAAGAAAGATGGCGATGTGCTCAGGGAGCTCTGGCGGGAAGCGCCTCAGAGCATCTTGGGGTGGGAAGCTGTTCTGGGGGTGACCATCAGGAGGGTCACTCAGGTGTAGAGCTCAGGTGAGATCACCTGGAGAGTTGCAGGACATGGTAAAGTCAGTCATTTCACTGCGGGCACTTTGATCCCTTGGGGTCAACAGGGAGCTGGGTAGGATGTAGGGGTCAGTCAAGGTCATCTGAAAGTGACTGTGTTGCTTGACAGAGATCACTTAGGATGTGGAGCAGTCAGTCACTCATGCTCTGGCTGATGACCACTGAGGATGAGTAACAGGGTGACTTGGGGGCATGTGATGGGTAAGTGTTACCATCTCTCATGTGAAGTGGTGGAGTCAGGGAACCAGGGGGCACCAAGCGGCACCTGCAAGGTGAATCAGGAAGTCTGGTAGAACAGTCATAGTATCAAGGAGATGGTCAGGGTCGTCTTTCAGGGGTCATTCAACATTGGGGGCCACTGAGGACACTTGGGGACTGCTCAGGATGCGTGGGTTGCTTGGAGTTGCCCAGGATGGAGGGAGACCTGGTTTGGCTCACTTGGAGTGTGGAGGAGTGAAGATGTCAGGGCTGCTCAGGGTACAGGAGGGTCATGCTGGGTGTTGTATGTGGGGTCCCTGAAGTGGTCAAATGGGTAAAAATGTGGTGAGCTTGGTCACGGATGCCACTCAGGGATCCCTGAGTTGGGGACACTGCTCCAGAGAGAGGTGGCACTCACATTTCCCGGGGGACTCGTCCATGGGAGGTGCTGAGTAGCGGCGGTAGGTGGTGTTCCAGCGCTGGCCGGGGGCCTGGGGGTCATGCATGGTGACCGTGTACTCTGAGGATGCCCCGAAGCAAGGTTACCAGGCATGCCCACGTGATGCTCCTCCCACCTCAGCGGGCCTTATCTTATGGGGGTGAGGCTTCTGAACACCCAGCCCGGGTAGAGGCTGGGCATTCCAGGAACCACATCTACCTTGGTTGCTGCTCTATCTCCAGTTCTTTGTTCAGTGAAATAGTTGTTGACTGACAAATGGATAGACTGGCCTCACTCAACTTGGATAGCAACTGCCAGGCCTGGATAGAGCAAAAGGGGGGGCTGCCCGGGGCTGGGGAGCAGCTGGGGCCTGACTCACGCGTGCGGCCGATGTAGAGGCGGGGCGCGGAGGTGCTTTCTGTGGTCAGTGTCATCTGTGTCTCCCCTGACTCAGGGTCCACCACAAACCAGGCATCCTGCTTTCGGCCTGTGGAGGTGGAGAGAGTGCCAGCCCTCCAGATGGCCGGGAGGGGTGTGCGGCCCATCAGGACCTAGGTCCCTGTCCCTGGTGCCAGGCCGGCCACAGGCTGGGCTGGAGAAGCGCTTACCCGTGTAGAAGACGCCATCGGAGCTGCGGCATGGGGAGGCGTGGACCAGCTCAGGGATAGTGAACGGCAGTTTCTGAGGAGGGAAGCATTCCAGGGAGGAGTGAGAGCGGAAGAGCTCACACAGCCTATCCTCGTAGATATTATTCCATTTCCCAGAGAGGCCAGTAGCTGGGCTTTGCCTTTGAGAAGCGGGGGAGCGGCTGTAGATTTACAGACACGGAGAGACAGGACAACCACTTGGGCCGGTTCCGGCAGGGACCCTGGGCCAGGGAACAGTAAGGGACACCACTGAGACACTTCACAGAACTAACACGCGCTGGAGTAGGTGATGCCATGCACCACTGTTAAACTTCCTGGCATCAGTCATTTACACACAGGCTCAGGCTACGTGGGAAAGAGGCCTCAGAAATATACAGCGCTTTAGAAGTAAAGGGTATAGTGCCTGCAACTCGCTCTTGAAAGGTTCAGAAAAAGACATTTTATATGGAAAAAAATGCAATATTCTCAGCATTCTACCTATTAATCTATTTACCATCTACCAAAAGAGAATAATAAAGCAAATATGGGGAGAAACCAAGATGGCGGCCTGGGTAAGCACCTAAGCTGCCGCCTCGCACAACAATTTCAAAATAAATAAAAGACAGAACAGACATCATCCAAAACCACAGGAAAGCTGGAGGAGTGGGAAATCTACAACTAGAAAGAAGGAGAGAGGCTCATGGATTGGACTGGGAGACACAAAGTGCTGAGGTAGGGAGATGCTCGTGTGCAGAGAGGAAGGACGGCTGAATGCCTGGCTGGCGGGAGGGGAAAGGAAGCCCCCGGCTGCACTGAACCCTTTCCAACTGCACTGAACCCCAATCCTGGCCAAAACCCTGTGGACCCAGGTGGAGTCTGGACTGTAGAGAAAGGCACCTGAAGACTGGGAGACTGGGGGAGGCAGGAGCCCCAGTGGGCAGGGTCTACAGCCGCGCACAAGTGAGTGCGCGCAAAGAGGTCTGATGGCAGAGGTTGCCGTGGCCTCTCCATAGCGGAAGGAGTCAGAAGCTCCAGACTACAGGGACTCAACCCAATTCTGGGCCAGCCGCTGGGGCACCCAAGCTCTTGCAGGGGAATCTGGATGGTCAGGAGGAAACTCAGGGGAGCCACAGAAGGCAGAGGTCAGGAGGAAGCTCAGGCGAGTGCACAAGGGCAGGGCTGACAGGAAGCCAAGACTGTCAGCTCAGCCCTGAGACTCCACCCCATCCAAGCGGAGCAAGAGGCTCTTGCAATTTTGCAAGTCTGATCCTATAAGACTGTCTCCAATACAGAAGGTATCTCGGAGTAGACACAGCTGATACTCACATCCAATGGGCCTGGAGGTCAATCCTCCCAGTGATACCAACAACAATCAAGTCTTAACTCCAACAAGGCTGTACACACAGTCC
Organism: Pipistrellus kuhlii; assembly: GCF_014108245.1. NCBI lineage: Eukaryota > Metazoa > Chordata > Mammalia > Chiroptera > Vespertilionidae > Pipistrellus > Pipistrellus kuhlii. The sequence continues at coordinate 2,989,916 of NW_023425531.1, forward strand.
ACAAAGGGGAGCACCAAGAGTGTCTACCTCAGGTAACTGGGGAGGCTGACCCACTGGGCCATATAGGATACCAAACACACAAAGCCACCCTACCAACTCTGGGAAGCAGCAAAAATGCCGAGACAAGGAAATAGATCTCAAACAAAAGAGAGGGAGGAGAACAAAAGACTGGGTATAGAGTTCAAAATCATGGTTATAAGGTTTTTCAAGAATTTCATAGAAAAGGCTGATAAATTCAATGAGACCCAACTAGTAATTAAACATAAACTGACTGAAATAAAAAATATTATACAGAGATCCAACAGCAGACTGGAGGAACACAAGAATCAAGTCAAAGATTTGGAATACAAAGAGCCAAAGGACACTCCTCTGGAGAAGCAAGAAGAAAAGAGAATCCAGAAAGTTGAAGATAGTGTAAGGAGCCTCTGGGACAACTTCAAGCGAACCTACATCAGAATTAAGGGGGTGCCAGAAGAAGAGAGAGAACAAGATACTGAAAACCTATTTGAAGAAATAATGTCAGAAAACTTCCCCCACCTGGTGAAAGAAATAGACTTACAAGTACAGGAAGCACAAAGACCCCAAACAAGAGGAATCCAAAGAGGACCACACCAAGACACATCATAATTAAAATGCCAAGGGCAAAAGACAAAGAGAGAATCTTACAAGCAGCAAGAGAAAAGCAGTTGGTTACCTATAAGGGAGCACCCATACGACTATCAGCTGATTTCTCAACAGAAACTACGCAGGCCAGACGGGAGTGGCAAGAAATATTCAAAGTGATGAATAGTGAGAACCTATAATCAAAATTACTGTATCCAGCAAAGTTATCATTCAGAATTGAAGGGCAGATAAAGAGCTCCACAGATAAGAAAAAGCTAAAGGAGTTCATCACCACCAAACCAGTATTATATGAAATGCTGAACGGTATTCTTTAAGAAGAGGAAGAAGAAGAAGAGAAAAGATAAAAATTATGATCAACAAATACATATATATCAACAAGTGAATCTAAAAATCAAGTGAATTAAAAATCCGAGGAACAGAATAAACTGGTGAATATATTAGAATCAGGGGCAAAGAAAGAGAGTTGATTGATAATTATCAGGGGGAAAAGGGTATGGGGGTGCAGGAAGAGACTGGATTAAAATCATACACCTATGGATGAGGACAATGGCGAGGGGGAGGTAAGGGCAGAGGGTGGGGTGGGAACCGGGTGGAAGAAAGCTATGGGGGGAGAAAGGAGAAACAATTGTAATAATCTGAGCAATAAAGATTTATTTTAAAAAATAAAAAATAAAGCAAATATGATGTTAAAATTAATGGATCTGAGTGAAGGAAATGAATTTCTTTGTACTATTCTTACATTTTTTCTTCTACTTGAAATTATATCAATGAAAAGTTATATACACAGAAAAAGCTCAAAACTGCATATACAGAGCTGTTGCCAGACGTATCCCAGACACAGTCCTAAGGGAAGAGAACTGGGCTCCTGGGGATAGAGGGCCACCAACAAGAGGCCCTCACCACCTGGACAGAGAAGGCCCATGTTCCTGAAAGGGACTGAGGGCACCTATTGCGGATAAGGGAAGTTCATTCATTCACTCATTCATTCATTCAAGCCACCAGATGCCAGGATGTCAGGCTGTGGTAGCCCCTCCAGCCACTCTAGTCTCCAGAATGGCACAATGTGCAGACCCCAACCTCCTAATAAGAAAGAAAGACAAGAAAGAGGGCACTGTGAGATGAGGCTGGAGAAGGGAGAAGGGAGAAGGGAGAAGGGAGAAGGAGAAGGGAGAAGGAGAAGGGAGAAAGGAGAAGGGAGAAGGAGAAGGGAGAAGGGAGGAGAAGGGAGAAGGGAGAATGAGAAGGGAGAAGGGAGGAGAAGGGAGAAGGAAGAAGGAGAAGGGAGAAGGGAGAAGGGAGAAGGGAGAAGGAGAAGGGAGAAGGGAGAAGGAGAAGGAGAAGGGAGAAGGAGAAGGGAGAAGGAGAAGGAGAAGGGAGAAGGGAGAAGGGAGAGGGAGAGGGACAGGGAGAGGGAGAAGGGAGAAGGAGAAGGATGCCCTGGCATCCTCTGCAGAGCACTCAGCTCCTGGCTGGACTGTCGCTCTGCCCCCTCAGTGCTCCCTAACAAAAGCTCGGGCTCTCCACCGCCAAGTACTGAAGGAAACACACCATCAATCCCTGCTGCTTCTGGGTCCCCAAGGTGTACAGGCTGCCATCAGCTGGGTCTGAGAGAAAGGCAGTTCTGTGAGCAGAGAGGAATGGGGAAAGGAGGGGTTGGAGGCACCTGTCCTGGTTTCACAAAGACACCCTTTCCCCCCACTACCTAGCAAGTAGGAGCCACCCTCACAGGACACACCACAGAGCTCTGGGCCCCGTGCACCCCCACCTCCACCCCCACTCCCTTCAGTCACCACGCCATCCCCCAGATGCCCCCCCCCCCCGCCCTTAAAAGGCCGAAGGTTCACTTACTCGGTGACGTACATTGGCCCTTGGATGATGGGATCTGCAGGGACAGGGACGGGGAGCATGAGTTGCCCCCTCCGGACTCCCCACCCACAATCATAGCTCCTACTCACCGGGTGCTACCGAGTGCCAGGCCCCAACCCAAGCATGTGACGAGTATATACTGCATGCTCCCTGAGAGCTCTGCAGGGAGGACCATTACCCCTGGCTTCCGTCCACAGTGAGGACCTTGATGTTCAGAGAGGTAGAGTGACTCTCCCAAGGCCACACAGCTGCTAAGCGGCGAAGCTGCCCTCAGACACCGGCTTGTGAGAGGCTAGACGCCATGTTCTTACCCTCTATGTCATAGTGACACCACTCTAACTCGGGGTCCAAGGAGGAAGGAGTGGCCGCCCCTTGCTCACCATCCCTCAGCGTCCACTTCACGTCCCCTGTCTGCTTGCTGAGTGCGTGGAGACTTCCATCCAAGGTGGACACAAGGAGGAGGCTCTCCCGCCTGAGGGTCTGGACCTGCAGTGGGAAACGAAGTCACCCCCTGAGGGCCTGGGGCCATCCCTTGCTCTTGCCCAGGCAGGGCTGGCTGTGCCTCCTTGGTCCCCTGGAGACGAGAGAGAAGGAAGATGACTGGAGAAGCTGCTGGCTCCACGCATTGATCTCCTTGACCCTAGAGAGGGACCCATTACAGCGGAGCCCTGACCTCTCAGCCTCCCCACCCCACCCAGTTCCTTCTGGGTGCCCAAAGGAGACACAAGACCTTTACAGGGGGCGCCGCCGCTGGTCCCGAGGCCCTGAGGCCAGGCTGTGTCTCACCTTTGTGCAGGTGAGAGAGAAGCTCAGGAAGGTAAGGCACCGGGCCACGCAGGCAGCTAATGGCAGGGCTGGGACTGGAACCACCATCTCCGAAATCCCAGCACCGGTCTCCTTCTCCTTGGCCACCCGGTCTGCCTCCCTGAGGGCGGCCCCTTCCTTCGTCCCCCCAGGCCAGCTCAGCACTTTGGGTGCCAGGCTGCGCCCCCCAATAGAGCCTGGGGTGCTGGGGAGGCTGGAGCGGCCCTTCCACCTGGCCCCTGCCGGCCAGCTCGCTGCGCTCGCCCCTCCTTGAACAAACAGGGCGAGGCTGAGCTCCGGCTGCAGCCCTGATATCCGGGTGCCCGCCCCCCCCAGCCACGTCCGCGCCGGGACCTGCGCTGGGTGGGGAGTCAGGCGCCGCCGCCCTCCGCCTGCCACCTGCGCGGCGGCCCGCGGGAGGGGCCGGGGGAAGCGGCTGCGGCCCCCTGGCTCGCACAGGACTTGGTTTGACCGCAATCGCATTTAAAAACAGCTTTTAAATTAACTGCCAATTAAAATATTGGAAAGTCTGGATCTCCGATTTTTCACATTTTTCTGGAAACACCAGATGTCAGCGCACTGGGCTCACATTTCCACTTGGCAACCACGGGGTGGGCTCGGAGCTGCGCTGGGCGTGGGGCGCCCGCTGACGGCCCGTTACCTGCCCCGGCACTCCAGGCGGAGCTCAGCGCTGGGCCTCCTGCGCCCCTCCCTGCCTGCGCCCCTCCTCCCTGCCTGCCCCCCTTCCCTGCCTGCGTATCCCTCCCTGCCTGCCCCCTTTCCCTGCCTGCGTACCCCTCCCTGCCTGCACCCCCTCCCTGCCTGCGCCCACCCTCCCTGCCTGCGCCCACCCTCCCTGCCTGCGTACCCCTCCCTGCCTGCGTCCCTCCCTGCCTGCGCCCCTCCTCCCTGCCTGCCCCCCTTCCCTGCCTGCCCGCCCCTCCCTGCCTGCGTCCCTCCCTGCCTGCGCCCCTCCTCCCTGCCTGCCCCCCTTCCCTGCCTGCCCGCCCCTCCCTGCCTGCGCCCCTCCCTGCCTGCGCCCCTCCTCCCTGCCTGCCCCTTCCCTGCCTGTACCCTCCTGCCTCCTTGCCTGCCCGCCCCTCCCTGCCTGCGTGCCCCTCCCTGCCTGCGCCCACCCTCCCTGCCTGCGTCCACCCTCCCTGCCTGCGTACCCCTCCCTGCCTGCGCCCCCCTCCGGCGGGCTGCCCCAGGCCACATCGCGCTCCCCGGTTCCCAGCCCGGCTGTTCCCGGGAGAAAGGCCTGTGTGACACCCCTGCCCCCCTTCCATGGCTGTACCACTGGGCACGGGCAGCCTTTCCCGGGCACCGGGGATCCCAGGAGGTGGGGAGGCCCTTCCGCAAAGCCCGCGCTCGCGCAGCCCCGTCCGCATCCGCCCCGGAGCGGGGAGGCGGGGTGTCGGGTCCCCTGAGCCTGTCCACGCCGGCAACTCCCCAAACGGAGAGTTTTTCACTCGCAGGGACCCGCGGGGTCACCGGGCTGAGAAGGGCCAGGCGCCCTGCTGCCCCGCGGCTCCAGCCCCCGCGCCCCCCGGCCCCTCCCCCCGCCCCCCGCCCCCGACCTGACCTGGGAGGCGGTGTCGCCCCTTCTCACCTGCCGCGCCGCCGCCAGCGGGAGCCCCAGCCCGAGCCGCTGCGGGAGCCCCAGCCGCCCGCCCGGCCGCGGGGTGCGGGGCTGGCGCTCCCTCCTGCCTCCCCAGAGCCTCCCCTCCGCCTGTGACCGTGACGGGACCCCCACCCGGACCCCCTCACAGCTCCGAATGGCTGGGCCTTCAGTAGCCTTCCCACCCTGCCACCCTTCACCCTCCCTGACCGGCCCCTGACCTAACGACACTGTATCGGCCCCCGCCTCTGCCCACCTTCCAGCCCCTTCCTGGTGCTTGTCCAACGCAGCCCTCTCACCTGGCCACCAGACCGGCATCCCCGTCCCAAGCTGGGCTTCCCAGAAGCAGAGCCCAGGGGCCTGTGAGAGAAGTGGGTGAAGGGGAGAAAGAAGCCAGCGGCATGGGGCTCGGCTGGAGGACCCTTAGCCTCTCCCACAGGGAGTCCGCAGGCCGGCCTGCTGCTCCCTGGCCTGCCAGCCTGGGCTGCTGGCCGCTCCCAGGGCCTGGCTATGGCCTCCCAGGCTCAGCAGCTTCCGTTAGCTGAGCCCTTAGTAACCACGCTCAGCAATTGGGGATGGGGTGCCGGGCTCTCTAAAGGGGAGGAGGCAGGCAGCACAAGTGTCTGCTATGATTGTGATCAGTTTCTTCGCTGTGCCTCCAACTCAACTAAATCCTGTTCTTTTTGTTCCTGTTCCAGAGCCCATTGGCGGGCACCCACGGGTCCTCCACCCTTCCTTTGCTCAGCAACCCCTCCTCATGTTCCCAGAGACCTTTGCGATTGCTGCTCCAAACTCAGGACAACATTCACAGGCTTGCCTCATTTTTATTTGTTCTTTTTAAAAAAATATATTTTTATTACTTTCAGAGAGAAAGGGAGAAGAAGAGATAGAAACATAAATGATGAGAGAGAACCATCTATGTAGCCACCTGCATAGTCCCCCCTTCCCCCGCAATGGGGATTGAGTCCAAAACCAGGGCCTGTGCTCTGACTGGGAATTGACCCTTGACCTCCTGGTTCATAGGTTGATGCTCAACCACTGAGCCACATCCACTGGGCTGTCTTTTTGTTTTGTGGGTAGTTTCTTTCTTTCTTTCTTTCTTTCTTTCTTTCTTTCTTTCTTTCTTTCTTTCTTTCTTTCTTTCTTTTCTTTCTTTCTTTCTTTCTTTCTTTTTCTTTCTTTCTTTTTTAAATATGTTTTTAATTTTATTTTAGAGAGAGAAAGGAAGAAGAGAGAAATTTTGATGAGAGGGAAATATCTATCGGCTGCCTCCTGCATACCCACTAATAGAGATTAAGCTCACAACCCAGGCATGTGCTCTGACAGGGAATCGAACCAGTGACCTCTTGGTGCATGGGATGAGGCTCAACCAACTGAGCCACACAAGCTGGGCTTGTGGGTATTTTCTTCTACATCAAAAGATGTAGAAGCGCCAAAACTGGTTTGGCTCAGTGGATAGAGCATCGGCCTGTGGACTGAAAGGTCCCGGGTTCGATTCCGGTCAAGGGCATGTACCTTGGTTGCGGGCACATCCCTCGTAGGGGGTGTGCAGGAGGCAGCTGATCGATGATTCTTTCTCATTGATGTTTCTGACTCTCTATCCCTCTCTCTTCCTCTCTGTAAAAAATCAATAAAAATATATATATTTTTAAAAAATGTAAAAGCTATAAAAGAAAAAAATATATTTGTAACATCCTATACAATCCTATATAATAAAAGCCTAATAAGCTAAGTGTCCAGTCGGCCACTGAATCAATCAAAGCGTAATATATGCTAAGGCTGCTCAACTGTTTGCTATGATGTGCACTGACCACCAGGTGACAGAGACACTCTGTCCAGTAGGTTAGCTTGCTGCTGGGGTCCAGGCGATTGGGACTGAGCAAGATGGGCTGGACATGCCCTGGAGCCTTCCCGCAGTTCCTCCCCAGCTGGCCAACTTCTCATGTCTCTCCCGCCCCTATCATGCACCAGTGGGGTCTCTTGGCCTGTCCTGCATCCTCTTGCAATCTGGGCTGAGGGACATACCCCTCCCCCGAGTGCATGAATTTTGTGCCCTGGGCCACTAGTAAAAGCATAATATGCTAAGTGTCCAACAGATTGGTTGACCATTCGGTCAATCACTGGACAGGTTGCTATGATGTGCACTGACCACCAGGTGGCAGATGCTCTAACCGGTAGGTTAGCTTGCTGTTGGGGTCAGGCTGATAGAGCCTGGGCAAGATGGCCAGATATGTTCTGGAGCCCTCCTGTGGTCCCTCCTGGGCTGGCCAACCCCCATCACCCTGATCGGAAGTGGGTGTGATGCCCCAATGGCCCTAATCGCAGGCCAGGCTGAGGGATTCCACCATGCATGAATCTGTGCACTGGGCCTCTAGTATAGGAAAGAAAAAACATTAGAAGGACAAAAGATACCATAAATAAACACGTGATTAGAAAAATATGAGCAACACAGAAGATAAAGATGAACACATACACACTGCTTGTATAAATCAACAAGAAAAAAACAACCCCCAAATATGCAAAGGCTATGAGTAGACACTTATATCAGAACCACTATAACCATTCAAAAATGCATTCAAAATCACTAGCAGTCAGAGAAATGGTTAAACAAAATTTTTTTAAAGTAACAAGTACTTAAAAAGTAATATATCACATTATGCCCATATATGGACAAACATTAGAAAGAAGGCTGGAGATGGAAAACTGTGCCACCTTGCAAGGGAAAGTGGATCTTATCAGAAACCTGAAAATCCACAACTGTGGCGACCACCAAACATCTGTGAGCCCCAGAACACCGGTCCCCAATTGGTGCAAACATGCAAATTCAAGAGCTCTTCACTCCACCATGGAAAGGAGAGAACTACATAACCAGACATCCTGAGAAGAGAGACCACGGGGAGACAAAGAAACACTCCACATATGAAAGAAAAGCAGGCATCACCAGAAAAGGAAGTAAACGATTTAGAGGCAAGCAACTTATCAGAGCAAGAATTCAGGGAAATGGTCATAAGGTGGCTAAAAAAAATGGAAGATAAATTCGACAATGTAGGTAAGAACCAAGAGGAAATAAAGATGAACCAAGAAGAAATGAAAAATGGCATCGCTACTGTAAAGAATTCAATAGAAAGCATCAAGAGTAGACATGAAGAAGCAGAGGACTGCATCAGTGAGTTATAAGACAAGATGGAAAAAAAAATACTCATGTAGAGCAGCTTCTAGAAAAAAAATTAAAAAGCAGGAGGAGAGCCTAAGGGAACTTTGGGACAATACAAAACAAAACAATATTTGCATAATAGGGGTTATAGAAGGAGAGAAAACTGAGCAAGGAATGGAAAACCTGTTTGAAGAAATAATAACAGAAAACTTTCCTGATATAGGGAAGAAAAAACCCACACAAATTGAAGCAGCTCGCAGAGTCCCAAGCAAAATGAACCCCAAAAGACTGACACCAAGGCACATTATAATTAAATTGGCAAACACCAACAACAAAGTAAGAATCTTAAAAGCAGCCAGAGAGAGCCAGAAAGTTATTATACATACAAAGGAACTGCCATCAGACTAGCAACTGATTTCTCAACAGAAGCTCATTAGACCAGTAGGGAATGGGATGAAATATACAAAGTCATGCAAAGGAAGGGTCTGAATCCAAGAATACTGTACCCAGCAAGGCTATCAATCAAAATTAAAGGTGAAATCAGGAGCTTCACAGACAAAAAAAAAAAGACTAAAGGAATTTATCACCACTAAACCAGCAATGCAAGAAATGCTAAAGGGTCTGCTATAAAAAAAGAAATAGGGTGCTCACTTCGGCAGCACATATACTAAAATTGGAACGATACAGAGAAGATTAGCATGGCCCCTGCACAAGGATGACACGCAAATTCGTGAAGCATTCCATATTTAAAAAAAAAAAAAAAAAAAAGAAATAGGAAGGGAAGAAGGAACACAGGGGTATAGAATAAAAATGGTGACAAATAAGTACCTATCAATAATAACTTTAAATGTAAATGGATTAAATGCCCCAATCAAAAGACATAGGGTAACAGATTGGATTAGAAAACAAGACCCATATATCTGCTGTCTACAAGAAACCCACCTCAGAAAAAAAGATGCACACAGACTGAGGATGAAGGGATGGAAAAAGGTTTTCCAGGAAAAATGGAAATAAAAGAAAAGAAAAGAAAAAAAAAAACCTGGGGTAGCAATACTTATATCTGACAAATTAGATCTCAAAGTGAAGGACATAACAAGAGATAAGGAAGACCACTTCATAATACTAAAGGGAGCAATCCAACAAGAAGAAATAACTCTGGTAAACATATATGCACCCAATACAGGAGCACTCAATATATAACAAAAACTTCTGGAGGATATCAAGGGAGAGATTGACAGCAATAAAATCATAGTAGGGGACTTTAATACCCCACTATCACCATTGGACAAATCCTCTAAACAAAATATCAGCAAAGAAACATCAGTCTTAAATGACTCACTAGACCAGATGGAATGACATCTTCAGAACATTTCACCCCAAAGCTAGAGAATATACATTCTTCTCAAGTGCACATGGGTCATTTTAAAAGATAGACCACATGTTGGTACATAGGCAAAGTCTCTTCAAATTCAAGAAGATAGAATTCATATCAAGCATCTTCTCAGATCACAGTGTCATAAAACTGGAAATCAACTACAATAAAAACAATTCAAAGAAATCAAACACATGGAGACTAAACAACATGCTATTAAACAATGACTGGGTTACTGGAGATATCAAGGAAGAAATAAAAAAAAAAATCATGGAAACTAATGACAATGGAAACACAACAATCCAAAATCTATGGGACACAGTGAAAACAGTCATGAGAGGGAAGTTCATAGCTCTACAAGTCTACTGCAAAAAATAAGAAACAATGGTAATAAATTACCTAACTCTACAACTCAAAGAGTTAGAAAAAGAGCAACAAGAAAAGCCCAGTGTAAGCAGAAGGAAGGAAATAATAAAAATCAGAGCAGAGATAAATGACATAGAGACCAAAGAAAAAATCCAAAAGATCAACAAAACCAAGAGATGGTTCTTTGAAAAGATAAACAAGATTGATGAGCCTCTAACCAGGCTCACCAAGAAGCAAAGAGAGAAGACCCAAATAAACAAAATCAGAAATAAAAAAGGTGAAATAACAGAACCCGTCAAAATACAAAAGATTGTTAAAAATCATATGGACAACTCTATTCCAACAAACTGGACAATCTGGACGAAATGGACACATTCCTAAACTCAATCAGGAAGAATCTAAACAGCTCAATAGGCCGGTAACTATGAAAGAAATGGAAGCAGTCATCAAAAAGATTCCAGCAAACAAAAGCCCAGGGCCAGACAGCATCACAGGAGAGTTTTACCAAACATTCAAGGAAGAACTAAAACCTATACTCCTCAGACTATTCCAAAAAATTTAAGAGGAAGGAACACTTCCAAGCTCCTTTTATGAAGCCAGCATCACCCTAATACCAAAACCAGATAAAGACAACACAATGAAAGAGAATTATAGGCCAATATCCCTCATGAACATAGATGCCAAAATCCTCAAAAAAATATTCTAGCAAATCGGCTCCAACAGTACATCAGAAAGATCATACACCTTGACCAAGTAGAATTTATCCCGGGAATGCAAGGATGATACAATATCCGCAAATCAATAACTGTGATACATCACATAAATAAATTGATAGATAAAAATCACATAGTCATATCAATTGATGCAGAAAAAGCATTTGACAAAATCCAACACCCTTTCCTGATAAAAACAACAAGGTGAGAATAGAAGCATCATACCTCAATATAATAAAAGCTATATATGATAAACCCACAGCAAACATCATACTCAATGGGCAAAAACTAAAACCATTCCATCTAAGAACAGGAACAAGACAGGGATGCCTACTGTCACCACTCCTGTTTGACATAGTACTGGAAGCACTAGCCATTGCAATTAGACAGGAAGAAGAAATAAAAGGCATCCAAATTGGAAAAGAAGAAGTAAAGCTGTCCTTATTTGCAGATGACATGATATTGTACATAAAAAAACACACAAAAGATTCCATAAAAAAACTAATAGACTTAATAAATGAATTCAGCAATGTAGCAGGATACAAAATTAATGCCAAGAAATCTATGGTCTTTCTATACACCAATAGTGAACTTATAGAGAGAGACTAAAAAAGCAATCCCATTTACCATCACGCCAAAATAACTAAATTACGTAGGAATAAAATTAACTAAGGAGGAAAAAGACCTATATGCGGAAAACTACAGGAAACTGAAAATAGAGATAGAGGAAGATGTGAAGATGGAAGAACATACCATGTTCGTGGATTGGTAGAATCAACATCATTAAAATGTTCATAGTACCCAAAGCAATCTATTGGTTCAATTCACTCCCCATTAAAATACCAATGGCATAGTTCACAGACCTAAAAAGAACTCTTCTAAAATTCATCTGGAATAAAATTCATCTGGAATCCCGAGAAAGAAGAAATTCATACTCAATAGGCAAAAACTAAAACTCCTAAGAACAGGGACAAGACAGGGATGCCCACTCTCACTACTCCTGTTTGACACAGTACTGGAAGTATTAGCCATTGAAGTACAAAGTAGGAGGGATCTCAATACCAGATTTCAAGCTGTATTACAAAGCCACTGTTCTCAAAACAGTATGGTACTGGCACAAGAATAGACATGTAGATCAATGGAATAGAATAGAGTATCCAGATATTGACCCACCACTATGCCCAATTAATATTTGACAAAGGAGGCATGAACATACAATGGAGTCAAGATAGTCTCTTCAATAAATGGTGTTGGGAAAATTGGACAGATACATGAAAAAAAAAAAAAGAAAGAAAGAAAGAAAAGAAACTAGATCACCAACTTACACCATATAGAAAAATAAACTCAAAATGGTTAAACATAAGACAGGAAACCATAAAAATACTAAAGGAATACAGGAATACACAGGCAGCAAAATCTCAGACATATGCCAAAAGAACTTCACTGATACTGCCTCTAAGGCAATGGAAGCTAAAGAGAAAATAAACAAATGGGACTACATCAAAATAAAACGCCCCCCCTTTTTTTTTTTCAGCAAAAGAAACCATCAACAAAACAACAAGAAAGCCCACTGTATGGGAGAACATATTTGCAAATGTTATCACTGATAAAGGTTTAATCTCCAACATCTACAGGCAGCTTATACAACTTAGTAAAAGGAAGATAAATGATCCAATAAAAAAAATGCACAACGGACCTAAATAGAATCTTTTCAAAAGAAGACAGAAGGAAGGTCTAAGAGACATATGGAAACATGCCCAAAGTCGCTAATTATCTGAGAGATACAAATCAAAATGACAGTGTGGTACCATCTCACACCTGTCAGAATGGCTAACATCAACAAAGCAACAAAGGACAAGTGTTGGCGAGGATGTGGAGAAAAAAGGAACCCTCGTGCACTGCTGGTGGGATTGACATCTGGTTCAGCCACTGTGGAGAACAGTATGGAGTTTCCTCAAAAAACTAAAAATGGAACTCCCATTTGACCCAGTAATCCCACTTCTAGGAATATATCCTAAGAAACTAGAAACACCAATTAAAAAGGATATATGCACCCCTATGTTCATAGCAGCACAATTTACAGTAGTTAAGATTTGGAAATAGCCTAGATCCCCTTCATCAGATGATTGGATCAGAAAAACTATACATCTACACAATGGAATACTATGCTGCCATAAAAAGAAGGAATTCTTATCATTTTCAGCAACCTGGATGAAACTGGAGAATGTTATGCTGAGTGAAATAAGCCAGTTAATGAAAGAAAAACACCACATGATCTCACTCATTTATGGATAATAATGAACATTATAAATTGATGAACAAAAAGATAGATACAGAGATAGTAAAGCAACAAACAGACTGTCAAATTATAGTGGGAAGGTTAGGGAGACATGCGGGAGACAAGAGATCAACCAAAGAACTTGTATGCATGCATATAAGCATAACCAATGGATGCAAACTCTGGGGGGTGAGGGCATGTATGGGAATGGGGGGGGCACTGGTAAGATATGTACACATATAATACCTTAATTAAAAAATGGGGAAAAAGAAGGCTGCATGATAGCAGAGTGCTGATAACTGTGGAAGCTGACTTGTGAGTATTTGGGGGCTTATCATACTATTTTTTTTTAAATAAATCTTTATTGTTCAGATTATTACAAATGTTCCTTCCCCCCACCCCAATTGCTTCCCTCCACCAGGTTCCCACCCCACCCTCTGACCTTTCCCCACCCCCCATTGTCCTCATCCATAGGTGCACAGTTTTTGTTCAGTCTCTTCCTGTATCCCTCTCTCCCCTTTTCTCTGAGAATTGTCAGTCCACTCTCCTTCCATACCTCTGATTCTATTATATTCACCAGTTAATATTGTTCATCAGGTTTTTTAATTTCGTTGGCTTTTAGTTTAACTTGTTGATAGTTACATATTTGTGGATTATAATTTTTATCTTTATCTTCTTTCTCTTCCTAAAGAACCCTCTTCAGCAATTCATATAATTCTGGTTTGACGGTGATGAACTCCTTTAGCTTTTTTTTAAAATTTGTGAAGCTCTTTATCTGGCCTTCGATTCTGAGTGATAGCTTTGCTGGGTAGAGAATTTTTGGCAGTAGTGTGTTCATTCGCTGGAAAGATGCTTCCAGGACTTACAATCAAGTAAGAATTGCAAGATGCAGACAGTATAGGAATCTACTGTTTTGGACAATGAACTCACTTTATTCCAAAGGAAAGGGGCCTGAATTTGTCACCACAAAGATTCAAAGTAAATCTCATGCTTTAATTATGTGTGGGTGACCGTTATTATAGGAACCATTTCTGTAAAGCCATAGGGATGCAGATTAATTAATTTTATTTTATGTTTAAATAAATTTTATTGATTATTTACAGAGAGGAAGGGAGAGGGAGAGGGAGAGGAAGAGAAACTAGAAACATCGATGAGAGAGAAACATCAATCAGCTGCCTCCTGCACACACCCCACTGGGGACATGCCCTTGACCGAATCGAACCTGGGACCTTTCAGTCTGCAGGCTGATGCTCTGTCCATCAAGCCAAACCGGTCAGGGCTGATGCAGATTATTTTCTATGAGCATGGGTAAAAACACAGAAGCAATATATCGATTTGTTAGCAAACGTTTTGTGGAAGACTAGAGGGGATATGGGATACTAATGAAGGAGTACAACCACCACCAACAAAAAAACAGTTTTTTTAAAAAGCTGTTAAAAATACACCTCGCTCTATCCCATGTATGTCACAGTCGCTGTGCACACGTGCTGTGAGTCCTTAGCAGGGCAGTAGCTCCTTACGTCGGCCCAGCAGCTGCAGCCCGGTGTCCACACCCCGCCATCTGAGGATGTAAAGCGCTCACAGCTCCGCCCTCTGAGCAGCAAGCAGCTTTGCTGAAAAATATAAGGCCCTCTCCTGGCGTCACACACATCACCTACCTAGTCTGCCAATAACTTGCCAGGAAGGTTTCTTCGCTCCCCTTCCACAGAGGACCAAAGTAAGCTTCACAGGTTAATGCACTCGAGTTAACAAGTTCTTACAAACAGGCAGTGCCCTGGCAGAGATTGAGCCCTGGCTCTGCCTGGCCCCCTCCTCCCCGCGAGGCTGTGAGCTTAACCCGCAACTCCCCCACCCCCCCACCCGTGCCCGCCGCCACGTGCTGTGGCGGCCCAGGGGAGGAGCCCTGCGGCCGGGGCCGGCCAGGGCCTGGGCAGAAGGGTCTGCAGGCAAGGAGCCAGCCAGCTCCCGAGAGCACGCCAGGTCCGAGGCCACAGCCCCGGCTGGGGCCCTGCACCTTCTGCTCCTCCCACGCTGGGCGCCAGGAACCCGCAGGCTGGGCTGGAGGAGGGCGAATCGGCTCCGGACAGCCGTTTGGGGGAGGGTCCCGTGGGCCTGTGGATAGAATTACAGATATCTCCTATTCCCCACCCTCGCAGCCCTTACAACCCCCAGGTAGTTTTGTTTAATTTTTGTAATAAACTATATTGTAATAGAAACCTCATTCCCCAAACACAATGCTTCAGGCTTACTGAGCAACTATGCTGTTGTGTAGTATCTAATATTTGTGTACCAGCACTGTGATCTCTCACCACTATTTTCCAGCCGCAGTGTGTGTTTGTGTATGTGTGTGTATGTGTGTGTGTGTGGGTGGGGGGGTGTTTTGTGTGGATATGTATACAAGTGTGTGTATTGTGTATATGTTATGTATGTATGTTATGTGTGTGGGCATATGTGTATGTGTAGGCATGGTTACAGGTGTGTATGCATGTGTGTGTTTTATGTAAAATAATTTGGTTCTAGCTGGATCTTTGATAAAAATATTTGCCTCTGAATTCATATTTCCTCATTAAAATTCTAAGCAAGTTTAGGTCAAGGGTGGCCACAAAACCTGCTGACAGCAGGGGGCAGTAGAGTGCAGCAATTAAGCATGTGAGCTTTGCCACAGGCTTCAACCAGGTAGTTCCATGCATTTGTGATTACACTCCTCTTCCAATGAGAAAGTTGCATTGATAAATTACATACATAATTTCTGACCTAATATTATAGATGTACATATTATAAAATATAACAAAATTGAAATTAAAAATAGAAAAAATGGTGAAATTAAAGATTATTGAGGTATAATTGACAAAATGCACATATTAAAAGTGCATAATTTGATGCTTTTAAAAAATATATACATTTTTATTTATTTTAGAAAGGAAGGGCATGGGAGAGAGAAATAGAAACATCAATGATGAGCGAGAATCATTGATCGGCTGATCGGCTGCCGCCTGCACTACCCACACTGGGAATCGAGCTCACAACTTGGGCATCTGTCCTGACCGGGAATCAAATCATGACCTCTTGGTTCATAGGTTGACACTCAACCACTGAGCCATGCTGGCCAGGCACAGCTTAATGTTTTGATATATGCATACACCCATGAAACCACCACACAATCAAGATTGTGAACATTGCCAAATCTGGTTTGGCTCAGTAGATAGAGCGTTGGTCTGCAGACTGAAAGGTCCCAGGTTCGATTCCAGTCAAGGGCATGTATCTTAGTTGCGGGCACATCCCCAATAGGGGGGTGTTCAAGAGGCAGCTGATTGATGATTCTCTCTCATCGATGTTTCTAACTCTCTATCCCTCTTTCTTCCTCTCTGTAAAAAAAAAAAATCAATAAAATATATACTTTTTAAAAAGAGAGAGATTGTGAACATAACCATCATGCCCAAAAGTTTCTCAGGGTGCCTTTGTAATTTCTCCTTCCCTCCATTCCTGCCCCTCTGTCTGCCATCAGCCACAGAGCTGCTTCCTTTCACTACGGATTGATTTGTATTTTGTGGGTTTTTACATAAATGGCATCATACAGTTAACACTCTTTTTTTGAGGGGGTCTGGCTTTCACTCACTATCATTGTTTTGAGTTTCAAGATAATTATGGGTTAAAGCATTCCAGATGGAACATAGTCATGCACTGCACAATGATGTTCGGTCAGTGACGATCATATATGATGGTAGTCTCATAATATTACAATGGTGCTGACAATTTTCTTTCCTTCTTTTTTAAATATATTTTTTATTGATTTTTTTACAGAGGGGAAGAGAAAGGGATAGAGAGTTAGAAACATCGATGAGAGAGAATCATAGATCAGCTGCCTCTTGCACACCCCCTATTGGAGATGTGCCCGCAACCAAGGCACATGCCCTTGACTAGAATCGAACCTGGGACCCTTCAGTCCGCAGGCCGACTCTCTATCCACTGAGCAGAACCAGTTTCGGCGGGGCTGAGAATTTTCTATTGCCTCGGGTCACCATAGCTGCCCTAGGGTCAACACATTACTGTTTGGGACGGTCTCAGTCTGTTGGCAGCAATGCCCTCTGCCAGGAATGCCTGTTTCCCACAGACATCTTCCCTTTCCAAACCAATGTTGCAACTGGATTGACCCTGTACTTCTTATCACAATTGCAAAACACCCTTCAGCAATAACCCTTAGGAAACTTCAGCAGCGGAAGAGTTTATTGCTTACAGGCCCTGGAGCATACAAGACCCCCGCGAGGTCCCAGCTAGAGAGAGCATGCTCAGGCCTGGGATTCTGTTATTTTGGGGGTCGAGGGTAGAAGCCTAGGGTTTCACCAGCTCACTCTTCGCTGGTGCATGTGAAACCTAAGAGAGCGTTTAAAACAGGCAAGAGAAAAAACAAGTGGTCAGTTATCAAATCAACCAACATGTGAAACGAAGGAGCCTCAGTGTGGGGAGGTGGCCTGGCTCCTCATCTGGTCCTCTGGCAGCCACTGCGTTTATTTGAGACAGCCTTCAACTGTCTGAAAGTCCCCTCCAGTGCTAGTGCCCATCCTGGGCCGTGTCCTCCCTCCTACCTTCCAGGTAACCTCTTTGACCAGTTTCTTAGGTACCTTCCAGATTTTCTTATGCAAATTATATATATACACACGAGAGGCCCAGTGCATGAAATTCATGCATGGAGGGGTGGATCCCTCAGCCCCGCCTGCACCCTCTCCAGTCTGGGACCCCTTGGACATCCCTCTCACAATCTGGGACCACTGGCTCCTAACCCCTCACCTGCCCGATTGTCCCTAACTCCTCTGTCTGCCTGCCTGATCACTCCTAACTGCACACTTCCCCTTTCTCCCTACCCCCCCACCTCTGGCCTGATTGCCCCTAACTGTCTGTCCTCCTCTGCTGGCCTGTTTGCCCCTAACTGCCTCTGCCTTGGCCCCCACCACCATGGCTTTCATTGAAAAGAAGGCTGGACAACTGGTCTAATTAGCATATTGCCTTTTTATTAGTATAGACTAATGCATGGGGAGGGGGGTGTTCCTCAGCCAGGCCTGCACCGTCTCCAATCTGGGACCCCTTGAAGGATGTCCAAATGCTGGTTTACAGAGATCAGGCCTAAACCGGCAATCAGACATCCCTCTTGCAATCTGGGACTGCTGGCTCCTAATTGCTCACCTGCCTGCCTGCCTGATTGCCCCTAACCACTCTGCCTGCCGACCTGCTCACCCCCAACTGTCCCCTGCCACTGGCCTGCTTGCCCCCAAATACCCCCCCCCCCAGCCTGATCACCTCCAACTGCCCCCCCTGCTGGCCTGCTCACATCAAACTGCCCCCCCCCCCATCCTGATCACCTCCAACTGGCCCCCCTGCTGGTCTGCTTGCCCCCAATTGGCCCCCCTGCTGGTCTGCTTATCCCAACAGCCTTGTCCCCCCACCAGCCCGATCACCCACAACTGCCCTCCCCTCGAGGCCTCTGACCGCCTCTCCCTCAGCCCCGCCGCCATGGCTTTGTCCACAAGAACGTCCAGAAGGTCTCCTGGAAGGTCTCCCAGTCTAATTAGCATATTGCCCTTTAATTAGTATATATCAGTGGTTCTCAACCTCTCTAATGCCGCGACCCTTTAATACAGCTCCTCACGTTATGGTGACCCCCAACCATAAAATTATTTTCGTTGCTACTTCATAACTGTAATGTTGCTACTGTTATGAATCATAATGTAACCATCTTAGGCGACCCTAAGACCATCAGAAAACACAGATATTTACATTACAATTCATTAACAGTAGCAAAATTACAGTTATGAAGTAGCAACGAAAATAATTTTATGGTTGGGGTCACCACAACATGAGGAGCTGTATTAAAGGGTTGCGGCATTAGGAAGGTTGAGAACCACTGGTATAGATAGAGGCCTGGTGCATGGGTGAGGGCTGGCTGGTTTGCCCTAAAGGGTGTCCGGATCAGGGTGGGGGTCCTGCTGGGCAGCCTGGGTGAGGGGCTGATGGCTGTTTGCAGGTCCCCGGCGACCCAAGCTCCCAGCCCCTCCTTTTTTTCTTTTCTTTCTTTTTTCTTTCAGCACCTCCTTGAGTGGAGGCAAGGGCTGGCTGGAAGCAGGTATTTGGGATTTATTTATCTTCTATAATTGAAACTTTGTAGCCTTGAGCAAAGGCCAGGGCCTGCCAGGGCAGGCGGGAAGTTTGGCTTCCTCCATTGCAGGGGGCAACCCAAGCCTCCTGCTCACTCTAGCTCTATGGTCACCACCGTCTTGGTTAGGTTAATTTGCATATTCACTCTGATTGGCTGGTGGACGTAGAGGAGGTATGGTCAATTTGCATGTTTCTCTTTTATTAGGTAGGATAACTAGAAGTCTGGTACATGAATTTGTGTATGGGTGGGGTCTATCAGGGTGGCCTGTGGGGATCAGGACCTAGCTTGCACCTCCAGCCTCTCAACCCCGCAGCCCCACCTTGGCCTGTTGCCACGCTCTCACCTGCTCCACCATCCCACCACGATCCACTCTTGTTGAAGTCCATCAGTTCAATGCTGATTATGTTCTGTGCCGCCCCCTGGTGGTCAGCACACATCATAGCGAGTGATCAAACTGCCAGTCAAATGACCGCCCAAGGGGACAATTTGCATATTAGGCTTTTATTATATAGGATAAATTTCTCAATCTTTTACAGAAAAGATAGCACATTTATTCACACTGTTCTGCAATTTACTCTTTTTGTTTAAATCATCTTGGAGATCTCTCTTTAACAGTTTGTAGGAAGTGTTCTTTTCTCTTTTTTAATAGCTTCTTTTTAGTTATCTACCTTCTATACACCTAGGAATTGCAAGGTCAGCCAGGTCATTCTTGCACTGTTCCAGGGATGACTCCTGCTGTCATGCCCTCCAGAACTGTCCTACTTCAAGCCCTTTCCCAAAACAGATTCTCTAGCCTTCTCCCCCCTTTGGCTTTAGTTCTGAGATTCCTTCCCCAGATGGGAGAAATTGTCCCAAGGGTCTATAAAAACGATGGCCATCCATTAGCCTCTGAGGCACTCAAGATGGTAAGTCCACTGGGTTCCAGTTTAAGCCAGTCTTCACGCAAATTCTCATTTCCCTGGGGAACTTAAAAGAGAAAGTATATTGGTTTTCTGAGCACAGAACTATAGAGAACATAAATTATAATCTAGAGCAGATTTGCAAACAATGGCCTGGGGGCCAGACCAACCACCTGCCTGTTTTTATCTTGCCCACAAGCTAAGAATAGTGTTTTCATTTTCAGATAGTTGAAAAACCCCACAATATTTTGTGACACCTGGAAATGGTATAAATTTCAAAATTTAGTGTGTATAAGTAAAGTTTTCCTGGAGCACAGCAACGTCCAAGAATTGCCTGTGGCTGCTTTTTGCTCAACAGCAGAATTGTGTGGCTGTGACAGAGTCTGTGGGATTTACCAGCCTCAAATAGTCAGACCTTTGCAGAAGTGTGCCAGCCCTTGATACAGCTAATCCACACCACGGCCCTGTAACTCCAGCTTGGCATTTGAGCTGTGAACTTCCATGTATAAGTATATTAACTCGTTCTTTAAAATTACAATATATTTTTATTGATTTCAGAGAGGGAGAGGGAAAGAGAGATAGAAACATCAATGATGAGAGAGAATCATTTGATCAGCTGCCCCCTGCACACCTCACATTGGGGATTGAGCCTGCAACCCAGGTATGTGCCCTGACTGGAAGTTGAACCGTGACCTCCTGGTTCATCAGTTGACACTCAACCACCGAGCCATGCCTGCTGGACTGAATATATTGATTGTTACTACCAGACTTACTTTCTTCACTTAGCTGGCCAGCTACCCTCTGGATTTTCCTTCTCCTTCACTGGCCACTCCTTCTAACCTCCTTTGTCAATTCCTTCTCCTCTTCATAAATTCTAAATGTTGAGGGGTTCCCAGTGCTTAGTCCTGGGCCTTCTCTTCTCCATTCACATCATAGATGATCTTACCAAATTTCATAGTTTTAATACTGTAGGGAGTGGTTATAGGGTTAAGCCTCAGGCTGACCTGCTGGCAAAGTAACAAACAAGTCCCAGCTTGGAGGGCACAGTCCTCTAAGCATAATTAAGCTTGATCTTGTGACTGATCCCTAGATCTTTCCTGGGTGGCTAATGGGCTGTGGGAGGGGCAGCAAGTGCTGCCAAAACAAGTGAAACTTAAAAGAACACTGTAAATTACCTTGTTTATCCCTGACTATAAATAAAGCATCAGCTTTGCAGTTTGGATCCGTTCTGTGGCCTCAGCCAGGCACAGAAGATCCACCTAGACCCAGCTGATTCTCTTGTCTGTCTTTCTTATCTATCCTTCACCGCCCTCCCTCAGGCTCACTGAACCCTTGGCTGTGCTGCCGTAGGTCAAATACCATCTACACACTAATAACTCTCAAAATGTATAGTCCTGTTAATTCCCCAAGGATATATAACAATTATACACATACTAGGCCTGATGCACGAAGATTCGTGCAAAAATGGGCCTTCCTTCCCTGGCTGCTGGCACCATCTTCACTCCAGCTGGAGCTGCCTTTCCACTTTCTCAGGCTGCTTAGAGGCCCGGAGCTGCTGAGGGGGTGTGGAACACCTGTGTCATCACCATGGCAATGATACAAGCATCCCGCCCCGCCCCTGGCTGCTCAGCGTTTGTGTATGCAAATTAACCCATTATCTCTGTTGGGTTAATTTTCATACCCACTCCTGATTAGCTGGTGAGCATCACAAAGTACAGTCAACTTGCATTTTTCTCTTTTATTAGTGTAGATATGCAACAAACAATAGAGCCCCAGACTATTTAAAGCAAACATAAACAGAATTGAAGGGACAAATAGACAGTTCTAGAATAATAGTTTGATAATTCAATACTCTTACTTCTTGATAGAACATCAGAACAGAATAAGGAAACAGAAGACTTGAAACAAAATTATAAACAACTAGACTAAACAGACATATAGAAGACTCTACACAACAAATGGAAGAAAATACATTCTTTTCAATGCCCATGGAACAGTCTCCAGGATAAGTCCAATGCCATTCCACAAAACAAGTGTCAATGCGTTTGAAAGTACTAAAATCTTACCACGCATTCTTTCTGGTTATAATGGAATGAAACTAGAAATCAATAAGAGAAGGAAAACTGGAAAATTAATAAACATGAG
The DNA here is from genome assembly GCF_014108245.1 of Pipistrellus kuhlii. Taxonomy (NCBI): domain Eukaryota; kingdom Metazoa; phylum Chordata; class Mammalia; order Chiroptera; family Vespertilionidae; genus Pipistrellus; species Pipistrellus kuhlii. The sequence continues at coordinate 3,011,906 of NW_023425531.1, forward strand.
GAAATGAAACACTCTCAAACAAGTGATGGGTCAAAGAAATCACAGAGAAAATTAGAAAACATTTGAGATGAAATGGAAGTAAAAACACAACATAGAAAACATAACCCTTGTCCCAACTTCTCTCTTGAAATCCACACTCGCACATCTGATTAACTATGTGATGTTTGTATTAGGATGTACAATGAGCAGTACAAGGACTTTACATTTTTCTTCCTTTGAAAGGTACTCCTTCCTTCTTTCACTACCTCAGCTACGGCACCTTCCAGTTGCTTAGTACTAAAACCTGGGAGTTATCTTTGACGCCTCTCTCTCTCTAACTTCTTCCATCCGGTACATCACAAATCTTGCGGACTCTCCTTTCCAAATGGGACCCAAATTTGACCCCTTTTACAACCTTCACTGCCACAACCTGGTCACCCTCACCTCTCGCTTGAACTGTTGTGGCCCCTCGGCTGCCACTTTGCCCAGTTAAATCTCCACACAGCAGCCAGAACGATTCTTGTGATGCTGTCAAAACAGAAATTGCTTTCTCTCACTTTCCAGCTTAAAACCCTATAATGGTGTCTTAAAATAAAATAACTAAAATAAAACCTGCAGCCCAAAAGACTCTGCAAGACCCTGCGAGGCCTTCTCCAGTTCAGGATGGGAACAAAATCTTTCTAAGTGTTATTCTGCTATTGGATGGTTTTGCTTAGCATTTAAACCTCTATTCTGTTTGGAATTAATTTTGATATAAGAAGCTTTATTTCCCCCCAAAAAGGCAGATGTCCCAAGTGTCTTTTATTGAATAATCCACATTTCCCTACTGAGTTGATGTGTGACTTTTATCACACGCCAAATCCCCATATGTATTGGATCTATTTCTGACTTTCTTGTGTTTCTTATCTGTCTATGTACAGTATATTCCGGCACTATCTCCACATTTATTATTGGAACTTTAAGTGTATTTAAAAATCCATTAGAGCTAGTTCAACCTCCAGAGCTTTCCTGGCTATTCTTGTCTTTTTTTTTTTTTTAATAGCTTTATTGGGACATAATTCACATAGCATACAATTCACCCTTTACAGTGCACAATTCTATGGATTTAGTGTATAGACAGAAATGTACAACCATCACTGCGGTCAATTTTAGAAAATTTCACCACCTCAGAAACAAACACCATACCCTTTAGCTATAACCCCTTTTCCCTCTGGCTCCCCAAGTCCCAAGCCACCATGAATATACTGTCTCTATAGGTTGCTTATTCTTAACATCCTATCTAATAAAAGAGTAATATGCAAATTAACCATCACTCCACTACACCCACAAGCCAGGGGCAGGATCTTTGTAGCCTTGAGTGGAAGCCGCCTAAGCTTCCACAAAAGGCTACAAAGTTTCAATTATAGAAGGTAAACAAATCCAAACAGAAATGGCTGCTGCCACAGAGCAAGCAGGAGGCTTGGCTCTGCTCCAGGCTACAAAGATTCAATTGTAGAAGGTAAATAAATCCCAGATACCAGAGCCTCCGCTTGGGTTTCCGGGGGGCATTGCTGGCCTGCAAACCACCACAGGCCCCTCACTCAGGCTGACCCACTCCCCAAGGGAACCCCACCCTGATCTGGGGCACCCTTCAGGGCAAACCAGCTGGCCTCACCCATACACCAGGCCTCTATCCTATCTAATAAAAGAGTAATATGCAGATTGACCAGCACTCCAACACACAATAGCTGCCCTCATGTGGACAAAGATCCTGCTCCTATGTGTATACAAGATGGCCTCCACAAGATGGCCAGCAGGGGATGGCAGTTGAGAGGGACTAGGCCTGCAAGAGAGGGTAGTTGCAGGTGATCAACCCTGCAGGGGAGGGCAGTTAGGGGTGACAAGGCTGGCAGGGGAGGGAAGTTGGGGGTAAACAGGGTGGCAGGGGAGCAGTTAGACATAAATCAGGCTGTCAGGGGAGTGGTTAGGGGGTGATCAGGCTGGCAGGCAGAAGGGGTTAGGGGCAATCAGGAAGACAGGCAGGAGAACAGTTGGGAACCAGCAGTCCTGGATTGTGAGAGGGATGTCCAATTGCTTTCAAGGGGTCCCAGATTGGAGAGGATGCAGGCTGGGCTGAAGGACAAACACCCATGTCTCTCCCCCCCCCCCCCCCCCGCCCTGTGCACAAATTTTGTGCACCAGGCCTCTAGTTTTATAATAAATGTAATCATAAAATATGTGGTCCTTTGGGACTGGATTATTTCCTTAATGTAGTGGTTTTCTGGTTCATCCATGCATGGCATGTGCCAGTACTTCATCCCTTTTTATGGCTGAAAAATGTTCTATTATATAAACCCATTACATTCATTTACAAGTAATGCTGCTATGAATATTCATGTCCAGGTTTCTGTTTGAGCACCTGCTTTAATTCTTTGGGGTATACACTTAGGAGTGGAATTGCTCACAGGGAAGTTGTGTCTACCTCACTGAGAAATCTCCCAGCTGCTCTCCACAGCAACCACACCGTTCTCATGTCTACCGGCAATGCCTGGGGTGCCACGTGCTGGCCAGGACTTGTTATTTCGGTTGTTTTTGTTTTGTTTTGTTTTGTTTTAATTTCCAGCCAGTCTAGTGGGTGTGAAGTGATATCTCAGTATGGTTTTATTTGGATCTCCCTGATGACTAATGATGTTGAGCACACTTTGTGTGTGTGTGTGTTTATTGGCCATTTGTATGCCTTCTTTGGAGAAATATCCATGCAAGTTTTTGTGCTCATTTAAAAATTGGGTTCCTTCCACCTGGACGTGGGGCTTTTGCTGCCATGGCATCATGGGACGATGGCATTTTTCTCCTTTCTGCTGTCCCCTCATTTCTGGAGCTCCCGCATGGCACCCGGATCTAAGAATTAAAGATAAATTTGCTGTGTGGCTGGGCTTTCTTACTGCTTGCTCTTCTTACTTTAATTATTTCTGCTTTAATTATTTCATGGCTAACTCATTTAAATTTCCCCAAGTTTACCTGGAAGAAGAAAAGAAGAATGAGAAGAGGTGAAAGCTGGTGGGAAATACAGCAAGAGGCCCAGGGTGAACTGGCCAGCAGACACCCCGACAATGTTCTGAAACCTCTCCAGGGAAGGGGCCAGCCAGCAAAACTGGATAGGGCTGTCAGCTGCCTGAGCCCCTGAGTCAGGCAATGGTCACACACCCGAGGGGGACAAGCTGGTGCTCACACCTGGTGGAGCAGCAGAAGGAATGGCACTCCTCCGCCTTTTCCCCACGGTTCCCCACCGACTCACCCAAGAACCTCCCCAGGCAGCTGACGAAGCGGCCACCGGCTCTCCTGGGTGCAGGGGACTGTCCTGGGGGGAGGGCCTAAGCCTTGCCGCTCACAGGTCTTGTCCGATGGGGTGATGGAAACGGGGCAGCACAGCCCGGGGCAGCCTTCCTGCTTCCTTTCCCAGGAGGAAAGGAAGTGGAGGGAGGCCGGTCCCCACAGGATGAGGAGCGGCAGCGGATACTGTACCTATGTGGGCGAGCAAGAGCAGAGCAACTAGTTAAGAAATGAGAACTACCCATCCTACATACAGTCAGTTATGCCATGCCTTGCAGGATAATAAAGGATTCACTGTAAAGTCACACCACGCCTTGATTGAGCTCAAGGCAGTAAACACTTTAATATTTATAGTGATGGGAATATATGGACATAAATGGTTAAGAAAGGAGTGCTCTCTTTAGGCGTGATTATAATAATATTTGGAATGTGCCATTTTATAACATACCAGAGAACTGGATAAAAGTATCTACCAGAAAAATAATTTACATTTTTCCTAACTGACATCATTTATGTTGGAAGATAAGGTCATATGACTTTGGCTTCTGCCTCTTCAATCCATTTTACCACACTATGATAATTTCAAAATTCAGCCAAACTCCTTCAAAGTCTTGTAAAGAAAAATGTTTATTCTGCCGTATTTTTCAAAGTTGAACTTTTATTGCTTCTCGGCCTTTTGGCTAAGATCCATTGTGGAAGTTGAACTTTCAAAGCTCTGTAAGCTTTAAAGTCCTTTTTGATAGGCTTGCATTGTTTGCTTAACTAATGTTTGAGATTTATATAAGTTCCAGGTGACCAATATTTAAGAAACAAAGCAATGCAAACATTTTTTTTATTTATAATTGGGATACTTGTCTTTTTTCCTGTTGAGTTGTAAGAGTTCTATATTTTCCTGACTATTCTTGCATCTGCATTTCTCACCACTTGAATCTTAGTATTTCTTCATTGAGAACTGTCAGCACATTTTATACAGCTTCAAAGCAAAAAAGCACACAAAAAACCTCAGCCAGTCCATTGGGTTCTGCAGGGGGAATCCTCCCCAAGCATTTCCCTTTTCAATGCCCAAACAGACGAGGCTACGGATATCGGATATCGTGAAGCTGATGTAAGCGCTACTGTGTGCGAAGAGGAGTGGGTTCCAGTGAGTGCTCCTGTAGGCTCGGGATGGGAGTAGTTAATTACTCTCTGGCCGCATCCACTCCAAGTGGCGCTGACACAGAGATTATAGCTGTGGAGGCTCTTTCCAAGGTCAGCATCCCACGCTGGCCTGAGGTGATTATTGCAATGTCCCAGGGACCCGTACCCCCCCTGGTTCAGAACCTCACCCCAACTGCACTCCCAGCCTGATCACAGCGTTCCGTGTGTGTGTGTGTGTGTGTGTGTGTGTGTGTGTGCGCGCGCGTGAGAGAGAGAGAGAGAGAGAGAGGGGGAACCAAGCATTCCTTCTGCCAGTTGCTTAATCCTTGGAGTACCAGGAAGAGAAGCAAGCACTTCTTAGATCAATATTTTCAAGGCTTCTCTGATGCAAGTCTCTGCCTGGGGCTGGAGCTTCAATTGTTTCTCCAGCTTTTCTCTCTCCGGGGCGGATATGAACTTGAACCCTTGTAATGAGCATAATGAGCGGCCCCTGGGGAATGTGAGACTGTGATGGGGGAGGGGCAGGGGAGGATAAAGTCACACTGGACACCTGGGGCGCTTGCTCTTTTACAGCCAAGTTTCTCAGCCTTTCTGTTTTCATTATTGTCGCCACTTAAGGAACAGTTTTCCCTCTGATTACCCCTTCCTGAGAAATTTTAACATGGCTGACATACTGTATTTGCACCTGTGCCTGATACATAAAGAATAAAAAACTGCCCCTTTGGGGGCCATGTGGTTCTCTCTCATGCTTTACAATAGCTCACATCTGGCTCTCTGGGCAGCCTCCGCCGCATGAAAGCAGGAAAACACCTAGCCGGTGTGGCCCAGTGGACAGAGCGGCAGCCTGTGGACTGAAGGGTCAGGGGCACGTGCATGGATTGTAGGCTGGGTCCCCAGTAGGGGGCGTGCAGGAAGCAGCCCATCAATGATTCTCTCTCATCATTGATGTTTCTACCTCTCTCTCTCTTCCTCTCTGAAATCAATAAGTATATGCATATATATTTTTTTAAAAGCAGGGACACAGTTTAGCAGGTGCTGTGGAGTGTGTGTGCTAATGCAAGCGAGCGCTTGGCACAAGCGGTGTGCTTGAAGCCTGCGAGCCCACGGCCAGAGGTCTGATCAGCCCCGGGCTGGGGCGTCTACCAGAGCCCTGGCTCAGAGGGCGTGGCGGGCTGGGTGGGCGCTGCACCCCAGGACAGCGCCCCGGGCTCCGGGCTCCATTTGAACTTGGCAGCTGCTCCCAGCTGCAGCAGCGAGGCCGAGAGGGGCCAGACTCCGGCCTCTGGGGAGAGAGGGACTCTGGTCTGGTTCAGTCTCCTGATTGGAAAGCACCGGCTCATCCAGCAGCAGCCGCGTGTGCGGACCAGACAGGAGGCAGCCAGTGCCTGGCTGGGCTGCGATGCAAGTGCCAAGTGCAGGGCTCCTTCCACTCAGCCCTGCGCCCCCTCTGGCCCGGGGCCCTCCCCTGCCCCCCTCTGGGAGTCCGTGACACCGCTCCCGCTCCCCCTGCCTGGGGAGGGGCCAGGCCGGCCGTGCGGACTGGACCTACCGGCTCCGCTCCCCCCGCCCAGAGGGGCCTGTGTTACCCCGGCCCTACTCGCGGCCCCGGGAGACGGGGCTGGGAGGGCTGGGCCCGCGGAGGCGGGCGGGAGGGGCGGGGCGGGCGGGGGGACCGGAGGGCGGGGGACCGGCCTCGCCCAGCCTCGCCCGCTGACCGCGCCCCTGGGCCGCCGCCTGTGCCCGCCGCTCGGGCGCTGCTCCGGGGCCGGGCGGGCGGAGGGCGGAGGGCGGAGGGCGGGCCCGGGGCCGGAGCCGGAGCCCCGCCTGGCGGTGGCCTTCGGCCGGGCCGCGGCCGCGCTGGCGGAGGACTCGGCGGCGCCATGGGCTCGGGCGGCTCGCGCGCGGCGCAGGTGCCGGACGCGGAGCGCATTCGGCGGGAGACGGGCTGTGAGCGCCGGGCTGCGGCGGGCGGGCTCCCGGCTGGGCACCAGGCTCCCCGGCCGGAGGCGAGGGGGCGGCGGGGTCCGCGGGGGCGCGGGCCGGGGAGCCTCCGGGGGCGCGCGCCGCCTCCAGCCTCCCGCCGCCCGGGTCCGAGCAGCGCGCGCCCTCCGGCCGCCCCCGAGCTCTGGGGGGCGCAGGGGGCTCACCCTGTCCCTTCCCGCCCGCAGTCTCGCAGGCCACCCTGCTCCGCCTCTACCACCGGTTCCGGGCCCTGGACAGTAACAAGAAGGGCTATCTGAGGTGAGGGGTGACCTGTGACCTCCGGTGCCCCGCTGACCCTCCGTCTCCATCCTCCCTCCCTCCTCACTTTGAACCTCCTTTCCAGCCGCATGGACCTGCAGCAGATCGGGGCCCTGGCCGTGAACCCCCTGGGGGATCGCATTATAGACAGCTTCTTCCCTGATGGGTGAGGGGAGATGGAGGGAAAAGCTTGTGTGGCACTGTGGGGGGAGATGGGTGGGGAGATTGGGGGCGGGGGGGAGATTGGGTGGGGAGATTGGATGGGGAGAGAATGGATGAGGGAGATTGGGTGGGGGAGAATGGGTGGGGAGAATGGGTGGGGAGAATTGTTGGAGAATGAGTGAGGGAAAGTGGGTGGGGAGATTGGGTGAGGGAGATTGGAAGGGGAGATTGGGGGGGGAGAATGGGTGGGGGAGAATGAGTGAGGGAAATTGGGTGGGGAGATTGGGTGGGGAGATTGGGTGGGGGAGAATGGATGAGGGAGATTGGGTGGGGGAGAATGGGTGGGGAGAATTGTTGGAGAATGAGTGAGGGAAAGTGGGTGGGGAGATTGGGTGAGGGAGATTGGAAGGGGAGATTGGGGGGGAGAATGGGTGGGGGAGAATGAGTGAGGGAAATTGGGTGGGGAGATTGGGTGGGGAGAATGGGTGAGGGAGATTAGGTGGGGGAGAATGGGTGAGGGAGATTGGGTGGGGGAGAATGGGTGAGGGAGATTGGGTGGGGGAGAATTGTTGGGGGAGAATGAGTGAGGGAAATGGGTGGGGAGATTGGGTGGGGGAGAATGAGAACGAGATTGGGTGGGGGAAAATGCGTGAACAGGATGATTGGGGGAGATTGGGTGGGGGAGATAATGGGGTGGGGAGAATAGGTGAGGGAAGATTGGGTGGGGGGAATGGGTGGGGGAGATTGGGTGGGGAGAATAAGTGGGGGGTAAGTGGGGGAGATTTGGTTGGCGGAGAAAGGTGAGGGATATTAGGGATGGGGGCAGAAGGAAGGCCAAGGTAATCACTGCTTCTGCCTCCCCCTTCTCACCCTCCCAGGAGCCTTCGAGTGGAATTCCCCGACTTTGCCCGAGTCCTGGCTCATTTCCGACCTGTAGATGATGAGGACACAGGAACCCGGGACCCCATGCAACCCGAACCCCTCAACAGCAGAATGAACAAACTTCGCTGTGAGTTGGTAGGGTCCCCCTAAGTGAGACCCCAGATTTTCCACACCCGTGAGGGCCCCAGGCACCCTCCACTCCCTTTGTGAGCCCTTACGACCTCCCTGCCCCTCCCTGCCCCTCTGGACCAGAACCGAGGGAAACCCACCTTCCTCTCCCTCCCCATTCTTCCCAGTTGCTTTTCAGCTCTACGACCTGGATGGAGATGGAAAGATCTCCAGGCACGAGATGCTACAGGTGGGGAGGGCACAAGAGCAGAGATGTGGCGTGCACGGGGTGGGGTTGGGGGGGTTGAATGGCATGGTGGTGGGGGATGGTTTGGGGGTGTGGCCTGGGCAATGGGAATGGGTGGGGTTGGAGTGAGGGTTAGTTGAGAGATGGGGAAGCAGTGGGAATGAGGTTGGGAATAGATCAGTGGTTCAGCTGGGGGTGATTCTGCCCCCTGAATGACATCGCCCATATCTGGAGACATTTTGGTTATCACAGCTGGGGAGGGGGTGGTGGGGCTGGCACCTAGAGGGTGGAGGTCAGGAATGCTGCTAAACATTCCACTACAAAGGACAGCCCCTCCTCTCCAGCAAGAAGCTATCTGGCCCCAAACGGCAATGGAGATTGAAAAACTGGGATCCAGGTAGTGAAGTGGGGGTTTGGGACTGGCTGGAGGATGAGGTGGAGGCTGGGGTGGAGGCTGGGTTCTGAGGCTGCAGTTGAGAATGGGCTGGGCATATTGTTGAGTTGAGTGAGGGGTAGTGAGGGCTTACACTGAGGAGCAGTAGGGGAAACTATTGGTGGATGTGATGGGAAGGGGTGAACAAAGGAAGAGTGGGTTATGAAATCGTTAATACTTTGTAACTTTTGGGGCGACATGGACAAGGTTGGGGGAGGGTGCTAGTAGTCCCTGTGCCTCCTCTTTATGGCCGTCTCTTCCTCCTCCCAGGTGCTCCGTCTAATGGTTGGGGTGCAGGTGACGGAAGAGCAGCTGGAAAGCATTACTGACCGCACGGTGCAAGAGGCCGATGAAGATGGGGATGGGGCTGTGTCCTTCCTGGAGTTCACCAAGGTCAGAACGGGGCCTGAGGACTTGGAAGGATGAGTTCCCAGGACAGATGGACAGGGAAATGGAGCCTGGAGGAGGAGGGCAGAAAGAGAGGGGTTCCCTGGGGGCCGTGAGGTGGGAGAGGAAGTTGGAAGACTAGAGGGCTGAAGTTCAAGTTCTCTTAACTGCACCCATCCCCACCAGTCCCTGGAGAAGATGAACATCGAGCAGAAGATGAGCATCCGGATCCTGAAGTGACCTTTGTGCGTGAGGCCAGCTTGAAAAGACCAGTTCTGCCCAGTGTTCATTCTCAGCCCGCACGGAGGGAGGGGCTCCAATAAACCCTTCTTCTACACTGAACTCTCTTTAGGCTCCAGGCAACAGCGCTGGATGGGCGTGCACTAACGTCCAACTCACTTGATGTCAGGCCTATAAATCAGCCAACAACATTTTGGACGCCAGTGACTGAAATCCCAAATCAAAGGGACTTCAGTTAAAAGGGGTGCGGTGGCTCAGATAACAGTCTGAAAGTGTCCTCAGGCAGAGCTGAGCTGAGAGCTCAGAGGATGCTGTCTGCCTTAGTTTTCTCCATTTCTCTCATTTGTGTGTATGTTGGCTTCATTCTAGAAGGGTCTGGCCACCAGCGGCTCCTCAGTAGTCCAGTGGGAACAGGTTTTCTTTTTAAAGATTTCTAGCAAAGAGTGTCATCAGCTCCCTGGGGCCTGGTCCCTTCTCCAGGAGAATGGAACGTTCTGATTGGCCAGACCTGTGTCATGTGCTACCTGTTGGAGGGAGGAAATGTAGGTGCTGAGGACTCAGGTGGGGTAAGGGATGGTTGCTTAGAGGACAACGAAGTGCTAGTAGCTCTTGTCTGTGCTGGTCAGACAACAAGAGCTATCCATCACCGTGAAGTTGACCATGAGGTCTTCTTGGTCCCATGGGTGCGTGCTGCTGTGATTTGGGTGAGGGGAGGAGAGAGATAATACATTATAAATAAGACATACCTTTCTATGCTATGAAATCGAACTTTTTGAGAGTAAATCCTTGGGGATGTTTAAATTGACATATCACAAAAGGAGTGTGAAAGTCACATAAAATTGTAAGATTCTAGGTCTGTAGCAAAGCACGTGGCCGTAGCTCTGGGAGATGCTGGTTGTCCTGGCCACGCCCTCGCTCAGGTCTGTGCTGGGATTGTCTTGTATCAACACGTGAGAGCCACCTGTGCTCATCTCGCCCCAACTCTGCCTTGGGTAATGTCGCCCCGCACCGGGGAACTGGCTGTGGGGAACGCACACGCTGCAGACATTGGCCAAGGCAACAGGCAGGGCTTTGCGGTCTAGGAGAGCCCGTGGTTAGCACTCCAGCAAGGCTTCACCTGCCAGCGCTCCCGACCCCAGCTTTCGTGAGCTCTAATTGGTATGCGACACCACATGCACACAATTTGATGAGTTTGGACATAATCAAGGTTTTACATAGTCATCTCCCAAAATTTATCCCTTTGTTTTTTAGTTTTTTGCGTGTGTTTTTTTTTTTTTTTAATTTATGTGGTAAGAACACTCACCATGAGGCCTACCTGCTTAAATTTTTAAGTGCACAGAACCTTAATGGGCCTGGGCATACTGGAGGAGAATGTGGAACAGCAGAGCTCTGGAGCTTGCCGTGTGTAACTAACTATATCCATTGAACAGCGGTTTTCTATGTCCCCCGCGCCACGCCCTGGTAACCACCATTCTGTTTACTTCTATAGCTTTGGCTGTTACAGGCCTTATATAACAAGCCATCCGAAAACGCTGTGGCTGCCTTATCTCACTCAGCACAATGCCTCCAGGTCCCCCCACTTTGTCACGAAGGGTAGGATTTCCTCTTTTTGTTTTTGTAATCCTCACGAGGATACTTTTCCATTGATTTTTGGAGAAAGTGGGAGGGAAAGAGAAAGACTGAGAGAAACATCTATGTGAGAGAGGCACGTTGATTGGTTGCCTCCCACACGTGCCCTGACCAGGGTGGAGATCGAGCCTGCAACTGAGGTACATGCCCTTGATTGGAATCGAATCTGGGACCCTTCAGTCCTCGGGCTGATGCTCTAGCCACGGAGCCAAGCATACACTGGAATAGAAGGCGCCACATGCTTCTGTGGATGAACATTTGAGTTGTTCCCATGTCCTGGCTGCTGAGGATGAGGCTGCTGTGAACATGGGGTGCAGTGTCTTTGAGACCCTGATTTCATTATCCTGCTGGATCATATGGTAGTTCTATTTTATTTTGTTTTATGTTATGTTATGTTAATCCTCACCCAATGATATTTTTGCATTGATTTTTAGAGAGAGTGAAATGGAGGAGGGAGAGAGAAAGAGAGAGAGAGACAGCGATGTAAGAGATCCATTACTTGCCACTGGCAAGGGCCCCCAACCAGAGACAGGATAGAGCCTGCAACCGAGTTACTTGCCCTTGACTGGAATTGATCCGGGACCCTTCAGTCCGCAGTCCGCAGTCCGACACTCCATCCACTGAGCCAAAGCAGCCAAGGCTATTGTAATTTTTTGAGGATCCTCCTGGCTTCTCCCCACAAGCATGGTGACACTGCACAAGGGCCTTGCTGGCCAAGCGTGCATGCTGCTGTGTGAAGGGCGGGTTGGAGCACCCGGGAGCTACTGACCCTTGGAGCAGGCCCCAGCCAATGGCAGGTAGAAATTGTGGTTAATACTGTCTCTTACCCTCAGAAGGGGCAACTTACAGGCACAGAAACCCCCAGCAGGCAGGGCCTCGTTTGCCCCAGTGCTACGCTGCTTGTGAGAGCCCCGGGCTGGCCCCCTGGTCCTGTCTCCCTCCCACCAGTGCTTCTGGGTCACTTCACCAGTACTCGGCTCTCAGCGCCTTGTCTCCGCACTCTGGACAAAGCCCACCTCAGACGGAGTGCACTTTCCAGAATGGGGCACACACTGCCCGTGCTGTGGATGCTGTGAGAGGGCTGTGGGAGCGTCTGCCTCCTGGCATTTCCTGACGTTGGGAGTCTGAGGTCACAGGTCACTGTGCAGCCTGGGCCTCTGGTACTGTCGGGTGGGCATTGACCATCCCAACGCTAGCATTCCCATTGCAGTGTGATTCTGACAGAGGACTCTCCTAGTTGAGGGAGGAAGCAGAGAGGGTGTTTGATTGCTGAGGGAATTGTGTGGTTTTGGTTAGGACTGTCACCTGAACACAGACTTTGTGATTGAGGGTGTTTAGTCAGTCTCTGGGCCTATTAAAGGGGGGGGATGGGAGGGATAAAACTCAGAGTGGCTCTTGTTTCCAGGCAATGTGGGGAAGATTTGTATATAAAGAGAAATAGAGGAGCGAGATGATAGATGGTGGCTGACTTTCTTTATAACTGGTCTGTTTTCCCCATTATAGTGTTTCTCAAATTTTGTTGATGGTAAATAAAATACTCAGACCCTTGGCCCCTTTTGCTCTTTTTGAGAGCTCCTGGAGTCTCCAGAAAAATCTGTCTATCTATCTATCTATCTATCTATCTATCTATCTATCTATCTATCATCTATTCATTTATTTATTTATGTTTGTAAGAGAACAGTTATTTGGTAACTCACGGAGGTAGAAGTAATTCCTAGATGAAATGGGCTTAGGAAGCAATTTATAGCGGTAAAGAACAGGGCGGGAGCCGGAGTGAGGAAGGTGATGGAAGGTGCCTGGGGGGAATGGGGGGGGGGCAGGGGAAGGAAATGGGGAAGGCACAGGTGTTCTCCTAGGAGGGAGAGCACACAGGTCTTCCCTCCTATGGGTTTTAGAAGTGAAGATTGTAGGGGAGGTCCCTGGGGAAGATCTCACTAAGACAGCCAGCAGTTTCCAGGGGTGTCCTTTCTCCGTTGTGGTCTCCACCAACTGGCCGGCACCAGGGCAGGGGCTTGTTATTCACGCAGCTGGTCCTGGAGCTGAACTAACACCTGAGGCCTGGATGTTACCTGCAGGGAGGGGTCCAAACCACATGACCCTTGATAAGCGAGGGGAGGAAGAGCCACCTGGGGACGAGGCCCAAACCCTAAAATTGATTGTCCTGTTGCTTGGCACCTGGGGCTGTCCACCTGGTGACCCCAGTACCTGGTCTGTGTCCTTGCTGTGCTCATGTCTGTCTAACTGCCTGCAGTATCCCCCTCCAGACCTTGCCTCTGAATTCTTCTGAGAAAAGGGGCACAGGGACTCTTCTGTAGCTGCTTCCTGCTGAAAAGGGGTGATGTTTTATCTCAGAGCCCAGAGACCCTCGCTCTCCGTCAGGGTGTCTAGAGGTGGTACTTCCTGAGTCTGACTAGGACTTGTAAGCTGGTGGAGACAAACACTGTTATAAATCATATTGGGGCAGCCCTAGCTGGTTTGGTTCAGTGGATAGAGCGTGGGCCTGTGGACAGAAGGCTCCTGGGTTTGATTCTAGTCCAGGGCACATGTCTTGGTTGCAGCCTCCTCCCAGCCTGGGTAATACTTCTGTCTTTCCTCTCTCTAAAAAAAAAAATCAATAAAAACATTATTAAAAATACCTATTGGGGCAAAAGCTAGAATGACAAGAATTAGAAAAAATGGTCCAGTGGAAGGAAAAAAAACATTTAGTTCTCACTAATTCCAAGACAAAGAATTGGAGAAAAATTAAGCATTAGTTTGGAGGGTTGTAGTCAAATATTTAAGAACACTAGAAAAATTCAGGATCCAATGCAACTCATAGGTGAAAAATAAAACTCTGAAGACAACTGATCGAAGTAGAGGCTAAAAGTGATAGCTGTAGTTTAGAGTCTATTGAAACACGTTTCCTCCCTAAAACCACTGTCATTTTTATTGGAGTCAAATTAAGAGCAATGTATTTACTGTATTAAGTTTAGTTTCAATTTGGCCTGTCATTTATATAACTTCCTTCTAACATTTCTCTTTACAAACCTACAACATTCACAAACCTTTCTACAACTTTCCCAACTCTCTTTACTCATTCAGAAACAACCAACTTTAAAACAATTCACTTTCTTTTCCCTTCAAAATATATTCCATATCTTATAATCCTATTACCAAAACCATACAATTTCTTTCCAACTTAATTTGAACTCTAAACTATTAGAAACCTCAAGTTCCAATAATAAACAAAAAAGCAAACAACCAGCATTTCTTAGATGGACTTTATGAAGACATTTTAGACACACTTTCAGTTTGAAGAAACATAACTTGAGCAAAGCAGGAGACATAATTGCTGGGTCGTTGAAAGGAATGCAGGAGGTCGGAAGTATTGTAGTAAGGGGTTGCAAACCAGGTCCTCTGGAAAGCCAGATGGGCTGAGCCCCCAAATGGTGGGGTGGGGAGTCAGAGATTTTAAAGGACTCTAGGCAGGCTTTTTCTGGATGAGAACTCTGGGTGGGTCCGGGTACCAGGAAGGTCCTGAGGGGAAGGATAATGGTCTTAGCAAGTGGAATGTGGTCTAAGCCAGCAGTCAGCAAACTCATGAGTCAACAGAGCCAAATATCAATAGGACAACGATTGAAATTTCTTTTGAGAGCCAAAATTTTAAAACTTAAACTTCTTCAAGTGCCACCTCTTCAAAATAGACTCACGCAGGCCGTGTATTTTGTGGAAGAGCCACACTCAAGGGGCCAAAGAGATGCATGTGGCTCGAGAGCCGCAGTTTGTTGAACATGGGTTAAGCACAAGGGAATGGTGGTTGTAAAGTGATCTAAATGGCAGCTCCCAGGCGTAGGGGTGCTGATTCAATGACTTGATCGGACCTAATAATATATCGACAGTTCCAAATTCATTTTACAGACTTCCTACAATAAGCATGCCATACTCCAAGGCTAACACGGGTCAAATAAACAAGGTGTAAGTTTATATGGGCCACAAAAAAGCAAAAGCTTCAATTTTCATAGAAACGTAGATTTATTTCGATAGAGACATGCTGAATACAAAGGGCTGAAATAAATCAGTAATCATTAACATAAAATAATAGAACATTTTAATAAAAATTAATATTTTTTCTTGAACATTAACTTACCAGACACTGAATAACTGCACAAATTAATAAGCGTAATGCAAACAAACCTATTTTTCTTGTTATATCAAAGCAAAATATTTCCTGTTGCACACACCAAACAAGTCAGTCCAAGACGTGGCAATCAGCTCTAAAATATTAGCTGCTAATATTAGTGGCAAGAAACGGAGTGCCTGAGTATAAGGTACATAAGGGAAATGAATGCAACACGAGTATAGTCATCAGTCATTAGCAAACATTGTAGTTCATTATTAATAATTATGTACAACAGGATATTGTAAAAATTAAGTTATGAAGTTTTTATTAAAACGTTTGTTACATACCATTATATTGGCTGGGTTACAAAATTATTCGTTGTGGGCTGCATATGGCCCGCAGGCCGCCAGTTTGACATGCTTGCTGTAGGCTGATGCATATTACCACATAGATGAACCTGGGAAGCAAGAGGCAGGGACCACAGAGGTGCTGACTTGTGGGGTCAGACCGACCTGGGATCAGCAGCCTCTGTGCTTGGGTTCCGGCCACAAAAGAATTCAGAGCCAAGACCCAAGCTGTAAGAGAGCATTTATTTGGTAAAACAGAGGTAGAAGAAGTAATTCCTAGAAGAAATGGGCTTAGGAAACAAGTTATGGAGGCAAAGAAAGGGCCCTCAGAGCTTGGGAGTGAGGAAGCTGATGGTAAAGTGCCTGGGGCAGGGAGGGGAAAGGGAAGGGGGACGGAAAGGCAAAGTGTGTTCCGGGGAGGTAGAGCGCCAACATCTGTATTTTAAATGAGAGATGTGGGACAGCCGAAGACCAAACTTCAGAAACCCTGACCTAAAGCTTCCAGCCAGGCCGACTCCTAGTGTCAGCGTCCCTAGCGGTTCCCAGTGTCCACAGCGCCGAGCAGACCCCGGGCCACAGGCTCTCGGGAGAGGCCTCCCGTCCGCTTCTGCTCTGTGCCAACGACCAGTGGGGTCACTGGGGATCCCCAAGACTGCACGTGGGGAGCTGCTGGCTGGGCTGCTGTGAGGAAGTGGTCCTGGGAGTCTGCGTCCCAAGGGACCATGTGGAGGCAGCCTCGGTGGCTGGACATCCTGGGTCTCGGGCTGCCTGCTGGTCAGACTGGATCGGTAGAGCTTGGCCAGGGAAATGGAGGCCCTTCCCCAGGTCGGGTCCCGGGACGAGTGGCAGGGCTATGGGACAGACGCTGTACTGCGAAGCTGGAAATGCTGAAAGCCACTGTCTTCTGCTGACATTTGTGTGCAGACTTGGTAAGCCTGGAAGCTTGGAGAGCTGGGGCACATTAGGGGCTGAGGTAACAGTACACCCTGGGCGGGGGGAGTACCGTGCTATGCTGGGGTGCAGCAATGCTGAGTCTGGGCCCCGAATCCTCACTGGAGAGGGGCCCCGTGTGCTGGGGGGGCACTGGAGCTGTCCCCACTTGCTCCAGAGCTGCTGGGAAGGGCTGGGCCTGAGCTGGCATTTTCTGGAAGAAGCCATCTACACATCCTGGAGAGAAGATGGGAGCTCCAGACCAAGCCCTTTTTGTTGCCAAGGTGACTGACTGAGACAGTGTGTGCAGGGACAGTGTGTGCAGGGACAGTGTGTGCAGGGAGCAAGCAGAGGACCCGTGGTGACACTGGGGGGACCTATGGTGGCGACCATTGCCTCTCCCTAGCTGACCAGGAAGACAGTCAGAATTCTGAACCCGACTCTCACATAGAAGGAAACTAAGTTGCCCTCAGCCCCACCCAGCCAACACAATAAACTAGATATTAATCAGGCAATGTGCAGACCTGGCTCCTGCTATAGCCCTGCCTGAGCACGGGTGTGGCTCAGTAGAAATACCTTGAGGTTCAGAGCTCTGAGACTGTGTCTGGGCCCTTTTATTTATTTATTTATATTTATTTATTTTTCATTGTAAATGCATTTTTATTTAAAATCAAAAGATTTCTGAAACAACTATACTAAGAGTGGTTATTATAGGTTTTTAGCTAAATAAGACGTAGCATTAAAAGAATTATGTCCACTTTAACTTTTGAGAGATTTCTCTTTAAAGCACCCTTAAAACTTACATATTCAAAAGAAACTAACTATAAAAAAACTTTTATCTCAGGAATAAGTGTGAGAGTGCACAGGCAATCTTTAACCACTGCCCAGTGATGGAGCACTAAATTCAAAGCCATTTGAGAGTTTCCTACATTGTTCACTTAAAGGAAAGCAAATGCAGAGTTATCAAAGAGTTTCTTGTTAATTTATAGCCCTTGGAAAGCTATAACTTTTCTTAAAAATTATTTCTAAGTTTTAAATTTGTCACTCCGAAATGTAACACATAGGATTTACAAGTATTTCATTTTTTGAGAAAGTTTGAGAAATGACTACAATTGTAGCACATCCAGAAAAACTGGAACTAGTTTTTACAATCTCTGCAAACCTTTATGTTCTACATTTATTTTGGAACCAATTTCTAATGAAATAGAATAGAAACAACACAAATGTGTACCACACTGCGGAAGTAGCTTACACTGGCCAACACATATTCAAAGCAAGTTCCTTTGTACTAATTTCCTTGAAGAGTTTCTATGTCATTTTTGCTTGTCACAAGGACAAAGGACCCTCTGTAAAAATTGCTCTTAGGTGTTTGCCCTGCCAGCTCAGGGCATGTCCTCAATAACCTCTGCACATCCCAGTGTCCCGCAGATAGCAGCACTGTGACTGGGGACAGTCCTGCTGGCTCTCCCTCGCTGCCTCATCGCTTGCGTGACCATTTTTCATATTTGTCCTGGCTGCTCCGCTTCCTCGGGGGAGAATGACTGACTGAGCCTCGAGCGTGGAAGCTGTGCTTGTAAGGGTGGGCTCTGTGCTTCTTCCGGCTTTCTTCTGTCTGGTTCTGGCTCTTCGCAGGTTCCTCATCGCCCTCTTTTTGTTCATGATCTTGCTCTTCCTGTGGGGAGTGTGTTCTTAATTGTGTTAATGAGAAATCTTTTATTGGTACCAACCCATAGGTGCTCTTGTTTTCCCACGTTTTGCCTCTTTAAGGAGTTCTTCTATTGCTTTCCTCTCCAGCTCTTGGTCCTCTTCCTTCGAGGGGACAGCTTCCAGGATATTCAAGTGGAGCTGCTCTGCCCCATATCGCAAAACGTGCGACAGAAGCTCTGGGTTCTCCGTACAACCTTGGGGAGGGCACTTTGCCCTTCAGACCATTCTGTATTGTTGCTTCTGGTCACTGAGTTGGCAGGTCCTGTGATCTGTGGAAGACGCAGGTGCCAGCAGCAGCCACCTGGCAGAGCTGCTGTGTCTTGTCCTTCCCCTCCCCTCCACTACTTCCGCGGAGGCCCCTGCGCCTTATCTGTCAACTAGAACTCTGGTCTTTGATAGGATTTTTTCCACTGTTAACCAGTTTATGGAAGAATAAAATTTTATTGATTCATATAACTGGAAGAAAAGTCCAAAGGTAGACCAGGAAAATTTGAGTCCTCGAGGCTCAATGGTGTCATCAGAAAGGAGTCTTTCTGTTTCAGCTCTGCTTTTCTTAGTGTTGGCTTCATTCGTAAACAGCAATCTCAGTGGAAAGAGCTCTCCACACAGTCCTGCCCAAGCTCCCAGCAGTGAACCCCAGCTCCTCACTGCGGCCAGGTGGACATACCATTCTGATTGGCCAGCCTGGTCACATGTTCTCTCCAGACCCTGGAGAATGCAATCTCGCTTCAATCAAATGTATCATGCGTATGTGTGGTGTGTGTGTGTGGTGTGTGCTGATTCACTAAAGGAGAACCAGAATGCTGTTACCAGAAAGAAGAGGGCTATATATCCGAAAGGCAAAATCAACAGGTAATTATATGCTAACTAGAGGTCTGATGCACGAAATTTGTGCAGGGGGGAGGGTCCCTCAGCCCAGCGGGCACCCTCTTCAATCTGGGACCTCTTGAGGGATGTCTGTCTGCCCACCGGATCAGGCCTAAACGGGCAGTAGGACATCCCTCTCATAATCCAGGACTACTGGCTCCCAACTGCTCGCTTGCCTGTCTTCCTAATTGCCCTTAACCGCTTCTGCCTGCCAGCCTGATCACCCCCTAACCACTCCCCTGCCAGCCTGATTGATGCCTAACTGCTCCCCTGTAAGTCTGATTACCCCTAACTTCCCTCCCCTGCAGGCCTGATTACTCTAACTGCCCTCCCCTGCAGGGTTGATCACCTCCAACTGCCCTCCTTTGCAGGCCTGGTCCCTCTCAACTGCCCTCCCCTGCTGGCCATCTTGTGGTGGCCATCTTGTGTCCACATGGGGGCAGGATCTTTGACCACATGGGGTCAGCCAGCTTGTGTGGTCAATCTGCATATTACTCTTTTATTAGCTAGAATAGAGGCCTGGTGTATGGGTTGGGGTCAGCTGGTTTGCCCTGAAGGGTGTCCCGGATCAGGGTGGGGGCTCCCTTGGGGTGTGGAGCAGCCTAGGTGAGGGGCCTGTGATGGTTTGCAGGCCAGCCATACCCCCTGGCGACCCAAGCGGAGACCCTGGTATCTGGAATTTATTTACCTTCTACAATTGAAACTTTGTAGCCTGGAGCAGAGCCAAGCCTCCTGCTCACTCCATGGCCAGCAGCCATTTCTTTGGGGGTTTGTGTATCTTCTATAATTGAAACTTTGTAGACTTGAGAGGAGGCTTAGGCTGGCAAGGGCAGGCGGAAAGCTTGGCTTCTTCCATTGCCAGGAAAATCCAAGCCTCCCTCCTGCTCTCTGTGGTTGTACCCATCTTGGTTGGGTTAATTTGCATACTTTCTCTGATTGGCTGGTGGGCGTGGCCGGTGGGCCTGGCTTGTGGGTGTAGTGGAGTGATGGTTAATTTGCATGTTACTCTTTTATTAGGAAGAATTAGTTTGGTTTGCTACAAATAACAGAATGATCAACTAACAATGGCTTAAACAATTAAGATAATTAACTCACATTATAAGATATTTTTGGTGGTAGGCAGTCTTAGAATGTTTGAGTGGCTAACAATTTTAAGGATCCAAGCTCTTTCTATTGTTGTTAATCCTCACACAGGATACTTCTTCCAGTGATTTTTTGAGAGAGTGGATGAGACGGGGAGAGACAGAGAGAGAAATATCAATTGGTTGCAGGGCTGGGATTGAGCCTGCAATTGAGGTACATGCCCTTGACCAGAATCAAACCCGGGACCTTCAGTCCACAGGCAGATGCTCTATCCACTGAGAAAAACCAGCTAGGGCAAGGATCCAACATTTTACCGTGTTTTCCCGAAAATAAGACATCCCCTGAAAATAAGACCTAGCACAACTTTGGGAGAAAAAAATTAACATAAGACATTGTCTTATTTTCGGGGAAACAGGGTATTTATCTTCCACTCTTTGGTATACTTGGCTTTTAATTCTCAGGATTTTTCACTCATGGCTTCAAGGTGGCTGCTGTAGCTCTAGCCATTGAGTCCTCATAGGACAGAGTGTAGAAAGGGTGTCTGAGTGGCTAGAGATACACAGCTCCTTTTATGTCCCTCTATTTTGATCACTGAGGAAAATCTTCACCAGAAGTCCACCCCCCTCAAAGACGGCCCTTGTCATGAGTCAGAACAAGAATACCTGTAGCTGCTGGGGATGCCAGAAACACGTGTGACATTTTCACTCTATTGTGATTGGAAAGGGGCCTTTTACTACATCTGATAAGCTGGGGGGTTGGGGGGGCCCGCATTGCATGGCAGGATTCTCAAACTCAATGGCCAAAAGTAACAACGCAGAATGGTCTAAACATGAAGTCCCCCAACTGGTCAGCTCATGGCAGGTGGTCATGTCCCAGGCCTTTAGCTTCCTTTTTTGGCCCAGATCTTTACCTCAAGTGAGCCCTGCCACTGTTCTCATGATCTAGAGAGCACGCCTTCGAGATGTCCGAGTAACTTTCTGCCCCAGGCCCCTGCGGGCAAACCATCGGCACCGCAGCACAGACCCAGGACCCCGCATCGTCGTCTCACTCCCTGATGCCATCTCTATGTGCTGTGAGCGTTAGCTATGCTGAGCCTGCAACGTGAGCGGAGCATGCCCTCCTCCACTTGGCTTAGTACTCATTCAGCCCTAGATTTCCCGGCTTGGCTTACCCCCCCACCCTCCCCACCCCCCACCCCTGCCTCCTTAGCGCCACCAGTGGATTTCCTGTAACTCTCCCTTGGTGTCCCCTTTGATTCTAATGCATAAAAGAAACAGCACACCTGCCATTTCCCAGAGCATTTTTTTTTTTTTTCCAAACTATTAATTTATAAAAATAATAAAACATGAACAAGATCAGGATTCACTCTCATCAATGTCCTTATCTGGGTCTTGCTCAGCAGCCTCCTTTTCCTGTTGCTGTTTCTTCCAAAGTTTGGCCATGGCCAGGAGCTTGAGATTCCCAGAGCATTTTTAAAAAAATATATTTTTATTGATTTTTTACAGAGAGGAAGGGAGAGGGATAGAGAGCTAGAAACGTCGATGAGAGAGAAACATCGACCAGCTGCCTCCTGCACACCCCCTACCGGGGATGTGCCCATAACCAAGGCACATGCCCTTGACCGGAATCGAACCCGAGACCTCTCAGTCCGCAGACCAATGCTCTACCACTGAGCCAAACCGGTTTTGGCCCAGAGCATTTTCTCAATCCCTTGAGATCTTGCTTTCAGGCATGTCCTCAACAATTTGGCTCAATATGCTCTTACCAAACTTTCCTATGGGCTTGGATGTTCTTTCGTGGGCATTGGCGCGGAAACGAGTTTTCCCAGTAACGCTGAAAGCGGGGAGGAGTGGCGTGCAGGCCTCACGCTAGGAGTGGCCGCGGAGCAGCTGTACCTCAT
This sequence comes from Pipistrellus kuhlii, assembly GCF_014108245.1. Classification (NCBI taxonomy): domain Eukaryota; kingdom Metazoa; phylum Chordata; class Mammalia; order Chiroptera; family Vespertilionidae; genus Pipistrellus; species Pipistrellus kuhlii. The sequence goes on from NW_023425531.1 coordinate 3,033,593, forward strand.
CTCCATGGCTGAGGGGGCTTCTTGCTCACTGGGTCCTGCTGCTGCCTGTGGGTCAGTGCAGCTCTGCTCCACGTGACTTCATGCTGCAGGACCACACCCACGGGAGGGACAGCCAAGGAGCTGCAGGAACAATGGCTAGGCGTCTGCGCGGACCCGAGCGCCCTGTCTGCTGGACGCCCTGGCCAAAGCAGGTCACACTCTCACTTGAGGTCAACGGGCAGGAAAATCTACCCGCCCAGGGAGTCGCTACCCGTCATGTGATGCGTCCCAGGGCAGCAGGTCACCCTAATTCATGGTGGCTAAGACAACTGCCACTCCAGAAACTGACCTGGGGACCGTGGGCCAGGGCTGCGGCAGGGCTCAGCGGGCAGTCCTGCATTCGTGTAGACTGAGGCCACTGTGGTGCTCAGTGGGCAGGCCTGCATGTGTGTAGACTGAGGCCACTGTGGTGCTCAGTGGGCAGACAGGGCTGCAGGTCCAACTTGACTTGGCTCAGAGGGTGGCGTGTGGATAGAAAACCTGGAAGGCCGGCTCACCGCACAGCTACGTGAAGGCTGGTGTCTTCCCTGGCAGCCAGGGCTCCCAGAGACAGGAAGTGGAAAAGCCTGGGCGTCAAACTGGATCCCTTCCCTTCGGCCGTAATATGTGAAACCAGTCACCAATCTTGCAAGTGAGGCCAGGCTGACTCCTCCAGCAAGGAGGACGATTAAAGGACAGGTGCCGCCAAAACCGGTTTGGCTCAGAGAATAGAGCGTCAGCCTGCGGACTGAAAGGTCCCTGGTTCGATTCCGGTCAAGGGCATGTGCCTTGGTTGCGGGCATATCCCCAGTAGGGGGTGTGCAAGAGGCAGCTGGTCGATGATTCTCTCTCATCGATGTTTCTAACACTCTATCCTTCTCTCTTCCTCTCTGTAAAAAATCAATATATTAAAAAAAAAAAAAAAGGACAGGTGCCATCTTTTACTTACCACGCATGGCCACAGGGAAGGAGGTAGGCTTTAGAGAGGAAGGAAGAGGAAGGAAGAGGAAGCAACATCAAGGATGAGAGAGAATCATTGATTGGCTGCCTTCTGCACACCCCTTATTGGGGATCGAGCCCCCAACCTGGGCATGTCCTCCTGGTTCATGGGTTGACGCTCAGTGAGCCATGGTGGCCAAACAGGAAGTAGGCATTTAAAAGATGAATAGGAAGATGGGCCTTACCTTATCAGTTAACCTTCATTGTGAAAGCAAAATAAAGAAAACATACTTATGTTGAATAATTAACATATGTCATATGTTTAAATATGTGTTTAACCTCTAGGTTAAATAGTTACATTTATCATGAAACCAAAATAATTAAACCAATTGGGATGTTGCTACAGAAAAATCAAAAGAAAGTACACTTATACTTATCTATAACATAGACACACACACACACACACACATACACACTTTATATAGTATGACATAATATGTTTACTTTAAACCCTCAAATCATACCATAAAATGAAATATAATCATTCCTTTTTTTGTCTCCAGTTCTTATTTTTATTTTTTAAAATATATTTTATTGATTTTTTACAGAGAGGAAGGGAGAGGGACAGAGAGCTAAAAACATTGATGAGAGAGAAACATTGACCAGCTGCCTCCTGCACACCCCCCACTGGGGATGTGCCCCCAACCAAGGTACATGCCCTTGACTGGAATGGAACCTGGGACCTTTCAGTCCGCAGGCTGACACTCTATCCACTGAGCAAAACCAGTTTTGGCAATTGTCTCCAGTTTAAAAAAAAAATAATTCTTTATTATTAAAAATATTACATATGTCCCCATTTCCCCTTCATTGACCCCCTGCAGCCTGCCTCCAGCCCAGGCCTTCACCACCCTATTGTCTGTGTCCCTGGGTGATGCATATATGCATACAAGGTCTTTGGTTGATTACCCCCTACTCACCCACCCACCCTCCCCCTCCTTCCTTCTGAGATTTCACACTCTGTTCCATGCTTCCATGTCTCTGGATCCACTCTGTTCATCAGTTTATTTTGTTACTTAGATTCCACATATGAGTGAGATCATGTGATACTTATCTTTCTCTGACTGACTTATTTCACTTAGCATGATACTCTCCAGGTCCTTCCATGCTGTCTCAAAGGGTAAGAGATTCCTCTTTTTTACTGCTGCATAGTAAGATACCTAGGAATAAACGTAACTAAGGAGGTAAAAGACCTATACTCGAAAAACTACAGGACACTGAAAAAAAAGATAGAGGAAGACATAAACAGTGTTCATGGGTTGGTAGAATCAACATCATTAAAATATCCATACTACCTAAAGCAATCTATAGATTCAATGTACTCCCCATTAAAATACCAACGGCATATTTCACAGGCCTAGAAAGAACTCTCCAAAGATTCGTCTGGAATAAAAAAAAAGACCCCAAATAGCCACAGCAATCTTGAGAAAGAAAAGCAAAGTAGGTGGGATCTCAATACCAAATTTCAAGCTGTATTACAAAACCACTGTCCTCAAAACAGCCTGGTACTGGTGCAAGAACAGACATATAGATCAATGGAATAGAATACAGAATCCAGATATCAACCCAAACAACTACGTATGTTCAATTAATATTATACAAAGGAGGCATGAACATATAATGGAGTCAAGACAGTCTCTTCAATAAGTGGTGCTGGGAAATTGGACAGTTACATGCAAAAAAATGAAACTAGATCATCAACTTATACTATACACAAAAATAAACTCAAAATGGATAAAGGACTTAAACATAAGACGGGAAACCATAAAAATACTAGAGGAATCCACCAGCAGTGAAATCTCAGACATATGCCGAAGCAATTTCTTCACTGATACTGCTCCTAGGGCAATGGAAGCTAAAGAGAAAATAAACAAATGGGACCACATCAAAATAAAAAGCTTTTGCACAGCAAAAGAAACCATCAACAAAACAACAAGAAAGCCCACTGTATGGGAGAACATATTTGCAAATGTTATCACTGATAAAGATTTAATCTCCAACATTTACAGGGAACTCATACAACTAAATAAAAGGAAGATAAATGATCCAATAAAAAAAATGGGCAACGGACCTAAATAGAAGACAGAAGTAAATTCAAGAGACACATGAAAACATGCTCAAAGTCACTAATTATCTGAGCGATGCAAATCAAAGCGACAATGCGGTACCATCTCACACTTGTCAGAATGGCTATCATCAACAAACGACAAGTGCTGGCAAGGATGCAGAGAAAAAGGAACCCTCGTGCACTGCTGGTGGGAATGCAGATTGGTGCAGCACTGTGGAGAATGGTATGGAGTTTCCTCAAAAAACTAAAAACGAAACTCCCATTTGACCCAGTAATTCCACTTCTAGGAATATATCCCAAGAAACCAGAAACACCAATCAGAAAGGATATATGCACCCTTATGTTCATAGCAGCACAATTCACCATAGCTAGGATTTGGAAATAGCCTAAATGCCCATCAGCAGATGAGTGGATTAGAAAACGATGGTATATCTACACAATGGAATACTATGTTGCTATAAAAAAGAAGGAATTCTTACTATTTGCAGCAGCATAGATGGAACTGGAGAGCATTATGCTAAGTGAAATAAGCCAGGCAATGAAAGAAAAATACCACATGATCTCATTCATTTATGGAAAATAAAGAACATTATAACCTGATGAACAAAAAGACAGATACAGAGGCAGTAAAGCATCAAACAGACTACAGCAGGAAGGCTGGGGAGTGTTGGGGAGGGGGGTAAGAGATCAACTGAAGGACTTGTATGCATGCATGTAAGCACAACAAATGGACACAAGACACTGGCAGGGGGCGGGGGAGGGGAAATGAGGGCATGAGGCAGAGGTTAGGAGAGGCTGGGGGAAGGTCAATGGGGGGGAAAATACTTTAAACAATAAACAAATGTGAAAACGAAACAAAACAAAAGAGTAACATGCTACTTGACCATCATACCTTTGTGACTCCCACCAGCCAATCAAAAGAGCGAGTATGCAAATTAACCCAACAAAGTTGGTAGGTTAATTTGCATATGCAAGCTCTGAGGGGGGGGGGCATGACGCTTGTGTCGTCACCATGGCAACGATGCAGGCGTTTTGCACCACTCCAGCTGCTCTGGGCCTCTGGGCAGTGAGGGAAGGCAGAAAGGCAGCTCCAGGTTAGAGCAGAATGGCGACTCTGGGCAGAGCGAAGGTGGTGCCGGCAGCCAGCGGAAGAAAGGCTCATTCTTGCACGAATCTTTGTTTCATGGTATAAATGTACCACAGCTTTTTTATCCACTCACCTACTGATGGGCACTTGGGCTGTTTGCAGATCTTAGCTATTGAAAATTGTGCTGCTATGCGTCAGCAGATGATTGGATCAAAAAAAAACTTTGGTACATCTACACAATGGAATACTATGCTGCCATAAAAAAGAAGGAATTCTCATCATTTGCAGCAACCTGGATAGAACTAGAGAACATCATGCTGAGTGAAATAAGCCTGTCAATGAAAGAGAAATACCACATGGCCTCACTCATCTATGGATATTAAAAAACATAATAAACTGACAAACCAAAAGATAGATATAGAGACAGTAAAGCAACAAGTAGACTGTAAAATTATAGCGGGGAGAGTAGGGAGATCTGGGGGAGATAAGAGATCAACCAAAGGACTTGTATACATGCATATAAGTACAACCAATGGACACAAAACTCTGGGGAGGGAGGGTATGTATGGGGGGGGCAATGTTAAAATATGTACACAGATAATAATTTAATAAAAAAAATAATAAATAAATAAATATATATGTATATATATATAAAAGAAAATTGTGCTGCTATGAACAATCCCATTTTGCCCCCATCAACCATACTCCTTACTCCGTGCAGTGTCTGCCTCTTCCTTGTACCGCTAGGCACAATAGTAATGGCAACTTCTTATTGAGCCACGCCCCACAGCATCACCTCATTTTTAATTCTTACAATAAACCCCTGAGTTAGGCATTTTATGAAGCCCACAGTGTGAGTGGATGGGAAGCAATATTCTCACGGTCACGCCACTCCTAAGTGGTCAGGTCTGGTGCTCTAAGTCAGAGCGCCACTCTGCTGGGAAATGTGGTTTCCAGTCCATTAAGTGTTTCCTTTAGAGAAGCATTCTCCCTGACTTTCTTCCAGTTTTACATTTGAAGTCTCATAATTATATTTGTGTATACTTACTTAATAGTTAAGAGGTCTGCTGGTCATTCCCCGGCACAAAAGTAATTCACAAAAGTTATTTAATTTAATACTCAGGTCATCGACTTCTCTTTGAAATCCCTACCGACCCTTCCTTTCCTGACTCGGAGCAATATTTTCAGATTCAATGAATGATTGCTTAACTAGTTATGAATATTCATGAACTCTCTGACACAAGTGTTACAGGGATTAGCAAGACAATCCCATTGTGCCCTGGCTGGTTTGGCTTAGTGGATAGAGCGTCAGCCTGTGGACTGAAGAGTCCTGGGTTCGATTCCAGCTCAGGGCATGTGCCTGGGCTGCAGGCTTGATCCCCCTTAGGGGGCATGCAGGAGACAGCCAATCAATAATTCTCTCTCATCTTTGATGTTTCTATCTCTCTCTCCCTTTCCCTTCCACTCTGGAATAAAAAATATATATATTTTAAAAAAGAGACAATCCCATTTTTATAGGGCTCATATTCTAGAGAGGAAGGCAGATAATACAACAAATGAATATATAAAAAAGGTAAGTTCAGCCCTAATCGGTTTGGCTCAGTGGATAGAGCACTGGCTTGTGGACTGAAGGGCCCCAGGTTTGATTCCAGTCAAGGACACATACCTTGGTTGCAGGCTTGAACCCCTCTCCCAGTAGCCTACCCCCAAGCGGGAGGCAACAATTGATGTGTCTCTCTCACACCAACGTTTCTCTCTCTCTCTGTCTCTCCCCCTCCCTTTCACTCTCTCTAAGAGTCATTGGAAAAATATCCCTGAGTGAGAATTAACAAGAAACAAAAAAGAAATAAAAAGCGTAATAACAATAAGTTCACAGAAAGGTGAGTGTTGTAAAGTAATACAGCAGGGTGATTTCACAGGCAGCGGTGAGGGCGGGCGGGGCGCACTTAGGTAGGTGGTTGGCGAAGGAGGTGTACGCGAGCCGGGGCCTGCAGGCTGAGAGCAAGGCCAACAGGGAAAGGCCGCCAGCCCAGGGAAGTGAGGGAAGAACGGTAAGCCGGGAGAGAGTGGTAAGCTGTATAGTGGAGGAAGAGGGGCAGCCATACTATATATCTCAGCCACTATAATGAGTTTGAATTTTATTCTAAGAGAAATGGGAAGCCACTGGAAAGTTTTAAGTGGGATTGTAACATAATCTGTTGTAATGTTTAAAGAAGTCACTTTGGTTGTTGTGTGAAGAATAAATAAGGGAACAGAATAGAAGCAGTTTTGATAGTTCAATAACTTAAAGACATAATCCGCATATGGCCCAGCAATGCCACTCCAAGGTCTACACCAAACCACCGAGTACGGTGTGCAACCTTGTATTTGAATGTTCGCAGCACCGTTATTCACGGTGGCCCAAAGGGGCAAGCAGCCCAAATCTCTGCCAAAATTAGCAGCGTGTGCTGTGTCCACGCAATGGAATGTCACTGGCTGTAAAGAGGGGGGGAGCCCTGGCACACGCTGCCACCTGGACAGAGCTTGCACACATCATGCCCCTGTCCATTCACCGACAAGCCGTCCAGGGTAGGCAGATCCGGAGGAACAGCAAGCAGGTTTGTGGTGGGGCAGGAGGGGTTTTTAAAAATATATTTTTATTGATTTCAGAGAGGAAGGGAGAGGGAGAGAGAAATAGAAATATCAATGAGGAGAGAGGATCATTGATCGCTGCCCTACCCTGGGGATTGAGCCTGCAACCTGGGCATGTGCCCTGGTGGGGAATTGAACCATGACCTCCTGGTTCGTAGGTTGACGCTCAACCACTGAGCCACACTGGCCGGTCAGGAGAATGGGCTTTGAATGCTCACTGGGTGTAGGTCTTCCGTTTGGGATGACAAAGGAGTTCTACAGCTAAGATGGTGGTGGTGGTGGCACAGCATTGTGAACGCATGTAATGTCACCGAATGGCAGAGGTTAAAGTGCTTGAAGCGGTACATTTTGTTAAATGCACTTAATATTAAGGACAGCTTACCCAAGGCTGTAAAAGTGCAGCTGCCTGGGTCTCTGCTCTAGAGATCCTGATTCAGCAGGTCTAGAAGGCCCCCAGGACCTGCTATGAAAATGTTAATTTTTTTTTCTTTTAAAAAAATATATGTGTTTTTTATTGATTTCAGAGAGGAAGGGAGAAAGATAAATAGAAATATCATTGAGAGAGAATCATTGATTGGCTGCCTGCATCCCGGGCATATGCCTTTGGCCAGAATCGAACCTAGGACCCTTTAGCCGGCAGGCCGACACTATCCCCGGAGCCAAACTGGCTAGGGCAGAAACTGTTGTTAAAAGAGTGGGAGCTGGGAGGTCAGGTAGGAATGGGAATGTCTTGGACAGGGATGGTGAACGTGGAGGTTAGATCTGTTTAGAAAGACGTGGGACATTTGGGAGGAAGAGTCAACAAAACATGCAAGGCTTGAATGTGGGGGAAGGAAAAGGAGGATCCAAGACTTTCACAGGGTGGCACCGGAGCACCTGGTTAGAGAACGGTGCCACCTAGAGGGCTGGGGGTCCGAGGGGAGGCACAGGGTTGGGGGAAATGAGTTCTGTGCGTCTTAAGCACAGTGATACCTCTTGTTGGAGACTGCACGATACCTTCTGGAGCCCATCTGCTTCCCTTTCTTTAATGGTGGAAACTGGTTGTATTTGGAGTGGCCAAGGGCCCAGCTAAGCACAGCATCGCTCAGTTTCCTCGGACAGCCGGCGAGATGTGAGCAGGCCTGCAAGCCCGAGGAAGAGGAGTAATTAATTCAGCTGCAAAAGACAGCCCTCTCATCTTTTGTCCTTTCTCTTCTGTCTGCGTAGGGCACGAACTCCAGTCTCAATGTGAGTGCAACTAACCTTGACCTTGAGGTCTGAAGATACATGCTGAGCACAGGAGGAGCCTGGATCCCAGGGAGCTAGCTCTATGAGCTGCCACCCCAGCCCTCGTCTTTCACGTCACAGAACAGACCCAAGCTGCTCAGTCCTGGGTCTCTGCTGCGAGCAGCTGAATACAGGTCCCACCTGGCACTGTGCCAATGCCAGAAAAATTATTTCCCTAGGATTTCCCAAGTTTGTGCCTTAATTCCCATCCTCCTCCGAGCGCAGCATTGGAGAGGTTGCCTAGAAATGGTCTATCCATATTAGGTAAATCCAGTGCATTAAAAATATGTCTGAACCTGCTTTTGGCCCCTCTGCCTAACCCATACATGCCAGCCATGTACAGCGAGCACCGGCATTTTTACCGTGTTGTTGGTGTCACCGCTGCGTTTCGATGTGGAAGCGCCATGCCTGGATGTGAGCCAGAGGCAGGAACGTGGGAGAGATGGGGGGGCCCTCGGGTGCCCGGAGTTCCGCGGACTCTGTCCGCAGCCGAGGGCGGCTCCTCGGGGCAGACGGACACATTGTTGGGCTCTGTAGATATTTCCTTACGTCCACGATAGGGCGTCTGCTGGGACTGAACGCTGAGCATTGTTTTTTTAGGCTCTAAAAATGGCCATTTGAAGAATGACGTGCAATACATGTAGCCACTTTACAGAGAACGCCCAAGAACCTGCCATGCTGGCTGCTGCTGGGCGGTGGGCATGGCCGTGGGGAGGGGAGGCTCTTACTGGCCAGATCACACGGTTCAGAACTATTGTCACACGGCGGGATACGAGCCCCAAGGGTGAAGGTTAAAGCCCCATTCCATGCCTCCCGGCTCAGTGGCCCTGGAAAAGCTGCTTACTGGGGCCAGCAGACACTGTGCCAGCCACCGTTCTGAGAGTAAGACTGTAACTCCTGTCCGTCTCCTGCAGCCCCGCGGGCAGGAGCTATTATTGTCCCTGTTTCCCAGGCGGGACCGGGAGGCACGGCCGCGGGATGACCTTGCTCAAGATGCGCAGGGGGAGCGGCTGGGCGGGATTCTGTCCCTCACGCGGCACCTTGGTTGTAGGATGCCGAGCTGCCCTGCGAGGAGCTGTCTGCCTGCCCTCGCTGCTCTCCAGTACCGCCGCCAGTGCCAGCACCGCTTCCGAAATGTCCTCCCGGGGCGTCAGGGCGGCCTGCGGTGGCCAATGGAGCCTGCGGCTGTGCGGTCGGGGGGAGTGGGAGGCCTGCGCCTCTGGCCTGGCCTCGGGCCCTCCGCCCGCCCGGGAGCTGCGCCTGTGGCGGGAGGGGGGGCTGGGGGTGAGGGGGGCGGGGCTCCTCTGCCCCTTGGAGCCTTCAGGGGGCCGCGGCCTCGTGGTGACAGCCTCGGCGAAGACGTGGCCCAGAAGCGTGTGTTGGACCCTTGGGAACTGTGTGAGCTAATGAATACGTGCTGCTTTAAGCTGCTCATTTTGGGGTGACTCATTACACAGCAATAGCCAAGCGATGCCAGCTCCCACCGGGAGGCTCCCCGTTTCCTGCTTCAGTCTGAAGGGGCTCTGCCTCCTCCCACTGCAGACCGTGTCCCGTCCCCCCACCCTGCACTCTCCTCTGCAGAGCAGCCCCCTGCAGAGCACCCAGAGGACGGAGGACTCCCTGCGGGCACCCAGAGGACGGAGGAGCCCCCTGCGGGGCACCCAGAGGACGGAGGACTCCCTGCAGGGCACCCAGAGGACGGAGGAGCCCCCTGCAGAGCACCCAGAGGACGGAGGACTCCCTGCAGGGCACCCAGAGGACGGAGCAGTCCCCTGCGGGCACCCAGGGGACGCGTTGCTGGGAAATGCTGTGAGGCCCACAGGGTTGGCAATGTCTGCAGTCTGCCCTGACACTTGGTTGTAAGACGGCGGAGTCCGGAATTTTAGATTAAAAATATGTTTTCACTCAATAATTTATTGTAATGAATAGGTGTCATTTTCCTGCCAGCTTCCTCTGTTGCTCTGAAGAGTATGAGTGTTCATATGTGCTGTTTTTGTTTTTGTTTTCCCTTTATGGAAACCTTAGGGAGCATTGTAGTGAGGGTTAACAATGCAGATTCTGGGCCGGCCGGCGTGGCTCAGTGGTTGAGGGGCAGCCTATGAACTAGAAGGTCACGGTTCGATTCCTGGTCAGGGCACATGCCTGGGTTCCGGGCTCCATCCCCAGCAGAGGATGTGCAGGAGGGTGATGAGTCTCTCTCATCATTGATAGTTCTATCTCTTTCTCCCTCTCCTTCCTCTCTCTGAAAATCAATAAAAACACATTGTTGAAAGTGCAGACGCTAGCCCTGGGGGGGGCTGCTCAGTGGTTAAGAGCATTGGTCCATGCACTGAAGGATCAAGGGTTCAATCCCAGTCAAAGGGCACGGACCTGGGTTGCAGGTTTGATCCCTGGCCCAGTGGATGTGTCTCTCTCACATCGATGTTTCTCTCTCTCCCTCCCTTCCACTCTGTCTTAAAAAAACACACAAAAACGATGGAAAATATATACATAATAAAACAAATAAATAAAATGCAGATTCTAGAACCAGACTGTCTGGGTTTAAATCTTAATCCCAACAGTTCCTGTCTGCGAGACTCTGGGCAATTGTTCACCCCCGCTGCCGCTCCGGATCCTATCCGGGAAGTGGGCGGTAGTAACGGTGCCTCCCCCGCAGCCTGCTATGGTGCTGCCCTGCGGCCGCTGACACGCTGCTCCTCATGGGTCAGCGCCAGGGGCCATTTATGGAGGAGGGCCAGTGGGCAAGCTTTATTTGTGAGGAACAGATGGTAAATGCGTGTGGCCTCTGGGTTAAGAGCTCCCTATCACCACTACTGACTCTGCCATGGCAGAGCGTGAGCTGACCGACAAACGGGACGGGACGCACGGGCGTTATTTGCATGGGGGCAGCTGATGTGGCCACCGGCCCAGGCTGTTCACCTCCCATGGAGAAGGCGCCCTTCCCTCCCTTTCATGCGCTTCCCCTTGACTCCTCTCAGAGGTCTAGGGACGCCCCCTGGTGGACACAGCTCGAAGTAGGAAGTCTGACTGCATTGCAACCGCTCCACACCGCTGAGCCCACAGTCCGATGGTGTAAGATGCAGGGCTGAGGAGCGCAGCGTCCATGGAACAACCTGGGGAACCTTCTGTGTTGATGGAGCCAGTTGCCCACCATGTATTCCCGGAATCTGCATCGTCATGGCCACATCCCCACAAACGGCTTTCCTGCCCGCTGGCTCAAATGACATGCGTGGCAGGCAAAGGTGAAACTTACTATCTCACCCTCAAGGATGAGAGAAGCAATTTATTTAAATGTTTTTATTGACTTGAAAGAGAGAGAGAGGAAGGGAGAGGAAAAGAGGAGAGAGATGCATCAGATACATCATTGCCTCCCTGCACCTAGGATCAAACCACATCCTAGCTGTGTGTCCTGACCAGGAATTGAACCGGCAACTTTTTGGTGCCTGGGATGATGCTCAACCACCTGATCCACACTGGCCAGGGTGAGAAGCAAGCAATTCAGAGTATTCCCTGTGTCACCATAAGGTCCTTGTTGCTAATGAAGTTAGTAAGGAAGACTGAAAAATCAAATAAAAGATCCAATCAATGTTTTGTTAGGATGTGATGAAAGGGCACTTTGCAAATTTCTGTTTTCTTGTTTTGTTCATTCTCACCCGAGGATGTTTTCCCATCGATTTTTAGAGAGTGGGAGGAAGGGAGTGGGAGAGACAGAAACCAGTGTGAGAGAGACATATTGATGGCTGCCTCCTGCACGCACCCTGACTGGCCAGAGATTGAGCCTGCGACCGAGGTATGTGCCCTTGACGGAATCCAACCTGAGACCCTTCAGTCCTTGGTCCGATGGTCTATCCATCAGTCAAGCTGGCCAGGGCTTACTTTCTTCTTCTTCTCCTTCTCCTTCCCCTCCTCCTCCTCCTTCTTCTTCTTCAAAAAGATATACTGTTAGAAAGATATTCTGTTAGAGAGAGAGAGAGAGAGAGAGAGAGAGAGAGAGAGAGAGAGAGAGATCAACTTGTTGTTCCACTTTTCCACGTCTCCATCGGTTGATGCCTTATGGGATTGAATGCCGCACTTGGTGTGTCAGGAGTCCGCTCTGACCAGCTGAGCTGCCTGCCAGACCCGCGCTGGGTAGATCTAAGGCCAGGTGAGCTGGAGCACAGTTTGCTAGGTTTACCCTGTGCTGTTACCTGCACCCTGCCTCTGCTTTCTGCTCTGGCTTCTTCCTTGGGTGTGTATCTCTCCTTGGGGGTGGGGAGCAATTACCCCTTTACTTCCCATTGTATCCCCCTCCTCCCCCTCTCCCCCCACATGCAAACCACACCCCTCCGCAGTTGCTAGATCCAGTCCCCTCACTACCTGTCTGTCACGCCCACACTTGGGACATCCTCAGCCCTCACCCTCCCAACCCATCTGTCCTCACCCCCAGCTAGTTCCCTGCCCCTCCACGCTCAGGGCTTCTGGCCCCTTCTTTCAACATCATCATGCTACTGTTAGTTGACATGTAGCTATTTGAATGCCTTCATTTAAAATTTTGAAAGCATGAATGCCCTTTGTAAAAATTAAAATAATTCGGAAACATAGAAAGTAAAAAGGTGAGCGTCCTTTCTTCACTCAGCTCATCCTGGTCCCAGAGATGCCACTGGGAGAAGCTTATTCCTCCGGAGCTACCGTGCAAAACGCAATTCACACTAACGGGTTTCAGTGGCAATGCGCCCACGTGACGAAAATGGCAGATTACAGGAATCGCAGCTCTGGAAACCAGCGATTCAGCTGCTTCCCACAGGACTCGGCAGCCTTTGAACATGACCACAGCGTTTGAAACATGGCTCCTCCTAGGCTCCTGGTGGCCATCCCCTCGCTGCTCTTTCTATTTCCTTGGAGGTCTTCTTGAACCGCCCTCCCCTCCAGGGAGCTGTTCTTCTGGTCTCTGTTCTCCTCTCTCAGTTGATGGGGCACAGAGCACGTTACTCTTCTCAGAAGCTCACCTGCTGTGGAAATTCTAGCCTTGTTCCAATCACGTCCATATAGGAGTCAACCACTAGGATTATGACTGCTTCTGCCCCTGCCCCTGCCGCTGCCCCTGCCGCTGCCGCTGCCCCTGCCCCTGTTCCTGCCCATGCCCCTGTCCCTGCCCCCATCCCTGTCCCCGTCCCTGCCCCTGCCCCTGCTCGTCCCTGTCCATGCCCCTGTTCCTGTTCCTGCCCCTGCCCCTGTCCCAGTTCCTGCCCCTGCCCCTGCCCCTGCCCCAGCCCCTGCTCCTGCCCCTGTCCCTCCCTATCCCTGCCCCAGTTCCTGCCCCTGCCCCTGCCCCTGCCCCAGCTCCTGCCCCTACCCCTGCCCCTGTTCCTGTCCCTGCCCATGCCCCTGTCCCTGCCCCCATCCCTGTCCCTGCCCCTGCCCCTGCCCCTGTCCCTGCCCCCATCCCTGTCCCTGCCCCTGCCCCTGCACCTGTCCCTGCCCCCATCCCTGTCCCTGCCCCTGCCCCTGTCCCTGCCCCCATCCCTGTCCCTGTCCCTGCCCCCATCCCTGTCCCTGCCCCTGCCCCTGCTCGTCCCTGTCCATGCCCCTGTTCCTGTTCCTGCCCCTGCCCCTGTCCCTGCCCCAGTTCATGCCCCTGCCCCTGCCCCTGCTCCTGCCCCTGCCCCTCCCTGTCCCTGCCCCAGTTCCTGTCCCTGTCCCTGTTCCTGCCCCTGCCCCTGCCCCTGCCCCTGCTCCTGCCCCAACTCCAGCTTCTGCTCCTGCCCCCTCTCCTGCTCCTGCTCCTGGCATTTTGGTGGGCTGAAGAGGAGCCCTGACCTTGTGATGGAAATAAACACTGCCCACTTCCATCGCCACCTTACCAATGCCCATGCAGCCACGAATGGTCACGAAGCTGTAACTGGCACAAGAAGGAGGGGTTAGCAGCCTGGACGCGGCATCTGTACCTGCTGGACCCCCTGGGATGGGTTTGAGCCCTTGTCATTGGAAGTGTGAAGAACACACACTGTAGAACAGATTAAATTTTGGGGGGTGGGTGGGTATGTAACACACGTAGAAAAATGCATAACGCGTAAGCGGACAGCATAAGGGGTTTCCAGAAAGCAAATACCACAGTCAGTAACCACCACTTAGATCAAGAAATAGGAACTCCCCGCCTCCCTTTCCTTTGGGTCCTGGACCCTTTCCTCCCGCCCCCCCCCCCCCCCCCCCGGAAATCATGGCCCCAAGGTTTGGGCAGTTACGTCCTTGCCTTTCTTCATATTTTTATCATCTTAGGATGCATTCCTGAACCAAGCCATTTTGTTAAATATATATATATATATATATATATATATATATATAATTTCAGAGAGAAAGGGAGAGGGAGAAAAAGAAACATCCACGATGAGAGAGCATCACTGATTATCTGCCTCCTGCATGCCTCCTACTGGGGATGGAGCCCTCACCCAGCTCACCCAGGCCTGTGCCCTGCTGAAGGACACTTGGTGGGCCCCAGTGTTTGGCTCTGTGGTGTGTGGTTGTAGGGAAACGAGCAGGTGGCAGGTGCAGTGCTGAGGCAGCTAGGGCCATGCCGAGGCCACCTCCTCCCCAGCACCATGGGGACGGTCGGACGGTCGCGTTGCAAGCATGGGTGGCGGCAGCTCCCGCAGCACAGACACCCTCACGTCGCCTGGGCCAGCTCCTGCGTCCTTTACTAGTTACACGTGGCTCCCGAGCCGCCTTCTGAGGCGCTTTAGTGGGGAGCCAGGGCAGAGGGCCCTGGGCATGGCTGGGAGGCTCAGGGCGCTGTCACTCAGCAGGAGTGTCAATGCTCGGTAAGGGAAGCCACGCTAGGAAGACCACAATGACGGGAGCTCTTGCAGGGTCTCCAGGGCCACCAGGGGAGAAACCCCGGTCCCAGGCAGTGGCTGGAATAAGCGGGTTCTTTCCTGGCCCCTCTGCCTCAGGGGAGACACAGACACTCGCTGTGATCAATACTGATTGAGGATTGTCACGGGCCTGGCATGGCGAGCGCTTTATATGCGCATGCATCTGCATGCGAGGCTCAGCGTCCCTCCGCCGAGGGTGTGAGTGTGTGTGTGTGTGTGGGGAGTGGGGGGATGTGTTCAGGGAGGTTCTGTGCATAACAAGACTTCTCCAGTTTCGGTGTCGGCTTAAAGCCAGCCTGAGCTGCCTCACGCCGGCCTGTGCTTTCCTGGAGGCGGGTTCTGACGGGCTGTGCGGCCTGAGCCTTCAGGACAACCTCGCGCACACCCGCAGCTCTCTGGTGTGGGCAGGCAGCCCCTTTCCTCTCATCAGCCCGCCCGCTCGCTCACAGGGGGGCGGGGGAGGGTCTCAGCAGCCAGAGAGGAAGCCCTAATGCCCAAGCGTGCCTCTGCCTCTGCCCGGTCACGCTTGCTCAGGTCCCGTTGGTCAAAGCAAACCACACGCCTAAAACCAGATTAGGTACCAAAGTGACCGACTGAACATCTGGCTACGGGTGGGAGAGGATTGTGGCAGGCGCCTCACAAAGACCCTCTGCACGCTCAGCACCCATGTTACTGAGGAGGCTTCCAGAGGGGAAGGAGCGGGTGCAGGTCAGAAGCCGCTCCCGGGCGGGGCTCGGCTTCCAGCCAGTCCGCTGGCGGGAACGCCCCCGCCCTGTGCTGTGGGATGCTTTTCTCGCACCCCAGCCCGGGTGTCTCTGGGAGGAGAGAGGTGCGCTCTCTTAACCAGCTCCCCCAGGGCGCTCCATCACAGAGCCGGGCGGTGGCCTACTTAGCGCCGGGCTCGGAGCCTCCCAGCTCTGCAGAGTTCAGTTTTCGCACCAGGTTCTGTGCCTCCAACCAGTCTGGGGAGGGCACACTCCACAGCTGTGGGCAGTGGAGGGAGAGGAGTGGGGTGGCAGGAACAGGCGCCTGAAAATGTAGTGGCTGGGGGCGGGGAGCAGTCAGTGGGTGCCTCCTGTGTGAGCGAGGCCCTGGTTGTCAGAGTGCAGGCCGGAAACACAGCTGCTTTCTGAGTGCCGTGCCCCAGCCTGCCAAGGCGACATGCTGGCACGGTGCTGAGAGACAAGAGTGTCGTAACAGAGTGACTTCTGGAAGCCCCATGTGATCAATCGGAGGCTTAATTACTTAATCACAGCTCCAGCTCTCCCAGAAACGGAATCTCAAACCGGCCAGTCAAGTTTCGCCTGAGCAGCACTAGTTAAGTAATTTGCCTTTGAGAGAATTAATTTGGCAAAACCCAATCCAATAGCTTCCGGTTCCCACTCTCTCCTGCCTGTGAAACACCTTGCCTTCTGCAACTCTTCCACTGCTGGCATGGCTGCTGCCGGATTCACCAACTGTTGAATAAAGCAAGGGAGATTTTTAAATTCACTCAGTTGGGTTTTGTTTTTAACAGTGGACATTAAATACGATGAAAGAGTCTTAGTCTTAGGAGTGTGAAAGAAAAGAGCCACATGCTAACCAGACAAGCTCAGGGAAGGCCTGCGTGGCAGTCTTGCAAACCCAGAGACCTAAGATAACCACAAAAGATGGTTTGAAAATTAAATATCTAACAGATTATAGTAGGTAGTCATGTCCAGATATTCTCCCAGATAAAGATCAGCTTTGATCTTTTTACTGAGCCCATTTGCCTTTTTTTTTTTTTTTTGCCTCTAAGATAACATATCTGTGAGATGTCTGGGTAACTTGTAACTAGCTTCCCTTTTCCCGGAGCCCCTGGGGAACAACCAAATGTGGTGGGCGCCAGGACAGATGCCTCAAATTCCTTCGTTATCATGTTACTTGTTCCCGCACTCACCTGAGTATACATCCATCATTTTACTTTTTATCCAATCCCAGGAGTTTCCCACCGCTTTGCTTTCTCCCGCCTCCTTACTCCGTCACCAATGAATTTCATGTAACCCACCTATGTCCCTCCTTTGATTGCAATGTATAAATAGAAATGTAACCCGCCATTCTTTGGAGCATTGTCTCAATCCGTTGAGGTTCTGCTTCCCGGCATATGTCGACAGTTTTGGCTCAAATAAACTCATAAAAAATTCTTTTCAGGTTTCAATGTTTGTTTTTTCGTTAACAGGACGTACTAGTAAGACCTGGAGATTCACAGAGCAGTGAGCCACGGAGCACCTCTCACAACCCGGTGGCCACGCTCCCTCCGGTTGTTATGCCCAAGTGTCATCAACCCCAAAGACTGCCAGGGAGCCGAATCCGATGCAATTGCAGAAAGCCTGTATTTATTTCGGACTGGTCCGAGCCCAGTCTCACCTACACCAACGAGGGCACGGCGAGAAAGAGGAAGAACTTAACATATCAATGGGTTTTATAGGGAGGGTGGTGCCGCTACCTTGGCTGACCTGATTGGTTGGGTTAGGCCTAGGGTCCAGTTACCTGGAGCTGGACCCGCCCCACCCTGCCCCCTCATCCCGCCCTGCCCTCTCACGGTCAGGTCCCGGGAACCCACACCCACTCCTGCCCTGAGTGAGCCTGTCCCCTGTAAATGCGAGGCCTGCTCCAGATCGCGTGTTTGGGCGACTGTGGGAAAGGGGTGAGCAGGCTGATGCGGGGCAGGAACTGAAGGAATAAAAACTAAAACCCCCGTCAGACTGGCAACCAAGCTGAAACTATCAGCCTCCCAGGGTTTGCTTTTCAAAGGAAAAGTGTACTCACACAAAGGCCAGATCCGCATTTGAATGTGGTGCCCATCTGTGCTTGTTAGCGGGCAGGGCACTTCGGAGCTGCTCCTGCTTCTGTAGAGGCAGATGAGAGTTCTGAGGGGCCTGAGGGGTGATGAGACCCAGAGAGAGGCCACGCTCCTCAGTGGAAGATGAGACAGAGGCCGGAGACCAGGACACAGGCTTTATGAGAGGAGAAGGCCCCCGCCGGGCTGCCTTCCAGAGGGGAAAGAGCACACGTGCTGGCGTGAAGGCGCCTTTTGAGGGCAGGAAAGGGGAGGGATGGGGCCTCGGGTACTCGGCACACGCTGATTGGTTTCATATAAGGACTTAGGGACTTAGGAATGTGGGGGAGGGGGGAGAAGGGAGGGGGTGTTTAGTGGTTGGCAGGTGCTGATTGGTGGTTCAATGTACAGTCCATATAAGGTGCCTGGGTAGGTGCTCAGGCATGTTCGGGCTGCAGTGCATATTACTCATACTCTGTCCATCAGTTGGGGGAAGCGAGGATCTGTCACTCAGGAGTAACTGTTCTCACTCAGGGCTGTTCTTACACACACCTATGCTCCAGGGCCCAGGAGTCAAAGCTGGAAGGACAGTAGGGACATCACTTACGGGAAACCCGTGGCCCCAAGAGGGTAGGAGCACAGAACTGGCCACCCGAGGAGCGGGGAGAGAAGCTGGTGGTCACACACACCCGTTCACCATTGCCAGGCAGGAATCTTGTGGGACTGAGAGTAGAATGGAAACTCACAAGGGCCTCCACTCCGCCAAGAATCCCCTCCTGGGGATTGCAAAGGGCACCACGCCTCCGCCCGAAGGCTGGGAAGCAGGGCCAGGTTCTGGAGGAGACGGAGGAGGTGGAGACACTGTGAAGAGAGGGGAACCTGGTTGACGTCTGCTCTGGGTGTCACTGGAGCGCCCGCCTGCCGGTGGGAAGCCGCTGGCCGGAAGGGGTGCTGGCTGCGGCTCCAGCTTCCCCCGGGGTGGCCTTGGCCGGTCTCCTGGGGGGTGCGTGCACACTGCTGTCTGAGAACCGCTGAGCAGGCCTGTCCCGCTGCCTGGAGGTCACGGTCCTGGGGCTGCACTGATGGAGGGAGCAGACAATCCCAGGTGAGAGGTGATGAGGTGGGGGGTGGTTAACAGACATTTAGCTTCTGCTGGATGCAAGCATTTCTCTTCCTCTTGTGATAGTGTGGTAGTGTACCCGAATCTCACAAAGGATGCCTCAAAAAGTCTAATTATGGAGTCATTTATTAAGGAGTTCCCTTTTTAATGATGCAACCTGTAACGGACGCGAACTCTTACACTAGGACTTGTCAGTACATCACGCCCGGAGGACGTAATTTCATATTATTTTTATTTATTTATACTTAATGAAAATAAATGAAATATATATTTTTTTTTCGTTTATTTATATATATAAAGCACAAAGGAAAATACAAAATTACAAAAAAAAGATAGAAAAGAATACCGAAAAAAAAATGGACATGTCTAATTAAAAAATTATAAATTTTACAAACAATGATAAAGATTATAAAAAATAGCCAAAACCGGTTTGGCTCAGTGGACAGAGCGTTGGCCTTCGGACCTAAAGGCGGGTTTGATTCCGGTCAAGGGCATGTGCCTTGGTTGCCGGCACATCCCCAGTGGGGGGTGTGCAAGAGGCAGCTGATCGATGTTTCTCTCTCATCTCATCGATATTTCTAACTCTCTATCCCTCCCCTTTCCTTCCTCTCTGTAAAAAATCAATAAAATATAAAAAAAAAAAGATTACAAAAAATATATACCATCCCTCTCGGGGCGCAACATATATTTCAAGGACGCATTCATACGTCCTACCCGTTCCCAATATTGTTTAAGTTTGACGTATTTATAGGTCCCGCTCGGTTAACAGGTTAAAGGCCGGCAGCATACGAGGGGCTAAAGTGCTCTAGACCTCACAGCCCCGAACAGCTCGCCACGTCTGGCTTATACTGGCAGAATGTCACAAAAGTATTGATTACATCTTTGGGTCTGGAATGAGGAACCTGTTTAGAAAAAAGCCTTTTACAGAAGGGAAGTTGAGCACGTTAGTTACCTAAAGTATCTACGAATCACTGAATCAACAGAAACACATTACCTGGGAGCACCCAGGCAATTTAGAATAATTGTGCTGTCCAGATTCCGGGACCACTGAGTCAACCGGAATGCATTATCTGTAGCTACTGAGACAATTTAGGATAATGAATCTGTCCTGGTTCCCACAAGAATGTACTTTGATGACCATGAGATCACAATCAATGGGACATTCAAACCATCATCAATGGAGTATTGGGACAGCATACAGAAGTTCAGAAAATCAAAATAACTTTCTATTGTTTTAGCAAACATCTAAGTACAGAACCCAAATCGCAGTTTGTACTACCATACCTCAATAGGTCTCTGTGTTCAGCTGCCTTCTGCCCCACGGCTGCTCGTGTTCTCAGGGGAGGTGGTCTCGACCCCAGGAAGTGGCATGACTGGTTGACACCAACCCTCTCCTGCTCCCTGCTCCCTGCTGGCTGAGGCAGGGACACATATGGCGGTTCTGAGCCAGGGGACACGGTGGGGGTGCTGGGGCTTCTAGTGAAGAGTTTCCTCGTTAATCGGAAGGAGACCAAGAGGGAAGCAGCAGCCCCCCTACTGCCTGTGGATGCTGCTCCAGCCATGGCTGCCTGGCTGCCATTCTGTGGCCAGGAGGGGACTCAAAAGTCAAGAACGGTCGAACGAAAAAGCTGGAAGAAGGTGGTCTTTCTTCTTATAATATTTGGTTTGTTTGTTTACTTATTGCTAATCCTGTTAACAAAAAAAACAAACAAAACACAAAACATTGAAACCTGTAAAGAATTTTAGTGAGTGTATTTGAGCCAAACTGTTGACATATGCCGGGAAGCAGAACCTTTGAAGAATGGCGGAGTTACATTTCTATTTATACACTGAAATCAAAGGAGGGACATAGGTGGGTTACATGAAATTCATTGGTGATGGAGTAAGGAGGCGGGAGAAAGCAAAGCAGTGGGAAACTCCTGGGATTGGATAAAAAGTAAAATGATGGAGGTGTACTCAGGTGAGTGCAGGAACAAGTAACATGATAACGAAGGAATTTGAGGCACCAGTCCTAATGCCCCCCACATTTGGTTGTGCCCCAGAGGCTCCAGAAAAAGGGAAGCTAGTTACAAGTTACCCAGACATCTCACAGATATGTTATCTTGGAGGCCGGAAGGCAGATGGGCTCAGTAAAGAAGATATAAATTGATCTTTGTCAGATCAGATACCGGCCTAGAACATGACTACCCACTATAACCTGTTTGTAGTTAGATATTTAATTTTCAACCCATCTTTTGTGGTTATCTTAGGTCTCTGAGTTTGCAAGACTGCCACGCAGGCCTCTCCTGAGCTTGTCAGGTTAGCATGTGGCTCTTTTCCCTCACAATCCTCACCAGAGGATCTTTTCCCATTAATTTTTAGAGCGAGTGGAAGGGATGGGGAGAGATAAATATTGATGAGAGAGGGACACATTGATTGGCTGTTTACTGTACGCCTCAGCCAGGGAAGGGATGACCCTACAGCCCAAGTCCATTCCCTTGACCAAAATCAAAGCCAGGGCCCTTCAGCCCATGGGCTGATGCTCTGTTCTCTGAGCCAAACCAGCCAGGCCGTGGAGTTAGTCTTTACTGATATGAAGGAGCTGCTGACTCAACCAGCTACAGAGCTGCCTCATCTTACGATGTGAGGTGCATTTCCTTGAAGGTTAAAGCCAAATGAATGGCAGGTTCTATTTCTTGCTGCTGAATTTCCCTGAAAAGAAAGATGGACACACACATGGCCCGAAACAGGAGACGCTGAGGAAGGGGAGACGGAGGCCGGAACAGTGAGCTGGGAGCTGAGTTCCTGAAGGGAGTCCCTGCGAGAGCCTGCCTTCGGCAGCGTGGTGGCTGACACCCGAGACCCTAGGACATGCCTGGAGCCACGTTCCACACGCACCACATACTCGCTGCATCACCGTGGGCAAGCCACTGAGCCTCGTGCCTTATCTGCAAAACAGGGCATGACACACCACTTCCTGGGATGTGAGGATGTTAAGTACCAGCTGGGAGGTAGGTAATGTGTAACAGCCAGGTCCACTTTCTCCTTTATATGCTGTAACTCCCCCTTTGTCAATCAGAAAAAGAATTTTTATCTTGAGGTAACTGTAGGTTTACATGCAGTTGTGAGGAAGAAACACTCTGCCCTGCTCTCTTTCTCCCGTAGTAATGTTATGGGCAGGGCCAGCTCCCGTGCTGGCCGGTGCCAGCAGACCCGACCTGGGAAAGAACTCAGAGCCGAGACCCAGGCTCTGAGGGGGCAGTGACTTGGTAAATCACAGAGGCGGAGGAGTGTTCCTGGAAGAAATGGGCTTCGGGAACACGTGATAGAGGCTTGGGAGTGAGGAAGCTGATGGTGACACCCTGCGGGTGGGGGTGGGGGCAGGGAGAGGCACAGGCCTCTCGGGGAGAGCACGCGGGGTCCTCCTCCTGCGGGTCTGAGGAAGCAGGTGTCAGGGAGGTCGGAGAAGAGCTCAGCAGACATCCAGCAGCTTTCCAGGGTGGCCTTCAGGGGTGTGGTCCCCACGGACTGACCGGCTGGTGCAGGGCAGGGGGTCATTGTCCGATGCAGCTGGTCCCGAGGGCAGCTGTGGGGTCACTGGTCTGGTTTTGCTGCTTTTCTGGGCCTGGAGCTGAAATAGAACCGAGGCCTAGATGTTACCTCTCAGGAGGAAAGGTCAGGGGTCCAAACCACAGGACTATGGATCTGCCAGGGGGGCAAGGTCACCCTGGGGGAAGGCCCCACACCTCCCCTGTCCACTGCTAGGCACCTGGACTTCCCTGCTCCTGGCTGTCTGGCTGCCGAACACAATCACGTCTGCAGCCCGGAGCACACGTCCCAGCCAGGACCGTGGCGCTGCCGGCAGCTGCAGGTCTCTGGGTCCTCGTTATAGCCACACCCGCCCCTAACGCAGAGCTTCTCTGTCACCTTTTCAGGAACGAATGGAAATGGAGTCATAGGACGTACCCTTTGGGGATTATCTCTTCTCACTCAGCACAGTTTTCTGGAGAGTCACCTGGGTTTGTTGGGTGTATCAAGTTTGTTTCTTCCTCTCCTCCTTCTCCTCCTCCTTCTCCTCCTCCTTCTCTTCCTCCTCCTCTTCCTCCTTCTCCTCTTCTTTCTCCTCCTCTTTCTCCTCCTCCTCTTCCTTCTCCTCTTCATCAACCTTTTCTTCATCCTTTCCTCCTCCTCTTCCTCCTCCTCCTTCTCCTCTTCCTCCTCCTCCTCCTCCTCCTTCTCCTCCTCCTCCTCCTCTTCCTTCTCCTCATTCTCCTCCTTCTCCTCCTCCTTCTCTTCCTCCTCCTCTTCCTCCTTCTCCTCTTCCTTCTCCTCCTCTTCCTCTTCCTCCTCCTCTTCCTTCTCCTCTTCATCAACCTTTTCTTCATCCTCCTCCCCTTCCTCTTCCTCCTCTTCCTTCTCCTCTTCTTCCTCCTCCTCCTCTTCCTTCTCCTCATCCTCCTCTTCCTTTTCCTCATCCTCCTCTTCCTTTTCCTCCTCCTCCTCTTCCTTTTCCTCTTCATCCTCTTCCTCGTTCTCCTCCTCCTCTTCTTCCTTCTCCTCTTCCTCCTCCTCCTCCTCCTCCTCCTCCTCCTCCTCCTCCTCCTCCTCCTCCTCCTCCTCTTCCTCCTCTTCCTCCTCCTCCTCCTCTTCTTCCTCTTCCTCCTCCTCCTCTTCCTTCTCCTCCTCCTCTTACTGACCAAGCGTGGGTAGCCCACAGCTTGTTTAGCCATTTATGTAGATTCTGTCCCTTGTAATCCTTCAGTTCCTGGGTCAAAGGGTGCTAGGAGAGACTCTGGAACACGCAGGAACTGGCACCAGAGGGAAGGAGAAATGCTGGGAACGTGGCTCTCAGCCTTGAGGCTGGTGCTGTCTCCCTGCGGAAAACAGGGTTTCCGTGAGGGGGGAATGGCATTCACCTGGATGATAAGGTCACATGTCATCTCTCTTCTTCTGATGATCATGTTTTCCTTGTAAAAATAGGGCACATTCGTTAAAGGCCATGTAGAAACTACCTACAAGTAAAAAAAAAAGGAAGGAAGAAAAAAATCACTTCTAAGTCTGTACACCAGCAGAGTGACTGACTCTACCTGGGTTACATGATGGAACATTATTTTCAAAAACATGCTACAAAGCCTGAAGTCGGTCTCCTGCTTTAAATCGTACCCTTTCCGTTATATTGGGAAGAGCTTTCCTTGTTATTATGGACTTCGGTCAACGTAATTTTTAATGCTGTTTAATAATATATCAAGCGGCCGAAA